>NC_059297.1:11749410-11759410 GCF_017591435.1 Portunus trituberculatus
CTCCACCCGGCCGGGGAATCGAACCCCGGTCCTCTGGCTTGTGAAGCCAGCGCTCTAACCACTGAGCTACCGGGTGTGTGTGTGTGTGTGTGTGTGTGTTTTGGCCTTACTGTGTCATCATCAGTTATATTCTATCAGTGAAAACATACGTTTGTAAATTTTGTCGTTCCCTTTATATCACAGCCTCATTAGTGCATCCGCTTCACGAGACTAGATATGACACAAGGGACAGGATGCAGCACACGATGGGAAGGGGGGAGCTGGTGGGTAGAGTCAGGAGAGGGTGAGAGCACGGACGCCTACGGGCGCAAGGTGCATCAAATGTCACCGCTCAATACAGCACAGTGACCACCCAGTATCACCCACACATCACAGTGTTGATTTTCGCTTATAAACTTCTCGTAATAGCTTGCAGGAACGCAGCTCACGATGACATCACGTACTGCAAGCATTTCTAATATACAGCATACATCAATGATCTGGGTATTGGGATTAGTAATATTAGTAATTAAGCGGACGACACTAAGATTGATAAATTAATTAGATTGTTTTTTTATTCAATAGCCTGAAGATAGATGACGGGCAAATGCAATATAATATCAGCAAATGTAAAGCACTTAGCGTAGGCAAAAGAAATCCACATAAAGGATACACAATGAATAAGGAAGACTTGGTGGGATTTCACAGAGGAAAAGATTGACGAGTTATGGTTAGTTCTTATCTCAAGGAAATAAATACAATCCAGTGATCCCAGAGTTGTCTTAAAATGTATATTGATTAGCAATTTCCTTCTCAGGCTTCGTCAGTCTCACTTCCTAAATAAAAAAAAATCTACTAAAATGAAAGATGAAATCAAAATTATGATAATCATAATAATAATAATAATAATTAGTAATGATAATAATAATAATAATAATAATAATAATAATAATAATAATAATAATAATAATAATAATAATAATAATAATAATAATAATAATAATAATAATAATAATAATAATAATAATAATAATAATAATAATAATAATAATAATAATAATAATAATAATAATAATAATAATAATAATAATAATAATAATAATAATAATAATAATAATAATAATAATAATAATAATAATAATAATAATAATAATAATAATAATAATAATAATAATAATAATAATAATAATAATAATAATGATAATAATGATAACAATAATAATAATAATAATAATAATAATAATAATAATAATAATAATAATAATAATAACAATAATAATAGTAATGATAATAATAGTAACAATAAAAATAAAAATCATAAACTACATTTGTTGTAGTCTCTATGTACTGTACGCAATTCATTCAATTTCAGCAAGCGTCTGCATCACATTTTTAATTAAAAAGGTAAAAACTACTACTACTACTACTACTACTACTACTACTACTACTACTACTACTACTGCTGCTGCTGCTGCTGCTGCTGCTGCTGCTGCTAAAGTGAAGCAGGAAAGGCGAGGGAGTTGTTCCGTGGTGACAAGAGAGGAAGAACCGCAAGGTTACTTTACTCTTTACCGCTCAGGAAGTAAACAGACCACGCAGGACGCCACAGAACACCTGACTTCTGATCCCTCTAAATTTCTGATTGGGACAGAGCAAACTTAGTATTGCTAATACCTCGAAACTTAATTCCTCCATCTCTCAACTCGATACGGCCTTCCAGACAACTATCCCTCCTTCAATTACTGTCCCTCTCTTCTACATATACTGAACGTCCTCGGTCTATCCTTTACTTGTAATCTAAACTGGACATTTCACAATCATTTCATCTCTAGCTAAAACAGCTTCTATGAAGTTATTGGCTTTTCAGTCTTTTTTTTATTCTCTCAACCCTCTCTTCCACCTCAACCGGTAACTCGGTAAAAGAGAACTTACCCATCTATGTATGGAGTATGGTTCCACGCAAAGAGCTCTTTTGAACAGGGTGGAATCAAAAGCTTTTCGTCTTATCAACTCCTCTCCTCTGACTGAATATCTTCAGCCTCTTTCTCATCTCCGCAATGCTGCATCACTCGCTCTCTTCTGACCCTATTTTCATACCATACCAACTGCTCTTCTGGGGCCGTATTAGTAAAGATTCTTTGAATTCGTTTCAGACTTCTGCTCATCTCTTAAGAATTATTTAATCGTTGACTGAGACGAGCTCATAAGTCCCAATGTGAAATGGTGGAAGAGAAAAAATAGTAACATTTCCTATTTCTCAATATTTAGTAAATAGTGCATTCTTTAAAGATTTTCTATATGGAATAAAAAAAAGTAATAATCTATCAGAGGTTTTGTAAGCATACTAACATATAAATTTGAGTATATTAATAAGCTAATTAGATCTCAAACAAGGCGTGTGTATTTCGCTCACTGTTTACTTCCTTGAGCCAGCATTGTCTCACCATTCCCACTCGGCAGCATTTCCTCTCCTGTCCTCTATATTTACTAAGAAGGTGATGATGACCCCTAAGGTTAAAACGGGCAATACAGGAAACAGAACTGGACCGATGGCGAGATTTTCCTTCCTATTCCAGTCAATATTATGAAGAGATATGTAGCCTGAAGGATTTCATTCATTCAGCGCCAAAAAAAGAACTGCATGGGGCTTCTATTTCTAAAAGATTGAATGCCATGTCATAAGTAAGATATAGGAAGACTCAAGATAATAATTCTTGGCGAGCTGCATTCCCTACTGGCTAAACAATTTAATAATTCAATTTCTAGCGACAGCGCATCATACCATCCTGAGTGGCTCTCCAAGGCATCTCCCTCCAAGACTGTCACAAATAACACTTCTGAAGATGTAGTCTATTATATCCAACAGTTCAGAGTCACTCAGGTCATCTAAAACATCTTTCCGGGGCTAATCAACCTTTGGGTGGCGGGCTTGGGCTCAATGGTCTGCCATCTTTATTATATTAACTTGATAATTATAAGTCTCTTGAAGCTCCCTATTGACTCAACACTAACAACATGATTACGGAGTCCATTCAGTTCATCATCACTGTTATAAAACTAGTTCCTTCCCATTTCTTTCTTAAACCTAAATTTCTCAAGCTTGAACCCATTATTTCTGGTTCTATTCTGGCTACTGATCCTTAGAACTTTCCTCATGTCCCCTTTGTTATACGATATATATATATATATATATATATATATATATATATATATATATATATATATATATATATATATATATATATATATATATATATATATATATATATATATATATATATATATATATATATATATATATATATATATATATATATATATATATATATATATATATATATATATATATATATATATATATATATATATATATATATATATATATATATATATATATATATATATATATATATATATATATATATATATATAAAAGTTGATAGCAGAAATTAAATGCTCTTTTCTCAGTTTTTCAGCCCTTTTTATAGATACTAAAAGGCTGGGTTTCCCTGCCTTTTAGTATCTATAAAAAGGGTTGAAAAACTGAGAAAGGAGTATTTAAGTGGTATATGAGCCAGGAAACCACAATAGTACATCTACATTAGTGAAATAAAAATATACGTGCAGACAGTAAACCAACTCAGACAGTAAACCAACTCAGGGGAAGTCTTCTGGGGGAGCGGTAAATATGCAGCAGTGATGACATTTTTTTTTTTTTTTTCTTTTTTTCTCTCTGAGCTATTTTGAGGTTAGCAGATTAAGACTCAGTGATGTTTTAGTTTTGAATTGTTCCTGGCTGGTATGTCACGTCACTCATTACTGCTAAACTCAGGACACCTATGCCTCACTTTGTATTTCCAACTGTCCATGACATAAATACTTTCAAGGGCGAGGTTTTAAGATTTCCAATAATTTTAGGTATTGTTTATTGCATAATTTTTGGCGACATATTTTTCAGTGGCTCTTTGTGTGTGTGTGTGTGTGTGTGTGTGTGTGTGTGTGTGTGTGTGTGTGTGTGTGTGTGTGTGTGTGTGTGTGTGTGTGTGTGTGTGTGTGTGTGTGTGTGTGTGTGTGTGTGTGTGTGTGTGTGTGTGTGTGTGTGTGTGTGTGTGTGACATATATCCTCTATCAGTCACCGAAATATGCATAGTCGTGCCCATGTCTCCACCACAGAAGAAACAAAAAATAGTAGTAGTAGTAGTAGTAGTAGTAGTAGTAGTAGTAGTAGTAGTAGTAGTAGTAGTAGTAGTAGTAGTAGTAGTAGTAGTAGTGGTAGTAGTAGTAGTAGTAGTAGTAGTAGTAGTAGTAGTAGTAGTAGTAGTAGTAGTAGTAGTAGTAGTAGTAGTAGTAGTAGTAGTAGTAGTAGTAGTAGTAGTAGTAGTTCATTTCCGTTTGTTTCGTAATTTTGATTGATATTCCTCCGTGTAAGTAAGGTCAGTTCATCTTGCTGTGATAACTTTCATAGCTTTTAGAGGCCGCCGTGGTACAGTGGAACCATGCGTGCTTTGGGGTCCGAGGGGTCTCCAAGCGCAAGGATTCGAATCCTGTCCACGGTCAGAGTGTAGGTTGGGCTTCCTCACTCGGGGCAACAGTTTCCTAGCGGGTGGGCTTTGAGATAGGAGGTAGCCCATAAATTCCCGTGAAAAACCCACATGGTATAAATAAAAAATATAAAAAAACAGTCACGTTCTATTTATCATCATTATACTTTCGTAACACGAGTCACGTTGAGACAAGCCAGCATCATGTGCCATCAACCTACATATGTAATTTTTTCCTGAATTATCAGATAATAGATGTTGCCGCTAATGTTCTTTTAAGATCATATTTTCAATATTAAACCCGTCTTTTTAAATTACTCTATCATCTAATACTAACCTATATTTAATATTATGAGTAACAACCCTCCTTCTTCAGTGACAATCCAATGTGTTGGATCTTCAACAGGAAACACACTCGGCACAGTAACGTGGTGTGGAGGTTTCAAGACACATGTTCCTGTCTTTTGGCTAATTCTATCGGCTCTGTAAGGAGATTGGCAACTAGGTGGGTGAGTTTTTTTTTTTTTTTTTTTTTTTTTTTTTTTTTTCCCTTGGCCAGTCTTCTCTTACATAAGAAAATAAAAAGAGCTTGCCCTTATGGTGCACAACGGACCACGAGGTAGGAACATCATGTAAAAAACAACCCAGCTTTTCCCATAAATCCCTGACGGTTGCTGAGGAAGAGCCATGAATGGTGATGCTTCTGGTGCACAGGAATGCTGCCTTGCTGTGGAGAATTTTCCCTGTAGTTTTGGATCAGGATCTCTTTCAAGAAAAAATCTTTTTTTGGATCAGAAAAAAACTTAGCTTACTAATGGACGAGAGCTTTGATCAAGTATAAGCACGGTAAACAAGATAGATAGATTACTTCATGTAACAACAAGAGTGACGCTGCCAGCAATGGCGTGACCAGGTGGATGAAACTCATATAATGCTTAATTGCAATGTGTATCGATGACATGTTTGTGGAAATGTGAACCCCCAAAACCGCAATGTTTCTCGTCTAAATGGCAGAGTCAGGGAGCGACGCAGCGCTGCCGGCTGAGTGAATTCGGTGATATTGATGACGAGTAACTAAAAGGGGTGACTGGAAAAACGTGGCATGCGTTCCGGCAGCACGGCAATGGAAGCACATCGCCATCCCTTCCCGCCCCGCTGTCCCGTCCTCATTCGTTAACCCGCAGCGGTCAGAAAACTCCCAATTCGTGAGTCACAGTCAGGAGGGGAGACAAAAAGGGAAGAAAATATATCATTTTCCTCTGGCCTTGGAAAATTAGATCAAATAAAAAAAAAAACACTTTAAAATGGTAATCGGAGGATATATATATATATATATATATATATATATATATATATATATATATATATATATATATATATATATATATATATATATATATATATATATATATATATATATATATATATATATATATATATATATATATATAGATAGATAGATAGATAGATAGATAGATAGATAGATAGATAGATAGATAGATAGATAGATAGACAGACAGACAGACAGACAGACAGACAGATAGATAGATAGATAGATAGATAGATAGATAGATAGATAGATAGATAGATAGATAGATAGATAGATAGATAGATAGATAGATAGTTCGCACTGTTAATTAAAACGTTCTTATTGAGTTTTTGTAGACGAACTTACACATAGTGATGGCAAAGCCTTTACAGGCGAGACGCAGACAGTATAACCTCCCTTCGCCTAGAGTTGGGCATCAAGGAGCACGTATTCCCACCCTTCCATCCCCCCCTCCTTTTAAGTCAACCCCATACCTTTGCCAACATGAACGTGCACAGCTATCGTGCACTGGTGTCATTCGTATTCCTCTATGTGGCATCAAAATATCCCTCATCTCTGTTTGCCCATGGATAACAGCTTCTCTCAGTTCTTGCTGAGTTTCATTCGCTATATTTACAATTTTAAAATTTTGACAGTTTTCAAACTATTTCCCTTTCGTTTACATTAAGTGGAACATCCTTGCTCTTACTTATTCAAGGTCCCCGCCACTTTTATATGATGTACGTACATATCAATTCCCGCTGTTCGAGCTCACCTTTACTCGTGCTTCCTGAAAATTATGTGTTGAAACAAGGAAAGGTCGATGACGGGCTAAATGCATCTTAAAGAGGAACTTGTGTACGTAGGTCGTCACGTGCCTCGGAACGGTGGCCGCCGCCTGCCAGCTTTCCTACCTGTCTCCTAACCTCGTCTCGCCTCCCTCCTTTTATCATGTCCTCTGCTTTGCTTCCCCTCTTCTCTCCTCTTTTTATAGTCAACATCACCACCATTATTACTCCACCATGACATGCTTAACCCCACCTATTACCATCTCCAGCATCACATGATCTGATTCCCCTTCTTATCCTTTCCTTGTAATCAACACTACAATCATTATCACTGCGCTATACCACGACCACAATAACCATCATCACCAACACCATTTCCATCCTTTTATCATCATCATTATCTAGGCTTAAATTACTATTCCTTTTTTCCGGTTTTCATCGTGTCTTTTCAGATAATTCAACATGCATTATACATCGTCACGAGGAAAAAAAAAAAACACCACAGGAACTCGACTAATCATCTCTCTCTCTCTCTCTGAAAGGCCAAAACGTTGAAGAGCGTGGGTCTTAACATTTTGGCGTCATTCCGGGTCTAACAGGACGATTCTACAACAAAATTTATCTGACCGAAGCTATTTGTCCCATGAATTGCTTTCCAAGAGACGTCCAGACAACTAATGCTTCAAGGTCCGGAAAACAAAGAAAAAATTAGGAGAAACGCAAGCAAAACAGAATCATCACAAAAAAAAATGAAACCGTTTTATCATTTTCATTCTTGCTGATTCTTTTCGTGTTTATTCTCCCTTTGTCTTGTTGTGACCGTGGGAATAGTGATGAGAATGACGATGAAGCACCATTACTTTATCTTCTGTTTGCTTTGTGGTATCTTATTGAAAATGGTGAGAGGTGGTGACTGGTGTGACTGTGGTGTTGGGAGCGTTTGAGCAATGTTGGATGCATTAAGTAGTGCAGAGATGCATAGTGGTGATGGGGAACGAATGACAGTGATGAGGTATAGTGATATCCGGGAATAAATGATAAATGTAATGATGATGATTGATGACTGACGAGTTCGGTGAGGATGTGATGAGGTCCTCACCACTACCACCACCACCAACACCATAATCACTATCAATAGCATTAATGATAACAATTATTATTAATACTATGACTAACACCAGAGAGAGAGAGAGAGAGAGAGAGAGAGAGAGAGAGAGAGAGAGAGAGAGAGAGAGAGAGAGAGCAACAAACAGATATAGACATTTCCCAATAGATACTTCACAACGCTGTCTTCTTTGGAGTTCCGCAGAGTATATGCTTCTTTTTGTTCTGTGTTGAAGGAACGTAGATCAGAGAACATCCAGACGTGGGAGGCAGGAGGAGGAGGAAGAGGAAAAGGAGGAGGAGGAGGAGGAGGAGGAGGAGGAGGAGGAGGAGGAGGAGGAGGAGGAGGAGAAGGAGAAGGAGAAGGAGAAGGAGAAGGAGGAGGAGAAGGAGAAGGAGAAGGAGGAGGAGGAGGAGGAGGAGGAATAAGAAGAAAAGGAAGAGGAGGAGGAAAAGGAGGAAAGAAAGAGAAGCATAGAAATCGGAGGAGTGAGAAGAAAAGGAAAGGGAAAGAGAAAGTCACACACACACACACACACACACACACACACACACACACACACAGAGAGAGACACACACACACACACACAGAGAGAGAGAGAGAGAGAGAGAGAGAGAGAGAGAGAGAGAGAGAGAGAGAGAGAGAGAGAGAGAGAGAGAGAAAATCTATCTCACCAATTTCCAAGCAATGCAAAGTTAAACAGACCAAGTATTAGAGAAACGAGGAAAGGAAAGGAAAGGAAAGGGAAGGAAAGGGATAACTGAAGGTGGTAGAGTAAAGAATGGGAGACGTAGGAACGGAAGAATAGGTGAAATCTGGAAGAAGAGAGGCAGGAAGGAAGGAAGGAATGAAGGAAGGAAGGGAAGGGTAGAGAGGAGATTTCCTTGCTCTAAACTTTTCTTGGAAGGAGGAAGAAAAGAATGTAGCGAGGACCATGAGGAAGAAAAAGGGCGGAATGTTTGCTTGTTGTTCTTTATGAGACCTGACACAAGGCGGAGAGAGAGAGAGAGAGAGAGAGAGAGAGAGAGAGAGAGAGAGAGAGAGAGAAAGTGGTATGTCCGTAAGACAACGCCACTCTTTCGTTCCCACTGGCAAGGTCTTTCATCTCTCTCTCTCTCTCTCTCTCTCTCTCTCTACAGTATTAGTACGGTTCTGGGAAACAAATATCTTTTCTTGGATAAATACAAATTACCGAGATATTATCATAAATATTTGCTTCATGAACTACTTTAGGAACCACCGAGAGAGAGAGAGAGAGAGAGAGAGAGAGAGAGAGAGAGAGAGAGAGAGAGAGAGAGAGAGAGAGAGAGAGAGATTTCCATACAGTCCAACATCCACTTCCTTTCTACTGATGAGAAGAAAACAGAAAATGGCAGGGGGAGAACTAAGAAAAACGAAAAAAATATAGAAAGAAAAAAAAAGAGAAAAGAAAAAGGACAAACGTGACAAAGGAAGGAGCGTGAAGCGAATGAACAAGGTGGAAGGAGGCAGCAGGAAGGAAAAGAGAGACAAACAGAGAGAAAAAATGAAAAAGGAAAAAGAAAAATGTAAACGTTTGATCTTGTGATAATTTGAAGAATATACCTGACTTCAACGTCAAGAGGAATATTGCAAAGGAAAACCTATAACTTTGAGGTTCTCTTTTTTGTATAATTCTCTCTCTCTCTCTCTCTCTCTCTCTCTCTGCATTTTCCTTGCAAACTCTTCCCGGCAGGTTGGATCGACACGCGGCGCTGGCGAGCTTTGCAGTCATCCCTTGATCTTTTGATCTAGCCAAGAGGCAACGGCAGTGAGTGTAGGAGAGACTGAAGAAGCGCGTCATGTGGAAAGAGGCACTAGTACTAGGTGAAGAAGGTAGCTATGGTCTTTGCATAAGATGTAAAAACTTCTTTTAGATTAGTGTGTTTTTTTTTTCTCTCTCTTCTCTCTCTCTCTCTCTCTCTCTCTCTCTCTCTCTCTCTCTCTCTCTCTCTCTCTCTCTCTCTCTCTCTCTCTCTCAAAAGCTTCGTTACATATTTCAATTTGCTTCATAAGTGAGATGCGTTTCAGTTTAAGATTTTTTTCCGAAACCACCGTCCTACTTTTTTTTCACTAACGTCGAAAACATCGTTGCGAATAATAACTAACTATGAATAATACCTATGAATAATAACTATGAATAATAACTATGAATAATGAATAATAACTGAATAATAACTATGAATAATAACTATGAATAATGAATAATAACTGAATAATAACTATGAATAATAACTGAATAATAACTATGAATAATAAC
>NC_059297.1:11766910-11794410 GCF_017591435.1 Portunus trituberculatus
TTAATGACACAGCGGGAATGTGAAGTGGGGAAGTGATTTGCATAGCTTACGTAAATTACGTACATACGAATGTGTAGATTAAAAAAAAAAATGAACTATACAAATGTGTATTTGAAAAAAACACATACAAATGTGTAGATTAAAAGAAAAATACATACAAATGTGTAGATATAAAAAAAAATGAGAACAACCATGAGACTTTACCTTACTCTCAAATGGAAGGTGCTGTTTGTGGCTTTTGGGGGGATTAACGTTCCTCTGCACCCCTATAACCCTTGATCTTCACTAATATAACACTGTGACACTTATGACTTAATATCCATAGCAGTTATACACACTTATGTCTAAAGAAGTTCACAGCAGTATCCTTTCCCTCAAATAGCAGCACTTCCTTCAAGTCACAACACTGACTGGTAACAGGAACACATGGCGACAGCGTTGCCAGATCTACCGATAAGTCGGTAGATCTACCGAATTTCTGATGGATCTACCGATCTACCGACAGATTTCGAAAATATGGTCAAATCTACTGATTTTTCGATCAAACCTCCCGAGAAATTCACGAAATCTACAGAGAGAGAGAGAGGTGGGTTGTGGAGTACGTGTCTCTTTCATGTATCGAATCTCAGCTGACGGACAACAAACCGATAGTACTGTAACTGATGTCGCTGGTTCGGGCGCTATAGAGTCTTGACTCTTAGGCTCCTAAGACTACACACACGCACCTGTAAGTCTTCAGAGAATATATTTATGCTGTTTAAAAGTTTAATTTTGTGTTGATTTAAAATAGAGCCTAAAATATTAGCGGGCTGCGTTTGTGAAGTGATGTGGGTGGAGTGTGCTAATTTACGAGTGTAGCCAACTACTCAGCCAACTACTTACTGTTCTCTAAACTCAACCTATCTACGGTTTTGTATTAGCTAGTTGTGAATAGTTGGTTGGATGGAACATTGATTTGTTCGGAGGATGGGAGAAAAGGAACTGCCTCGTGTAGGTCTATCTGGCCTCTTGCAGTCTCCTCATTTCTTATGTTCTGATGTTCTTATGTTCATTTTCTTTATGCATTTAGATCAAAGTGTTCCAATTTTTGTGTTTTTCTTTTTTATTTGAGTACCGGAAGATATGAAAAATATAATTTGTCTGTGAAATTCCCAGCATGATCTTATTCTTTAATAATAAACCTTTCGAAAAAAAATAATCGTGTTTGTTGCCAAAGAAAATATGAGATAAAAACACATTATTTAAATTGCTCATGTTTGCATTGCACGTGTATTTAATATTATTTACCTTTGGTAGATAATATAAAAAGACATGTGACGTGCAATATATATATATATATATATATATATATATATATATATATATATATATATATATATATATATATATATATATATATATATATATATATATATATCCCATCTGGCAACACTACATGGCGAGCAGACAACGCAGTGATCTCACCTGATCTTACGTAAACCTCTGTGATTGGCAGATTATTTCAACGAATTATCTCTTTCTCGAACAAAATTTCCCTCGAACACCACAGATAGAAACAGACTTGGAGATACAACGGGGACCAAACCTTAGGGAAACTATATATTATTCATTAAATCAAATTTTTCAAATGATTAAATGGCGAGGGAAAAGTAATACTAGTGGTTTCAGAATGCAGTAAGGTAAACAAAAAAAAAAGAAAAAAAAAATCAAAGAAAATGTCAGTCTCTTGTTATAACATCCAACACCGTATTTTTTTTTTTTTTTCCTGGGTTTCAAACTATAGTAGGGAAGATATGTGTGGCTACAGAAAATGCCAAACCCGTATTTTCGTCTATGTAAAATCGTTTAGAATATGCGAAATTTGGAATCTGCAGCAATGTACTGAATATAACCGGAATTTACCCAGCAATGTAGAAGAATAACTCAATTACCTAAAGCATTATAGTTCGGTGAAATAGTATCCTTTAAAGAGTATGTGCAAAATAGATTGGACTCTGATTTGTGTACCAGACAGTAATCAAATCTTAGATACAGAATATAATATAAAAATAAGAGACTGCAAAAGGCTTCTTATTTAGATCGGTCCTCGGAGTCATCCACAGATTTAGCCAAGCTCCTATTGAAACTTAGTTTCTTTTATTGTTTGTCTTATAAAGGCCCGGGTTTGCTCCAACATGGTTTGCCTTCACAGGTTATCCCATTGTCTTGCCAGCTATGGTCTGACAATTTTATGGAGATTGTTTTAGGCGTTGGCTTTTCCGGGGATTTCCCGGCCTGCGGCTGTGTCACACTTGTACCAATATGGACCTCGTCAGATACTTAATACTTCGTAATTGAATGGTGTTGTAGTACCTACATGTACATTGTGATGCTCTAAAAAGGGCAAGTTAGAATAATTTGTGTTTATTTTTAAGTATATTTTGCATTGTTTTTGCAAACACAACAATACTTGACGTTTCCTCCGAGCGTTGTCACATCCCTTTGGGTGACTGAGTGAGGTCACAGGTCAAAGTGACCATGGGTCACTTCCTCTCCCGCTGGCAGGATGAGAGAGAGAGAGAGAGAGAGAGAGAGAGAGAGAGAGAGAGAGAGCAGCTTGACTGACAGGCATTCTTTTCTCAAATTTTAGTAATTTATTAGTAACTATAGATCTGATAGAAATTTATTTGCATGAAATGTAAATTCTATATGGAGAGAGAGAGAGAGAGAGAGAGAGAGAGAGAGAGAGAGTGGTGTGGGAAGCAAGGTTCTCATCGACACAGGCTCTAATCCCATAATTTGCCGAGCACAAGATTTGGCAGAACTGCAGGCCGGGAAATCCCCGAAAACGCCAACACCTAACCGATCTTCATAAAATGGTCAGACCATAATTATTTCATTGCTACACAGACCACCAATGTTCTCCATTCCTGTTTACTTATCAATATCTTTATTATCTATTGGTCCCTTATTTTCAGGCTCTGCTCTTAAGACAGACGACTTTTTTATCTAATTTTTATCCTTAGATTGCTGTTAAGTCTGTCTAAACAAGACCACACAGATGACTGTACACCCCAAGGTTCCTAGCAATAGAACAGTCCATAAAAATACAAAGGTAATAGCAAAAAGCCATTAGTCCTACACATGACAGTGTCTGTATGAAATATACTATTTCCACCCATCATCCCCACCTATATACAGTATATATATTCTAAAAGTCCTTAATGATAGCACTAACAACCTAATTACCAAATCAACCTAATTATTGAGACTTGCAAGGTGCACTTTTAAGAACATTAAAGTTTACAACAAAGAGAATTCAAGCAGTACTTGTTCCCTGCCCAAAGGTCCATATCTTGCTAAGATATCATGTGTGTATGTACACTCCCTGATGAAACATTCCAAGATTAAGAAAAGATAATTTTTTTTTAAAGGTTTTATTTGTGATCGACTTCATGGAGAACGTCTGACCACATTAATCAAAGAGACCCATGCCGAAGTCTTCATCGGACTCCTCTTCCTCCTCCTCCACCTTGGGCTCCTCCTTAGGGGCTTCAGCAGCAGCTGGAGCAGCAGCAGCAGCAGCAACAGCAAACTTGCTTGGGTCCTAGAAATCAAAGTAAATATAAAGGTACAATGGTATACTTCATGAGCAATATCATGCTAAGTGACTGGGTGAGAGCATGTGTGCTTTCCTGGTAGTATGTTGAGGCATAGGTTTGTAGGACACCATACAGAGAAGAGAGTTCCTAATCTCTTTCTATGAGCACAGAAAACAATGATACCATTTCTAGTCACTCCTACAGAATTTAGGGACTGTATAACTAGCTATCTGCTATCTGGCCTTGCTTTGGATGCATGTGGCCAGTTATGCCATAGTTCAAATTTCTGGGATGTAACAGGGTAGTCCACAAGACTGTTCCTTTCAACCATGGGCTGATGGGACTAAGAGTGAATGATGTGGAGCTTGTCTGGGGTAATCTGTTTGAATCTATCAGCCTGCTTTATAGATAGATGAAGTCTTGAAGGTAAGATGAAAAGTGTATTCATTGTAGCAAGCCTTGTGACAGTATAGACAAATGCACACTGGAAAATAATCCAATTGGCATATAATACCTTTGTATGTAACACACACACACACACACACACACACACACACACACACACACACACACACACACACACACACCGGTAGCTCAGTGGTTAGAGCGCTGGCTTCACAAGCCAGAGGACCGGGGTTCGATTTCCCGGCCGGGTGGAGATATTTGGGTGTGTCTCCTTTCACGTGTAGCCCCTGTTCACCTAGCAGTGAGTAGGTACGGGATGTAAATCGAGGAGTTGTGACCTTGTTGTCCCGGTGTGTGGTGTGTGCCTGGTCTCAGGCCTATCAGAAGGTCGGAAATAATGAGCTCTGAGCTCGTTCCGTAGGGTAACGTTTGGCTGTCTCGTCAGAGACTGCAGCACATCACAGTGAGAGAAAAAAAAAAAAAAAAAAACAATTTTGTTTTAGAAAAGGTCAATTGTGTGTAACAAATTTACTGAGTTTCTACTCTAGAATAGTTGATAAGAGTACGAGAGAGAGGGATGGATTGACTATTTATTTGGATTTTAAAAAGGCGTTTTAGAAAAGGTCAATCGTGTAACAAATTTACTGAGTTTCTACTCTAGAATAGTTGATAAGAGTACAAGAGAGAGAGGGATGGATTGACTATTTATTTGGATTTAAAAAAGGCGTTTGATAAAGTGCCACATGAAAGATTACTGTGGAAGTTAGAGGAGAAGGGTGGCTTAAAAGGAAGCACATTGAGATGGATGGAAAATTATTTGAGGGGGAGAGAAATAAGGACAGTAGTTAAAGATATGAAGTCCAAGTGGAGAGCAGTAGAAAGCGGAGTGCCACATGGGTCAGTATTGGTGCCAATACATTTTCTCATATATATAAACGACATGCCAGAGGGAGTGAACAGCTACATAAATCCGTTTGCGGACGATGCGAAACTGTGCTTATAAAGCAAAAGGAGGATTGCGAAATACTGCAGGAAGACTTAAACAAGATCTGGAAATGGAGTAAAAAATGGGAGATGGAATTCAATGTGCACAAAAACTGTCATAGAAATAGGAAAGAGTGAAAGATGACCAGTGGGAATCTATAAGATGGAGATGGAATAGAACTAGAAAAAACAAAAAAGGAAAAGGACTTAGGAGTGACGATGGAAGAAAACAGTCAACCGGTAAGCCATATTGAAAGAATTTTCAGAGAAAGATATAATTTGCTAAGGAATATTGGAGTAGCATTTCACTACATGGACAAAGAAATGATAGTGAAATTGGTAAGTACTATAATAAGACCCAGATTGGAATATGCAGGAGTTGTGTGGACCCCCATAAAAAAAAAACACAAAGGAAGTTGGAGAGACTACAAAAAATGGCTACAAGAATGGTTCCAGAATTTGAAGGGATGACATATGAGGAGAGACTAAAGGCTATGGATCTACCAACCCTGGAACAGAGAAGGGAGAGAGGGGATCTGATACAAGTTTATAAATTGATTAACGGAATGGATCAGGTGGATAACGAGAAACTGATTCTGAGAGAAGAATATGACATTAGAAGCTTAAGATTGTATAGTAAAAAACTGAGGAAGGGAAGATGTCTGAGAGATGTTAAAAAATATAGTTTCCCGCAAAGATGTGTTGAAACTTAGAACAGTTTGAGTGAGGAAGTGGTGTCAGCAGTCTGCATAGCTTTAAAGAAAAATTGGATAAGTGTAGATATGGAGACAGGGCCACACAAGTGTAAAGCCCAGGCCCTGCAAAACTACAACTAAACACACACACACACACAAACTCAATTTCATGCATTGAGAAAAAAAAAGCTTAAGTACTTACAGCCAAGAACTCCTTTAGTTGCTCTGCTTGCTTGAAGGTGATGTCAGTGACGGCAGCAATGGCCAGTAGCCTCTTGAAACCATTCACAACAGAGTGAGGCACAGACACGATGGTTGGATAGCCAATGGAGAGTGACAAAGAAGCAACTTTAGCCAATCCCTGAAGAAAATTAAGTCAAAATTAAATCAACAGAACAAACCACATTATACAATATTATTTCTAATGTCTTGTCACTCCAACACAGTCTCCCTCAAAGTAGAAAAACTGGCAGATTTCCTTTTCACAGGCTAAAATGTTTAGCTCACCTTCCCACACTCTCTCCAATACTTGTCTCCTGTTTATCTATTCTTCAGATATTCTTTTATAGAGCACACTTAATAAGTCAATTAATGACTACTCCTACAAACTCTTATCAAAAGACCAGTGATGAAAGTTTCACAGCAGCTGGGCAACTGGAAAAGACATTACAACAGCATGCCATGATAACAAGATATATGCTGTGGTCATATTAGCAAAGGGCAGACTGGTATGGAATACCTTAAGGGAGTTTCACACCAAAGGTAAGACACCACAGAAGCTACATGGCTTATAATCGCCTCAGTGTATTTTCAATAGGCGTGTTCACACAGGATGCAAAACTGCGTGACACATACCCACCATACCACTCGCACAAATTCTAAGACCCCGCAATTTTTCTGGCCATAGTGTTGATGACTCATGCCCCCTTGGGACTCCCACTTATGTGCTCTTGTCTCCAGAGGCCCACACCTTTTTCTGACTGCAGTGACCTTACTCAATTTTCCCTCCCTCACTCACTCACTGTTCTTCACCATGAACTGATAGATTTCCTGTAGTTGGTGCCTTGCTTCTTAATATCTTGTTCAATAAATGATAGAACTTCAGGAACTGAGCTGGAGTCAATCTGAAATACCATCAAAATTTCTCCTCATCCATTTATAGCTCTTGAATAAGATGATGATATTCAATACAGTCCAGTCATTTCATATTTGCTTCATGTACCCAATTCTGTTTCAAATTATTCAAGGCTAAAAGACAACATTAATAACTTCTTCCTCCACGTCAAGGAACCATAGACTGTCTTCCTTCGTTGCAGAAGGAACTGTTGTCCGCCACAGTGAATGTCTTGCCTAGCATCACACCCAATGTGAACATACCCATAGCAATCAACATCACCCCCGGCTTGGCAGCAAAACATGTCCCACCTAGCATCACATCCAGCGCAATAAAGCCTTTAGAGTCACAGAACCAAAGCCCATAGTTTAAAACTTACTATCACCTCATAACACAGGTACACCAAGGGCAGGGTGCCATGGGTTCTTCACCAGCCACAACAGGCCTCCACAGATGACCAGACAAGAAATATTTGAAAATGCATCAGATTATGGTAATCCCTCAGGGTCTCTTACAACACACTATCACCAGTTGAGTAGCTCAAAGCTTTCACTATAACTGAACTTATCCACATGAGCTGTGCCTAGTGCTAAACCCTTACTACACAAAGGGCTTCAGAGTGAAAGTCATACTGCACCTGTGAATCTCTATCACCACTTGGAAAAGAACATGAAAAATGGATATAGGTGGGCATGCACCCAGCCCAGAACTATACTTGGATGAACATAATAAAAGATAACATATAGAACAGTAAACAACACCAACCTTCACACCTGGAAGAGTTCACCCACATCACCACTATTCACTCACAATATGTTCAAATACTGCATTTAATTAATCAAACCATCCATAGCCTATTTCCTTTACTTTCACCAAGTATACAATACAAATCCTATTTACCTAAAACAAAACTTGTTAGTAATACCAAATCTGAAGAAATTGCACTTATCAACAAGTCTTAGAAAAGAAACATCATAATTCACTATCACTAAAACTTAAAAAACCTTACATCTTGGAAGGATTTCATCAGGTCTTCATCTGTGATATCCAGGACACGGGGAGAGAACACAGTACCCTGGTCATACACCTGCTGCACTACCAGCCCATAGGTGAAGGGGGAGATGTTCAGCATGTTGAGGAGCGTGGCCTCGCTAGCACCCACCTTGTCTCCTTCCTTCATCAGCTGCACATCATTCTGTACAGAAAAGAAAAGCCTGAATCTGTTTTACTCTGCGTGACAGAGAAATCCTTACTGAACTGGCAACATATGTTCAAAACAATAATCACTTTTGCAATCTTGGCTAAATAGCTTTGAAAAAATAAATAAATAAATAAAAAAAATTTAAAAAATAAATTAAAAAAAAAATAAAAAAGCTACTCAATTAACATGAGTTTGAAAAATGCAGTTTGGATTTAATGCAACTTGATATTTAAGGAGAGACAACTAAATAATGCCATTTAGTCAATTTAATGATAACTTGATAATGTCACACACCCACACTGCTTCTGCTGGGAACTGCACCGGGTCAGAATCCTAGAAACTTAACTAAGAGCAGAGCAACTTCTGAATGCAAAATGGTATCCAGAACACCTACTTCTCCACTACGCCACCGCCTCCCTCCTGTTGTTTTCCATGTTCCATGCAAGATTTCACTATGCATCACAAAACAATCCTTTCTTGGTGGTAAGGCTTGTAAAAAGCTACAGAAATGTTGTTTTGTGAACATGAATGTATGAGACCTCACTCCTCAGTGGCTCAATCTGGAGCTAACCTGCGGTGTGAGTGGATCATTCCTCTGCGTTTTAACCTATTGTCCTATACTGTGGTATCTAAGCATCCTCCAACGTCCTCACAGGAAAGGGATAGATCGCTATACTAGGGGAGAAAAGACCTCGGTGATTGTTCATGCGTTGGGATTGAGGGAGAGCACATTGTGTACTATCAGAATAAAATGAGAACGTATTTTTATTGTTTCTGTGACCAAATGATGTATGAAGTTTTTTTTTCTTAAGGTTGACTTACAAAATCCCTAAAATAGGCAGACTTTCCCAGTGGCAAGGAAAGTAAACCCCCATTTACCATTGTTTTCTATGGGAAAATTATATTTGAATAACGCGACGTCTCCAGAAATGTAAGCCTCGCGTTAATTGAGAGTCAACTTTAACCCTTAACGTACGGTGATCGTTTCGGGACGATTGTAGCGTCACATGCGGAGAGGCGGGGATCGCTCCGGGAATCAGGATATTTCGGCGCTAAACATTTGAATCTCTCCCCCTCACTATTGGTCCTGGGGCAAGTGGAAATCTCTGGCATCTTTTCTCGCTCACCTCCTTGAGCCTTGAGACATATGATCCCTCACAATAGGTCATCTTTTCTCATTTCGGGCCGACATCTGGCAATCCCCATGAGCTGGAGGGAGGAAACGGTACTCCGAGTGATGTTATGTCAGTGTTACTCGGTAATGACATTGAGGACAGTGGTGAAAATGAAGACAGTGATTTTTTTATTGAGACAGAAGAAAGTGAAGACTCCAGTAGTGATTCTGATAGTGATTTGGCAGACAGAGACCAACCCTCACAGCGACGTTCATAAACCCGCTCACGTACTCCCCTCGACCAATGTGCTGGTGTGTCACCCCTGGTTGCCTCTACAGGACTGTGCTTGTCAGCCAAGTCACATCAATCCCATTGCTAATGAGAGTTGCCACATTCCAATTATTATACAAATCCACAAAACTTGTAATATGTAGTTTGTTTTCTTTTCCTGTTTTGAACATCATTTCATCTGAGTTCGCATTTCCATGACATGAAAGTGCAAAAGTTCCTACTTTTACATCAAATTCAAATGCCCGAGAGAGAGAGAGAGAGAGAGAGAGAGAGAGAGAGAGAGAGAGAGAGAGAGAGAGAGAGAGAGAGAGAGAGAGAGAGAGAGAGAGAGAGAGAGAGAGAGAGAGAGAGAGAGAGAGAGAGAGTTATCGGAGCTTGGGGGGTATTTCTTAGCGGCGGGTTCTGCCATAAATTTTTTGTTATGCAATAACTTTGGTGTGAGAGATCATAACATGTTGAAAACTACATTGTTGTACTCAGAATAACACAAAGAAATATGTTTTTATAAGGAAAAGAATATTTTTAGCATTTTTGACAGGTGTGATTTTTTCCCACTGTAACAGACGGAAAGTAAATCAACTCCCCATACTTGAAGGGTTAATGATAGACTGTAACATGACCAATATCTTAAAAGCTTGGTGCAATGAAATGTCACTGTGGATGACATTTATTCTATAATACAAGTGTCTGGAGGAAGCATAATAGTTGATTGTAACAAGAGTGCCTAACCATAACCATTCTGAGGGTCTCAGCCAACAATAAATTACAAAGGGCCACTTTGACATTAGAAAACACCAATGTAATCTTTCTACTTACCACAATTTCAATGGTACCCCTGGAAATCTTGGTTGGGATCTGCAAAGCCTGGAAGAAGCTAGTCTTCTCAGGACCAAGACCAGTGTTCTGGTTGGGGATGGTCACAGGGCAAGGAGCAATGGCTCCAGCACGGGCAGGGGCCTTCTTCTTGTTGGCCAGCAGCTTGTCACGCACATCCACCAGGTCTTCGTTGGTGAAAACAAATCCCACATTGTTGACAATATGGGGAAGGAGTCTGCAAGAAAGTAAACAATATTATCAATCTAAACAAAATAAGATCAAAATAATTATAATAGTAATAATAGTCTCTATAGAATAAAGAGGATCATTTGAATGAACAAAGCATGCAATCCTCATCTCACTTGAAAGGGCATTACTGTAACAACATGTATACTAAAAAGTCACATAGAAAAATTTTCTACCTAGACTGGAGAAGTATTGGTTTGCACAGCTACTCCAATTACAGTTAAATTCAAACAATACAGGAACAAAAATACAAGACACAAGTAAATCAGACATACATTGTAAAAGACACAAAAGTATAAAGCACACATGTAACTTTCTTTTCTATTTCATGGATTACTGTCATAAAATAAAAATTCTTAACTATCCCTACTTTTCCCATTGCCTTCACTAGCCTATATCTTAACCATCCTTTCACAAGTTCTATTCCACAAGGCTAGCATTTCAAAGCATTCATATATTGACACAAAACACACATTACCTCAAAGTGGGAAAGCTACTAGCTCTCATATATTCAACTATCCACAACAACAAATCACCATAATTTTATCTATATATAGCAGGACAGTAATCCCATGCAGGGCAGTCCAGACACACCCACACACACACTTAGCCACATCAGCCCCTGGTGGAATGGAATGTCTGATGAACCACCCAGCCATACATCCAAAGTACTACAGTGAATATATAAGTACATGAACACAAGTATGGATGTCTGATAATATGGACAGAGAACACAGCCTTACTTCTCAAGATTGGGGTTGGTCTCCAGGTGGCCTCGGATGGCCTTGCGCATCATGGTGTTCTTGCCCATGAGCACCACAGCACACCCACGCAGGGCCATACGGATCTCCTGCATTTGCTTGGAGCCAACATTGTCAGCGCCCACAATGAAGCAACGGCTGTACTCATCAAACAGCTGAGTGATCTTAGTGAAGTAGTTAGCCTTCCATGTTGGCTTGTCCACCCTAACCATCTTGAATTGTGGATTAAGGCACCGTCACACCGGACTTAGGGACTGCAAAAGAAGGGATTTATGTAAATGGGCAAAACAGTAACAAAAATAAACAGATAATATTGGAGTAACATTAGTGTTTTTCATTCAAGAGTTAGGTTAAATTTAAATAGAAAATCTGAAAAAGAAGTCTGTGTAACATACAACACAAGACTGGTGTGTCATATAGAAGGCTGGGTGACCTTGCCAAAAAATATCTAAATTGGAGGGGCAAGTCTAGTATGTCTCTTATGTAGGGAAAATTTAACATTTTCTAAACTGAGCAACCTCTGCATCAGAGTAAACACTGATATTATTTTTTTGTTAATTACTGGAATTTGTGGGTAGTGCCATATTATAACTTTGTCATGTCTATAACCTGACCCTTCAAATCATGCAGTATCATTTGTGAGGTCAACATTGACAACTCCCCACAATCCACAGTAAGTTAATTCATACTTTTCACCTGTTTTACAGACACATCAGGCAATCTGATAGAGGCTCACTGTCATTTGTTAATATGGCTACCCAATGGAGGGAGGTGAAGCAATAAGTACCAGTGTTCAGTAAAAGTCACAGCAACGATTAAAATATGATATATACACATAAAGAAGAGGTTCTAGACTCATTAAGGAAGCTGTCAAACTCTAACCACCTCTATTGCACTAACAACCTCCACACCATACCAGTAACAAACATCAGTAGCTCACACTGATGACAAGTAATGGTATCATTTTTTGGGGGGTCTCTCGTTTTTCTTGTCATACAAGCTGCTAGCCTGAGAGTCTAGCAAGAAAGGATTGGTCTTTTACTGGGGGCATAAATATAAGCAGAGTACAGGTGGAAAATCCCTGAATGTAGAGAAGAGTGGATAGGGCAAGAAGATTGGTTAAGATCATCAATAAATAATAGAAAGAGAGTGGGTGACAAGACACAACCCTGAGGAACACCACTATTAATAGATTTAGAAGAACAGTGGCCGTCTACCACAGCTACAATAGAACGGTCAGAAAGGAAACTTAGATAAAGTTGCAACAATGAAACTTTTGTATCCTCTCTGATTCTCAGCACTATTCTACTCCTTCACCAATTTCAACAAGGCTTTTCTTACCATTCTCATAATACAGATCTCATCCCAAGTAATTTGAGCACCATTAGGGTTGCCACCTGTCCCTTAAAATACGGAACCGTTCCGTATTGGAGCATGAAATGCTGCATTCCGTATTGAATCGATACGGAACGCCATTTGTTCCGTATTTGCCTGTATGAATAGTCAAGCAAATGAAATAAATTAATAAGTCATCGTGACCAAATATTGAAACAAGTACATAACCAGTTCACAAAAATATATGAGTTTGTTAGGGGTTTGTCGTGCTGCCCGTGCATTACATGAACAGTACACGTAATATCTCGCTCCGCCTCCACGGTTCATCACCAACGGCTGTCAGTCTAGAAATGAGAGGGGCGGAGAACACTGCTGCTGTGCTGTGCCATGCCTATGTCTCATCCCTGTTAGGCACCTGGTACTGAACATGGTTACATCTGCAGGATCTGTACACTTGGAAAATGTATAAGTAATGGCTATATTTATGATCCATTCATATTCCAGGTCGCTACTGTTTTCTCCAAATGAGTTTTTTTTTCTTTTTTCCTTTAATTAAGGGAAATATATTTTTCAGTGTTTCATTCTTTAGAATTTATACAGACAGTTTAATAAAGAAATTTGGGTGGGTGAAATAGGAATGCTTGTTAGAAGAGCCATAGGACATGGAAGTGTAGATGTGAGTAAGAGAGAAATCAATAGGCATGTGGAAGAGAAAGGAAAAGCAGAGTGGAGGAGGGGGATGAGTGAGAAGACAACGCTAGAATGGTATCGGAGAAAGGACCGGCCTAGGCGTGTAAGTTTATATGATGGGAGCTGCGGGGGAAACTGCTGTTCAGAGCCAGGACCAAGTCCCTGGAGGTGAACAGCAGGGTGTATAGGTGGAAGAATGGAGGAAGCAAGGTGTGTGAGGTATGCGAGATGGGTGTGGATGAGACAGTAGAACATTTGATGCTGGAGTGTGAGGGGTATGGGTGTGCAAGAGACAGGATGTTAGGTGTAGTGACAGAAGAGATAGGAGTAGAAGCATGTAGTGAGATGAGAGAGAGGAATGCTAGGGAATGGATGGAGTACCTGCTGGGGCTGTGTGTTGAGAGACAGGTAAATGGTCGGGTGATTGAGGGTGTGAAAGATTTCTTAGAGAGTGCCTGGAGGGAACGTATGAGAATGATTGAAAGGCAGGGACCCCTCAGGGACAGGGATGGGGATGGGGAACAGGTGTGAATGTGATGAATGATGAGGGAGGGGAGGGAGGGAAAGCATTAATGCTTCAGACTTCCTGCTACACCAACCCACTCTTCCATTTCCAGGTGTGTATGGGAGTTTATACATGTGCTGTAGCTGACTGATCCAAAGGCTACACCGACAGCAAGTGCTGGGTGACTCCCAACTCAAGCTCAAGTAAATAAATAGGCCAACTTAGTTGCCAGTCCCCATGCAGGTCTGAGTGTTTGGAGGAAAAAAAATTGAATTTCTTGAAACCTTCCTCTAAAATGAGTTTAGATCATAAGAAGATGGAAATACTGAAGCAGGTAGGGAGTCCCAGAAATTATCAGAGAAAGATATGAATGACTGAGCACTGGTTAGCTCTTGCATTAGAGTTGGACAGAATAGGGATGAGAGAAAGAAGAAAGTAAGTGCAGCAAGGACACAGGAGGAAGGAGGCATACAGTTAGCAAGAACAGAAGGGCAGTTGGCATGAAAAGTAAGAGAAAATAGCAAGAGACACAACATTGCCACAATGAGAAAGAAGCTGTAGGCAATCAGTCAGAAGAAAGAGGAATTAATAAGACAAAGAACTTTTGATTCCACTCTAACTATATATAAAAAAAAAAAAAAAAAAGTGAGTGGAATCTCCATACATGTTCAAATAAGGCCCTTGTATAGAGTTTGCAGTTGGGGGAAGAGCAAAACTGGCAGAAACATCTAAGAATGCCTAACTTTATAAAAGCTGTTTTAGCAAGAGAAAAGAAGTGAAGTTTCCAGTTTATATTATAAGCAAAGGGCAGACCCTCGATACTAAGTGCAGAAGATGGTGACATTTGAATGTCACTGAAAATAAATGTGTACAGTTCCTTCATGTTCTGACAAGCACTGCAAGTGCCCTAAGTGTCAGAGTGAATATCAAGATGGGCAAAACACTAGTTTGACAATGTTTAAAAACAGATTAGATAAGCACTTAAATTTATTAGATTTATAATTATGTATAGCACTGCATGATAGTTTTTATAAGAAATTTACTATAGTTAAACAAGACATGATCCCCATGTATGGCGACCACAAATTGTAGAGGATTTCGCTGCAGGACTTAGCCCTGATAATGGGCCAAATATTTAGAATTAGTATATAATGTATTGTGTACTTGTAAGTGTATCTTTAAGTACTGATGACGAGGTCGCTGTGCGACTGATACAGGATAACCTAGATGGGCCCTGGTGGCCCTTTGTTATCCTATTATTTATGTTATGTTATGGAGATGCACAGGAAGCTATATCATCCTGAAAACTGATAACCACTGGTACTGTAATTTAAGCACCAGTGGCATTAAACATTATCCAAGAACGAGGTAATGGGTATCAAGCCACCCCAACTTTGCTCCGCTAATCTTGGGAAAGCTCCAGCTAGTATAAGGTAAGCGATGTTCCCATGATGGCAGGACAACAGAGATGAACTACCTGCCCATTAACCCCGAGGTCTGCGCCCACAATACATACTCCACCAGCCTCTCCTCCCCCTCTTATATGCCCCTGGAGCAGCTTGACCATATAATACACACCATATAGTTATGTAGAGTCTACTTCCTGAAATTAAGAGTGAAAAATTCGAGGGAGCAAATAGCTAGACCTACCTCGCCGCAGCCACGAGGTACAGAGGATGAAAACAGCCCAGATCAAAAGTGACAAAGCTCTGTTCGTGTCACATGTATCTTCATTTTTAGAAAAGAATTTCGTTTCCACATACCACTTTATTTTGTTTTTAATTTCTAAGCTACTATTTTAGGTTTGATTTATGATATATGGAGACTGCAAAGTTTTGCTATGGTTATTTTCATACATTCAGATCTTGAGCTTAAGTTTAATACTATATGTTTCCAATTGTGGAAAACAAAATATGAAAGCGAATAATATCCACAGCACAGCTAATTCATACATCTAGTACACCACACTCGCTCGAGGAATCTCTTCACAGCCTCAAATATCCTTTCATTCATTTATACACACTTCCACCATCATCATCACCATCATCATCATCCGCTCCTTTATTCTCGATCCACTTTTTGTAACCTTATCAGAGAATTGTTTGGATCATGGAAATAGTCCTTAGTTTGCATTATCTCTCTCATATCTCTTACACTGCTGATTTTGGTGACGCTAGTGATGTGATTCTTCTAAGTAAGCAGTATATGAGAAAGGAAAGTGATCACTTTTTTTTTCTTTTTTTTTTCTTTGGTGATGATGAATTGTAAGTCAAACGATAAAATTGGGATCTACAAATGTCAGTCTATTTGCTGCAAACGATCCGAAGTTACGAGGGGGAAAACAATCATATTATCCCTGCAGCGTCACAGGCAGCAGGTAAATTTGCAGTTCTGTTCTCTTATTCTTCATGTTCTTTCCATATACAGCAATATATCTTCGACAAATTAAGTCAAATAAAATCAAAGCAGATCAAACAATCCTTAGAGCATCTCCTGACGATGAGGCCACACAGCATCACCACCGATGTTAATTGATGTTTTCTGCATCATTTCCTCCATCTTTCGGTCACAATTTTATCCTTTCCCATTTGCTGAGACTCAACTCATTAAAGTATACTTTTTTCCCCTTGTTTTCATGTAAAGCTGCGATGATCCTACGGGACGTACTTGAAGGGATTATTATAACCCTGTGGCGACTTTCTTTCTCTCTCTCTCTCCTGAATGTAGTAGTAGTAGTAGTAGTAGTAGTAGTAGTAGTAGCGGCAGCAGCAGCAGCAGTAATAGTAATAGTATTCGGAAGGCAGTGGCGTAGTGGATAAAGTGGTGAGCGTGGGATCGGGCAGACGTCCACTCGTAGGTTCGAATCCCACCACATTCCGCTTTGAAGTTATGTCGAGTGTTTTAAAGTTACCTACATGTCACCATGTTACCCAGGCTTTAGGTGGTTACACCAAAGATGCGCTTGGGTGGTGATATGGGCCCTAATTTGGGTACCACTTTATATAAAATTACCTGCACCACTAATGGGCGGAAGCTTAACAGCGCTTCCCACATATACTCTTCAAGTATGCCTACAAGCACTATGGGCCATAGTAAAAAAAAAAAAAAAAAAAAATATATATATATATATATATATATATATATATATATATATATATATATTATTATTACTATGATGATGATGATGATGATAATAAGTGATAATAATAATAATAATAACAAAAAGCAAGAGGTAGACTGCATATCATAAGGAATAACAAAACAAATAAGAATATACGTTTCCTCAGATCATTTGATAATGGCATGCTATTAAGGGTGATTAGTAGAGAGAGAGAGAGAGAGAGAGAGAGAGAGAGAGAGAGAGAGAGAGAGAGAGAGAACTTGAAAGGACAGATATTGTCTCTGGCAGATTACATGTGGCAGGAACACCATTCCAGATTTTAGGTTCATGTCCTTAAGTACCCAGTGGAGTTCGACAGTGGAAGAATATACATACTTTAAAGACTTCTGGCAACCTCCAAAATACTTATCCTACAACTTTGATTGATACATTTGCCCTTTTGGGACTAGGACCACTGTAGGCTTCTTAAAATTTCCCTTTTGGTTTTCCAAGCCAGAGATTCTCTTGCATAAAAAGGTAGAATAGAGATTTAGAGCACTAAGATAAAAGATAATAATAAAGGTTGCATATTTCCATCATAAAAGAACTGTAAGCAACATTAGAAAAAGTTGTTCATCATATGAAGAAAATGAAGAATATCATTTTGAGAAATAAAAGAAAACCACCACCGACACATAAGCAAGTCTTGTTGAGTGGTGCTCAATAGTCTCCATTGGTGACTGATCAAGCAATGATCACTACTTTGCAACAGGGATACAGTCATTAAGGTAAAAATTAAGTTTTCAAGTCAAATAGTAGATATTTGATTCCTTAATCTAAAAAAAAATCTATTCTCTGCAGTGTAAACAATTTAACCATTTATGACTTCCATTTTCTTATCCACCATGGATTAATGAAATAAAAATTTACTCTGTTTTTCTTTAAATTATATTTAATGATATTCATGAAAGCCCAATTTTCATCTACCAAATAAACTTTGACGAAATTTGAAAAATCCACACAGTAACTTCCATTTATGAATTTCCATCAAATGCTTTAACCAAAGTTTAACAATGTGGAGAAAAAATCCAACAACTAAGAACATTTTCACAGCTAACATAACACCTGCCTCATTAAGTTCACTTTGTATTTTCTACTATTATTTCATAATGTCCTTTTAAGCTTTTTTCTAGCCTTGAAGGACGAAAAGCACACAACAACTTTTATACTACTGTTTGAGCTGTCTAAAATGAACTGAATAGACATGAGATGTGACTTTATGCATCATTTATTGTCTGTCTTTACTTGCATGTATGTGTTGAGAGAGAGAGAGAGAGAGAGAGAGAGAGAGAGAGAGAGAGAGAGAGAGAGAGAGAGAGAGAGAGAGAGAGAGAGAGAGAGAGAGAGAGAGGGGACTGTGGCCAGTCTTTAAAAACTAGTGTACAAGGTTTTTAGTTTAATAGCAATAGAAGACAATGGAAGGTTAAAATCTAGTGTTTATCTTGTATATAAGCCAATATTGTCTCTTTAAGACAGCAATATATGTACTATAAAAATTGATTAAGGGATAGCACTTGTTCCTCTTCTCATAATCGATCCTCATATGAAGCCAGTGATAAGACAAGAAGGAAAAATTGCTGTATTGTCGAATCCAGGAAACATACTAAAATAATAATGAACAGTAACAGTAGCTGATGCCAGTAATTTATTTATATTATAATGTAACCACTGTTTCAGAACACAGCCGATTACTCATCTCGGTGAGAGCAGGGGTGACAAGAGTGGAAGGAGAAAGACATACATTTGACAGGCCCCAGCCACCTCACCATGTCACTGTCATCCCAGTTGTGGATTCCAACCAATCACCACCCACTTCAAGAATACTAGGGCCTTTCCTTGGCAGGAGAAGTACTTTAAAGGCAATGTCAATGGCAACAACACATGACTGGGCTGTCAAACCTCCCACAGCAATCAAATGTTGACATGTGACCTGAGGTCAAGCTACATTAAAGTCCTTACACAACCAGTGCCAAGATACCACTTCAAACTTTGAATCTCCTTGTCTGCTTTGTAACACTTTCTATCTGGCCACAGGTCACCAAAAGATTTGGGCAGGGTTCAATGTTCACTGGAAATCATGTAATAAACACAAGAGTTATGCTGGTTAATAATGTGACTTTTTTGCATATCATATAACTTAAATATTGTAGCATACCAAAGCAAGATACAGGTTTATCTGTATTTGGGTATGAAATGAGGTCAAATCCTAGTAACAGCAGTGTTCACTAACACTGCTTGTTCCCACAGTTGAAGTAAACAATTTTCACATGTAATACAACTGTTTCACTTGAAGTCAGAAAAGTTTGTACATCAACACTGCACTGCTGTAGAAAGAAAATCTACACACTAAAGATTTCTGAAATAACACTTAAATGATTCTTGTATTCTGACTTCATGCAAAACTGGCATCATACTAACACTGATGTTAACACGAGCAATGATATACAATGACATATTGATGCAGCACAAGCATGAAAATATTCATGCACCTGGAGACAATAATTACCTGACATTGGCAGATGACACACCCACACCTCTCACATTAATTGTATAAAACAACTTTAAATCAATTAAATATATTCTATAATCATTAGACATTTTTTTCTCTTTTTTTCTTTCTTTTTTATCTTGAATACAGAGTGGTTAACAGATCTTAAGCTTACCACATTGCATTAGAGAGATGACATCATGAATAACTAATAATTATGTCATCAACACAGTTTCCCTTTGGCATAAATTGGGGGTATGAAATCATGGATGACTTAGTTCATGGAAGAAGCTGTGATGGATGCAATTTGAGTATTAATATAGAAAATATAAGAAGATCCTTTCATCAATGTAATAGTCAGCATGACTAAATACCCCAAAATTCACTTTGACTCAATACAGGGATCAACCCTGAGTGAAGAGGAAGGAAAAAAATCTATGGTATGTTCCTGTATACACAAGAAACATAACTGTACAGGCTCTGTCCAATAAACAGATGAAAACTTTTACTTAACTTTATCTTTTAACTAAATAAAATTTGAAAATCATGTCCTTGCATTTTAACAATTTCTGAAGTAACAATACATTTCAAAGATGGCAAACTAAAGCTATAGGAAGAAAATACTTTTCACTTCAAAATATATCCCTGAATCCAGTCATAGTTAAAACTATTTCACAAGTGCATTAAAAATATAAACACATAAGTAATTAGGAATAGGATCTCGATACTAAAACATATAAATGCATGATCCAACTTTGATAATTCCCATCTAGTACATATAGGTAACAATGTGGGCATCCTTCATTCTAGCCCTTGGACCATTTACATTGGTTCTGAGGCATGATAGGCTTGGTTTCTGTACAAATTAAGCTTTCATCACAACGGGAACTGTTTTTTAGCATTTCCTTAATACCACAATCTGCCTCTTTTCTTAACACCCCTGTGCTGAGACACTGTCAGCCATTACATAAATTTTTATGATTTTCTGCTTGTAAAAATACTTTTCCTCAAAACATAATGATTAAGGTTACAAAAGATCCTGAACACATTTTACTTCCAAAATGAAATACCAATATACATGTATGTAATGATATGAATCAATATTCACATCCCATTTAAATATATAAAAGTATTGATTTTTTAAAGTTTATTTGACTTGAAATAAGATATGATATACAAACTATGCACAATTTACTTTCACAGAATGACACAGCCTTTTTCCTGTAGCTGAGCGATTCTGCATCACTATCATTACACTTAAAATGTCAAAAACAGTAAGCACCAAAGAAAACTGAAGCATAATAAATGGGGAATTACAGTTTTATTATCTACAAGATTGTCATAATTTTGCTGCTTCAGGTTCAGAACTTGAGGTACTTCATTCTGGCTTCATTACCACTGATACAAAAGATGATGACACTAAAATAATAAATGCAATGACCAGTCCCAACAGATCAAGAAAGTATATCAATAGTCTGCAACTTATACCAAAAGCATTAATATTGCATAACTGTATGCAGTTTCTTTTGGATCCCATGACTTATAATGAACTCGTAAGTCACTTTTCATAGACCATGCTCAGGAAAGCACAATCTATAGCTTGGCAGTTACTGGAGAAGGAGATGGAACAAGGACTGCATGGATGATACTAACACCATCCCAACTTTTGTCTTAATTAGTATAAAGTATTTTCAACAAATGGAACCTAAGTTCACATCTTGGAACTCTAAATCTATCTGAAGTTTGTATGTACTCTCTAAACAGAACTCTTGAACGAATCTAATTATTTGGAATGCAAAAAACTTCTTGCCCTAATATAGTATAAAAATTAAGCCGACAATATGTACTTCAAAAAATACACGAAAACTAATATCCATGTGAAAAGATACTAGGAGCTCAGTATTTAGTTCTTGTGAGATTTCTCAATCAATAATGCTAGACAACAGTTCCTGCCACATAACATCAGCAAAGTGCTTTATAAGCAATTGAACATCAATAATTCAAAAGCAATTAACTACGACATTCCAACAGCAGATGAACAACATCCTAATCAAAAATTTCACAACAAACACTTCTTAGTAGCAATTACTGGCAGTTCAAGAGGAGCACAGATACATCACTAAGAACAAATACTACAAGTGCTCCTGAAGTTGATATAAATTTTTGAAGAAAACTTTTCTATTAAAGACTCTTAACATCTTAGCTTCATATAATGAAGTCTGACAGCCACATGAAAACACTTAAGTTAACTTCTAAAAGACTGAAACCAGTAACTAGATTAAGAATTTATATTTTTCTTTCTAGATCTGACACTTTTTGGCTATTGAACAAAATGTTTCATATACACATTTTCTCATCCAGCCTTTTCCAACACAGTTTGCATGCCAATTTTTCCCCAGTTAAAACACAGCTTGTCTTCATATATTGCCCAAATGACCAAAAAGGTGAGGCACTTGTCCAATTTTCTTCAAACAGGAATCTTGCCATAGTGTTCAGGTCACACAACATACCTGCTGTGAACTCTGTAGCATGAAGATTTTTCACAGACTGAGAAACCAGTCACAATCTTCATGCATTATCTTGATGTTGCCTGAACCCTTGGCAAACAGGCAGCCTTAGTTTCCTACTTTAGAGTCTTCAACTATAAAATGCCTGTTCATTTTATATTCCACTCTTCATCAAATGTCAGTACATCACCTTCAGTTTTGTTGCATGGGTGTTTCAGCAGCAAGACGCTGCTTGAATAAAACAGTTTCTTCAAAGATTAGTTCCTTAAGTTTCTCTTTTGGAAGATCATCTAACTCCATCTCAAACTTGAAAGGTTCTTCAGCAACAGGCTGGAATATGAAGTAAATGTATATAAAAGATTCATAATTAATATAGGATATTTCATTTCAAAATGTTCATAATATCAATCACTTCACTTACATTAGTTAATAATGTTTATGTCATATAAGCATTTCATAGGTTTCTCAAATGTGTAAAATTGAACGAATGCCACTTTTCCTCCAACCACATTACTTAAGGCATTTAATTTGTCAGCTTCATTAATTCAATTTGATTTCTATCTAAGTAACATGAGGAAAATAAATAAATAAATAAATAAATAAATAAAAATACATAAAATTAAATACTATAATAATCATGATAATAAAATACCAGATAAGTGCATGCATGATTCTTTTTCTTATTCATACTACCTTATTCCCACTGTGTAGTAGGCTCAGCTGGTTGAGTTAACTTTTTCCATCTGTTTCTATTTATTGTGTCTTATTGTAGTCCATGTTAATTCATGTCATGCTTCAGCACATTTTTCCATCTTATTCTTTTTCTATCCCCACTCCTTCCCATAACTGTTATCAGCACTGCCTTCTTCATTGGTTCCTCCTCATCTGTCCTTCTCACATGTCTAAAACATCTGTCTTGCCTTCTCTTTTATGTTACACACTCCAGGCATTCTTCTTGTATCTTCACTTTCTCTCTTTTCCAACAGTTAGATAACAGCCATCCATCTCAGCATTCTCATCTCCATTCTCTGCAGAATATTCTCTGCTTTCTCCCTTAATGGCCAAGTCTCTGCACCACACAAAATTACTGGTCTTATTACATTTTTGTATACCTTCATCCTCAATTTTAACAGTATTTTCATATCTAAAATGACTCTGCTAACTATCTCAATTTATAACATGCTTCTTTCACCCTTTGTCTAACTACCTTCTTCATCCGTCCTTCCTCTACTATCAGTGATCCAAGATATTTAAACTCTTCTGATTGCTTAAGTCTTCTGCCATCTTCTGATATATGACGTTGATTTCCCATATCCTCAGTTGCTTACCATTACCTGTCTTCTCTGTATTCACTTTCATTACTTTTTTCTTCAGGTTGTCCTTCCATGCCAAACACCTTTGCTGCAATTCCTCCTTTGTGTCAGCAAAACTTACTAGATAGTCAGCAAATAAACTCCCACAATTCATCATCTTATCTCAGATCATTCATTATTGTGTGCAACACAATAAGAAACAGAAACAGATTCAATGCTGATCCCTGGTGTAATCCTACTTCAATTTGAAACGACTCTGTTCCTATACTTTGTTTATACCATTGTCCTCACTCCCTCATACATCATCCTCACCAATCATACCATATTTTCTGGTACACTCCTCTATCTCAAATTCCAATACAACAATTTTCTTGGTACTCTGTCATATGCTTTCTCCAAATCCACAAAACAATAATAAACTTTTCGGTTTTCTTCAAGATATTTTTCTCGTATTTGTCTCATAATAAATGTTGCATCTGTGGTGCTCTTCCCTCTCGAGAATCCAAATTGATGTTTGTGAACTTCGACCATCTTTCTCAACCTCCCTGCTATCACTCTCTCTAATATCTTCAATATATGCTCCAACAACTTTATACTCCTGCAATTTTCACAATTCAGTATATCTTCCTTTTGCTTATATAATTTAACTAATTCACTTTCCTTCCAGTCTCCTGGCATTTTCTCAGTACTCCAGATAATTTCTAACAGTGCATGAATCCACTCATGACCAAGGACTTCCAATGCCTTTATCAATTCTATTGTTACTTCAGACTTTTCTCCTGCTTTTGTTTGTCTTTCTCTTTCTGATTGCTACCTCTACTTCCCTCATACTAATGTCTGGTATTGGTCCTTCCACTGGTAATGCTTCACTCAGTTCCTTTGTAAGAATACTTCCATTTTCATGCTTTATTACTGATATTTCACCAACATCTTTCCTCATTTTATTTCTTACCTTTGCTGCTCTGTATATAATCTTCTCTCCTGCTGTTTTCAGTTTCCTATACCAATCAATCACTGTATGCATTTATCTGAGCTATTGCTACTGCTTTCTTAGCCTTTCTCTTGGCCCATCTGTATCTTTCTTTTGTGATATCATTGTCATCTTTTCATCTGCTGCAGTGCTCACTCTTTTCTTTTATTACTGTTTGCACCTTGTCATTCCACCACATGTTTTACTCTCCTCTGGGTTTTCCACTAGTTTTTCCACACACTTCAGTTGCCTTTGCTACCAGTGTATCTTTCATATCTGTCCAAAGGTCTTCTACCATTTCAGGAAACGTACCATTCCCTTACCTTTCCCCGAGTCTCTTCTACCTTTCCTTTAAGCTTCAACTTTTTCCTGCCTTTGAGCTCCCAGCCTTTAATCTTCCTTTGCTTCCTTCCAATTTTAAACCTAAAACCTGCTATTTATAATAGCCTATGCTGTGTCCCCAATGGTTCTCCAAGTAGCACATAGCAATCTAATACTAATTTTTTAATTTCTTTTCTGACTTTTGTATGTTATAGGATAATTTCTTCTCTTTTTAAATATGGTGTTAAAAATTCTGACATCTTCAGCCTCTGCTATTTCCAATAACCTTTCACCTTCCAAATCCCATACCACCATGTGTTTCTTCATATTCATTACAGTTCTTCCTGACATACACAATCATATCTTTTCATGCAGTTCTCTATTTTTTCTCTTTATTCTTTTTTCCTCTTCTCTACAACCTTGTTGTGGTACATCTGTTGATATCACATGCCATGTTTCTCTTACGATAAGTTTCAAACCCATTAGTCTACCACCATTCCTTATAACTTCTGTGATACTTTCCTGCAATTCTGGATGGAAAATAATTCCTATTCCATTTCTCCTTACATTTTCTCCACCATAGTACACCTTGTATCCTTCTCCAATTACTTTGGCACTATTATCTTTCCTCTTAGTTTCCTGAATGCATAGTATCTTGATATTCCTTCTTAGCATTACATTTACTAACTCTCTTCCTTTCCCTGTAAGACTTCCAACATTCCAGCTGCCAATTCTAAATTTTCCCTTCTTTTTCCATTCCTTGATGTTCTTTCCCACTAGCTTCTTTGGTCACAGCAGTGGATTCTGCAATACCCTTTGTCCATTTTTCACTGCAAAGCAGGGCTGCTGCAGCACGTCACTAACAGGGGACACACAACCTAGCCATATTGCTTTCCAAAGATAACTTAAGATTCACTACTTAACAACGGCACTTGTTTTGGTGCTCAGTTGACCAGACCTGTCAACAACACTCCTAATTTATCCAAGCTTTTGACTGGCATTGAGTTGAGCTGGCTTGCTTCTCCAGTAACATGAATGTTCTCATTGTATAAAGAAAGGCATACTAAACATGAAAATGCAGACCTTAAGGCTGCAAGACCATCAACCAATATACATAACATACACATTACAACAAAACGTTACCTCATCAGCAGGGTCATAATATTGTTCCAGGTATGGATGAGCAAGAGCGTCCTCCACTGTGATGCGTTTATGGGGATTGAAGGTCAACATCTTATCTAACAAGTCCAAAGCTTTGGCATCTGCATTTGAATACAGTTTTGTCCATGGAACTTTTGGTTTGTATGGGAGAGACTGTAGATAACTTCTGGCCTGTAAATGCATTATATATATTAAAAGTAAGTTCCACAAAACTGCACATTACCAATTACACCAGAGAGAGCTGACTTGTCAATTATTTATCTAATACATAAACATTAGCTACATCATATGTCTACTTGTAAACTTTTTCACATAGCAACCTCAAAATATGACATGACATTCTTTACTAAATACATTCTTTATCTGCCAAGACAAAGATTATTCCAGAATATCATATACTGTTCATGTTGTTTAAAATCAGCCAAGTTGCCAATGAAAGTACCTTTTCATTTATGATACATTCTAGATCCTCTTGACATGGGGAACCCAGGATACCCAAGATGTGGTTCAGTTGATCCAAGTAATGCTTCCCAGGGAACAAGGGACGGTTAGACAGCATCTCAGCAAGAATGCAGCCCACAGACCAAATATCAATGGATTTTGTGTAGCCCTGTAATAAAAATACATTTTAGAAATTATTCAAACTATCATTTGCAATAAATAGTTCAACAATCTACCATTATCTTTATTTTTGTACATGTCTGCCTTGTTCAGAGAGACGCCCTCCCTTAATTGTAGATTACCAAGATGAATGGTATCTAGCAGCTTTTTTGCATATGAGATCTCTGAAGCTACACTAGACTGCTTCATTTCAAGTCTTCTGTGGTAAACTTCTATAAACTTTCAACAGCCCCAAATGATTTTTGACCAACTGTTAACATCACTAGACATAATGCTTAACTCCCACTCTCTTCCTAATTCTAATATTCTCAGCATCTAGAGATCATGACTCTTGATAATGAAAAGATTTCTCAACTCATGCTGCATCCTGAGAAAAGTAACTGATAACCTGATTCCAAAACATGCAAGGATTGGGGTTATCAGTGTCTTTAAATACATAATCATGAATCCTTAATAGGAGAGAGCAAGAGAAAAATCCACATCTTTAGGCTCCTTACTAAGAAATCTGTCTGTCATTACTTATCAATTACATTTCAAATACCTCAGTTACAGCAAAGTAGGAAAAAATACATTTCAGACATTTAATAATAATCGCTTAAATCTTTTAACATTGACAAAAAATTGTAATTCCAATCCAGATTCTGGATCCCTACACCCTAAGAACAATAGAATCCTAGGACTTTTACATTGGAAGATAAAACTTCTTACTATCATCTATATATATATATATATATATATATATATATATATATATATATATATATATATATATATATATATATATATATATATATATATATATATATATATATATATATATATATATATATATATATATATATATATATATATATATACAGTAAGGTCCCGGTTACGCCGGTCTCGAGTTACGCCAAACTCGCACTTACGCCAGTCCACTATAAGGCAATTTAAGATTTAAAAATTTGAAAAGTTATAAATCGTAAAGCTTTATTGTTTATTGTTATTGTTGGCCGCCAGGCGTCACTAGTGGTTATCCGCCACACCGCCCACCTCATGCTTGAATACAATAACACTCTACATACCTCAGTTCCACCACACCGTCGCCCCTGGCAAGAGTGTTCCTACATCTGCGTTTGCTGACTATCTTAGTATCTTGCTCAATGGCACCAAAAAGAAAACTCCTGAGTGATAGCAGTGATGCTAAGAAAAGGAAAACCATTACGCTACAAGAAAAAGTG
>NC_059297.1:11799410-11821910 GCF_017591435.1 Portunus trituberculatus
ACATGAGTTCCTGAGATCACCATGTCCTAAGGCTGGCCCACTAGGTCACTGACTCCCATAAATACAAAGTGACTAAATTCAAGCATGATTGTTGATGATTAAATAATTAATGATTGCATACCTGTCAAGCCTTCCATTTTTTGCATAAGTCTTAAGTAATTTCTATGATTTTCAAGTTTTACAGAGCAAGATGAAAACCTTATGTTTCATCTCCACATGTGATGTGTTTTTTTTAATGTGTTTGTTATTAAACAATTTGAAACAAATTCCACTTTCCAATTGTTATACATATGACACTTCTCCCAACACATCAGGATGAAAGACCTTTTTTCACTGTTGTACTGTTGTTGTACACAATGTCAACACATGATACAGTATGAGCACCACATAATGAAAAACAGTACTGTTTATAAGGGCCTTTCTAAAGAGTACTGTTTTTCATCATGTGGTGTTCATACTGTGTCACGTGTTTACACTGTGTATTCAGTCTGCATTTGTTTTTAAACAAATAATAATGAATAACAAAATTATATGGTTTTCTTATGGTTTAATTACCAATTTATACACAAACTTAAGGTCTATAATGTAAAATTTTGAGGCAAGACCCCACAGTAGCTTGACAAGTATGGATCATGATATTCAAACAGGTCTGGCCATAGACTTCTCATGTCGCTTATCATTATGACTAATGTGCAACAAGAGAATTGTAATCTACAATCTATGAGGACTCCAATAATTGAATGAATCATCTTTATGTACTATTTTTAAAATTTTCACATTCCCAAACTAATTAACAAATGTAGCAAGACTCAGGTTTTCTTGATAGGGAATGACTACAACTTGGCATATCATAAGATTCAAGGTCTTTATTATCAGGAAAACTAAGATACTATCTTAATGGTACCATCTCAGCTATGCAAATGGATATTATACAATCAATTTGTTATTTCAATCACAAGGCAAAAAAAATTAATACATACATACCTGAGATTTGAGAAGTTTGTACAAATCAGTTTCCATTAGACACTGTACAATGTAAACATCTTTCATGCTTTCTATCGTTTGAGCTCGTATTATGTCTCTGATATCTATAACCTGAAAAAAAAAAAATATTGATTATAAATTTAACTACAAAGACATTTGTATCTGAAATTTAAACCAATAGAATCTTATTTAACTGAATGCTAACTACCTGAAGACAACAAATAAATACCTAATCTTGACTGCAATCAATCAGCACACAAAAATTATAAATGGGGAACATCTAACATATAAACATGCACATTGCTAGGTGGGTGATTGGTCCCTGCAGGCCTTCTTGATCCAGCAGCATCTGGTCTCATCTAGTATTTCCTACTCCATCACACATCCACACACACATGCAAGCACACATGTACACACACACACACAAACACACTTCCTGCACCACTCATAGATCTTGTTTATATCTTCCTGTGTGTGTGTGTGTGTGTGTGTGTGTGTGTGTGTGTGTGTGTGTGTGTGTGTGTGTGTGTGTATTTACCTAGTTGTAGTTTTACAGGGGCCGGGCTTTATTCTCGTGTGGCCTCGTCTCCATATCTACACTTATCCAATTTTTCTTTAAAACTATGCACACTCATTGCTGACACCACTTCTTCACTCAAACTGTTCCAAGTCTCAACACATCTTTGTGAGAAACTATATTTATTAACATCTGTCAGACATCTTCCCTTTCTCAGCTTTTTACTATGCGATCTTGTGCTTCGAATGTCATATTCTTCTCTCAGGATCAGTTTCTCATTATCCACTTGGTCCATTCCGTTGATCAATTTATACACTTGTATCAGATCCCCTCTCTCCCTTCTCTGTTCCAGGGTTGGTAGATCCATAGCCTTTAGTCTCTCCTCATATGTCATCCCTTCAAATTCAAGAATTGTTCCAGAATTTGAAGGGATGACATATGAGGAGAGACTAAAGGCTATGGATCTACCAATCCTGGAACAGAGAAGGGAGAGAGGCGATCTGATACAAGTTTATAAATTGATCAACGGAATGGACCAAGTGGATAATGAGAAACTGATCCTGAGAGAAGAATATGACATTCGAAGCACAGGATCGCATAGTAAAAAGCTGACGAAGGGAAGATGTCTGAGAGATGTTAAAAAATATAGTTTCCCACAAAGATGTGTTGAGACTTGGAACAGTTTGAATAAAGAAGTGGTGTCAGCAACGAGTGTGCATAGTTTTAAAGAAAAATTGGATAAGTGTAGATATGGAGACGGGACCACACGGGCATAAAGCCCAGACCCTGTAAAACTACAACTAGGTAAATACACACACACACACACACACACACACACACACACACACACACACACACACACACACACACACACACACAGCTCAGTGGTTAGAGCGCTGGTTACAAGCCAGAGGACCGTTCGATTCCCCGGCCGGGTGGAGATATTTGGGTGTGTCTCCTTTCACGTGTAGCCCCTGTTCACCTAGCAGTGAGTAGGTACGGGATGTAAATCGAGTTGTGACCTTGTTGTCTCGGTGTGTGGTGTGTGCCTGGTCTCAGGCCTATCCAAGATCGGAAATAATGAGCTCTGAGCTGCTCCGAGGGTAACGCCTGGCTGTCTCTGGCCAGAGACTGCAGCAGATCAAACAGTGAAACACACACACACACACACACACACACACACACACACACACACACACACACACACACACACACACACAGGAAGACATAAACAAGATCTATGAATGGAGCAGGAAGTGGAAATTGGAGTTTAATGCCAAGAAATGTCACATTATGGAACTCGGAAAGAGTAAGAGAAGACCGGTATGGAACTATTTGATGGGAGAAGAACAATTAGTGAAAACTAAAGAGGAAAAAGACGTGGGAAAATCTGAGCCCTGAAAAACACATAAGCAGGATATTTGGACTATCATATAAGATGTTGACTAATATAAGAGTGGCATTTCATTACATGGATAAAGATATGATGAAAAAAATCATCACAAGCATGATACGCCCAAGGCTGGAATATGCAGCAGTGGTATGGTCTCCGAGATCTAAAAAGGATATAAGAAAACTAGAAAGGATACAGAAGATTGCTACAAAGATGGTGCCAGAATTAAAGGACCTCACATATGAAGAACGACTGAAAATGGGGCTGCCAACCTTACAAGATAGATGAGAACGTGGGGACCTAATAACAATGTATAAGATAGTAAATGACAGAAATGGGCGCGTTACTGGATATCGGGTAGTCCGGTACCGCTCCTCCGGACCTCGAAATGCAGATAGTTCGTACCTGTACTTCCGTGCCTAAAATTTTTAGATTTTTTACATGAAAATAGTCATAAAAAAAATGTAAAGTACAGGTAACTCGATTTATGTGTCTTTGCTATGATGCGGCCGAAAAAATATTATACAGGCAACCCCCGCTTAACGAAGGTTCACACAACGAAATTTCGCTACAACGAAGGTTTCATTTTGCTACCATCTGCTCGTTTAACGAACACCAAACTTGCTTTAATGAAGTTTTATCCAGGTAATTTTTTCCAAGTTTGAAAGCCCTGCCGTAACACGCAAGCCGACAGGCTTTTGAATACACCAGCGCCTCTCATGGAGAACACATGCACCAAGTTCAAAACAATAACAGCGTCAGCAGCAGCTCATCTTCCCTCGCTCAACTTACCACCAAAATGACCTGCAATGTCCCCTAGCGTTGCTAAGAAGACCAGCAAGTCTCTTACTCTTGAAGTGAAGCTGGATATCATTCACAGACACGAGAGAGGCAAGAAAACTAATAGCATTGCTCACCACCATCTTGACTCCATCTACTGTCTCTACTATTTTCAAGTCAGCAGACTCTATTAAGAAGGCTGGTGAGACTGTATCTTCCTTGCAAGCTAAAAGAACCACCTGAACTCGTGACTCTGCAATGGATAAAATGGAAAGCCTTGTGGAAATGTGGTACATAAGTTTTGTATGCGGTACAATGATGCGCCCTTTGTTTACATTCCACAGGTTGCCTGTTAGTGTCTTTTCCGTTTCACTCTCCCTCCCATCACAAATTTAAGATCATCAACATTATAAAGTTACGTACATATATACATTAGTGTACATTATAATGACTTAAATTAAACTGCCTAAATGTTTAACTTCATAATTTTTACTTTCATTAAACCTTTCGCTGTACAGTAATACTACACTTAACGAACGTTTGTCTAACGAATTTCCGGTTTAACGCACTATATAAAGTTAGACCAAAAAGTCCACATAACGTACAACCACATCCGTTTTAGCGAATTTTCTGAATTTGAATTTGCCGGGTGAGGGACCGAACACGGCAGCTTTGCTGTGATTGGCTGGCTCCCCGCCTGTCTCTAGCGTGTAGCCACTAAAGTCATGTACCACCTGTGGCCCAATTCACCATATATTATATTAAACAGTGCAATATATTATTCACCTTAACATTTTACACCACTTGATATTGTATGTAAATTGTTAATGAGAATTATTCCATTAGTTGTGAAATAAATTGTGTCGTACTTGACAAACAGTGGTGTTCCTTGTCAAAACGTTTATCTGACATTGGCTCAAAGCTGTAAATCCCTCATTCACTGTAACTTGGTTGAATTTATACCAGAAATACGGTGTGCTCCATCTTTGTGCTTTAATCCTTTCAGGGCGCAAATAGGTTTTTGGGTCATGTCTGTGAGACACAAATTCAGCCGATAAATCGAGGTTTGCATAAATGGAAAAAATCAATATTCTCATGGATAATAGAGTGTTACACATCTACTGTAAAAAATTTTGGTCTCTACTCACCCTGGAAAGTGGCGCAATAATGATGGGAAGTTGGCTATCTGGTGGTACGTTGTGCGCTGTTGAGTATTGCCATCGTAGCAGGTGGTTATTTTCCGCCACAACTTGTGCAGGTGTTCTCACTAAATTACACAGAATTTTCTGCCTAATTTGAACTGCAGTTGCTCAGAACTGCTCCAGAATGTGCTAGGGTAATTATTTTTCACACCTGTGCATACATTATGCCCACACAAATAATATAAAATACGTTTTCAGAGTGTTTTCTTAATGTACATACTATCATGAGCGAGGATACGCATGCCTATATATGGTAATATACGAAATACGCAATATACTACCAATAAACAAATATCTGGCATATCTGCTCTCTAACAAGATTTGATCATTACTCTTGTTATTTCTGTAAATAAATGCACAAATAGCCACTAGCGACGTCGTAAAATAATACTAATTGTGAAAAAAGGGGCATCTGATACTCTACTGTGTGGATGCCATTGTAACTATATTTTTCTTACCACGCAACTGATGGCACGTCCCATGAGTCGAGGGAGGATGGGAGAATGTCATCTGGCAACTAGCAGCAGCCAGGAGGCGCGTGGTTTAATTCTGTGACTCGTGAAATATAGGACCACGATTGTGGACAGGAGGCATTTCCCTCAAAGCCATGATCGTGGTCCGGAGCATTGAAAGGGTTAAGGGTGCAAATCCTCATTTGAAGTGAAATTGTGAATGTCTGAACAAGTGTATTATTCCAATCTGCAGTTCAACTGGGGTAGATAAGTCAGTGTGACTGTGATACTGTCAGCTGGAGCCGCAGTGTCCATTGTCCAGTGTCCCAGTGTATGCTGTTGAGTGATTACTTACATTGTTGTTTACAGTAGATATATGTACAGTATTACAAGACCCAGACACTAGGTAGGGACTTTACATGAATTCTCATGTTTCCATTGTATTGTCATTTTCTTCACTAAAAACTTGGGGATAATTGGTTATTAATGGTACAGGTACATATATATAATTTTTTTTTTTTCACCCATGTCGTATGTTGGGGACCAGCCCAGAACGCATCCCCCCTATTTCCAATATTTCCAATGGGAAAGTTATGTCCGCTTATCGAATTTTAGCTCTATGAACAGCTTTGACACTCCTTATCCTGTTTCTTAAGCAGAGTATTGCTGTACTATGATGCACTCTTTCTTTATACTCTGACAAGCACAAGACAAATTCTCTGTAAGAGCAATAAAGTATTATTATTATTATTATTATTATTATTATTACTACTCTCGGTTTCTTTACTCTCAATGGAAGTTCCAGTCAGGGGTTAAACTTGTTATAATTAGTTCGCTTAACGAAGTTTCGCTTAATGAAGGGTTTTTAGGAACGTAACCCCTTCATTAGCGGGGTGCCTATATATATATATATATATATATATATATATATATATATATATATATATATATATATATATATATATATATATATATATATATATATATATATATATATATATATATATATATATATATATATATATATATATATATATAACAAATGGGGATTATGTATGCTTGCAATCACTGTAATGTATGTATGGTTAGCAGTAACTGGAAGTCATTGTAACTTATTATTATCATTATCATCATCATGAGAGAGAGAGAGAGAGAGAGAGAGAGAGAGAGAGAGAGAGAGAGAGAGAGAGAGAGAGAGAGAGAGAGAGAGAGAGAGAGAGAGAGAGAGAGAGAGAGAGAATGGCAGGAAAATATGCCTGGTAGCACAGACCGCCAAGGACAGGCAAAAGTAATGCTACGGAGTGTAGACTGTTGTCTTTATTTATTTTTTTCCTTAAATATCTCAGGTGAGGAAGTATAGATTCAAAATTTCACTTTTCTCCATCTGTCTCAGGTGCGGAGGTACGGACTTAAAATGTCGCTTTTCCGTACCTGTTACTTCCGTACTTTTGAAAAATTTTCCATGCTTCGGACATCTGCACCTCGTTTGGTGGTCCACAAATACGGAGGAGCAGAGGTGCGAACCAAGATACGGAAGTGCCCAGCTCTGGTAAATGATATTGAAAAGATAGACAAAGAGGACCTGGTGGTGTTGACAGAAGAAGATGGAAGGACAAGAGGACATGAAAAGAAAATCAGGATGAGGTAGTGTGTGAAGGATATTGGAAAATACAGTTTTCCACATAGAACAGAGGAAAAATAGAATGCATTGGATAATGAAGTTGTTACAGCACGTAATGTGCATAACTTTAAGGAAAAATTTGATAAATGGAGATATGGAGACAGGATACTATGAACCCCACTCAAACCCTGTACAATACAACTAGGTATATACAACTAGGTAAATACACACACACACACACACACACACACACACACACACACACACACACACACACACACAAAGTGCCACATGCAAGATTACTATGGAAGTTAGAGGAGAAGGGTGGCTTAAAAGGAAGCATATTGAGATTGATATTAAATTATTTGAGGGGGAGAGAAATAAGGACGGTAGTTAAAGATATGAAGTCCAAGTGGAGAGCAGTAGAAAGCAGAGTGCCACAGGGGTCTGTATTGGCACCAATACTTTTCCTCATTTATATAACGACATGCCAGAAGGAGTGAACAGCTACATAAATCTGTTTGCAGATGATACGAAACTGTGCAGAGTTATAAAGCAAAAAGAGGATTGTGAAATACTGCAAGAAGACCTAAATAAGATCTGGGAATGGAGTAAAAAGTGGAAAATGGAATTCAATGTGAACAAAAGCCACGTCATGGAAATGGGAAAGAGTGAAAGACGACCTGTGGGAATCTATAAGATGGGAGATGGAGTAGAACTGGAGAAAGTTAAAAAGGAAAAGGACTTAGGAGTGACGATGGAAGAAAACAATCAACCAGTAAGCCATATTGATAGAATTTTTAGAGAAACATATAATTTGCTAAGGAATATTGGAGTAGCATTTCACTACATGGACAAAGAAATGATGAAGAAATTGATAAGTACTATAATAAGACCCAGATTGGAATATGCAGGAGTAGTGTGGACCCCTCATAAAAAGAAACACATAAGGAAGTTGGAGAGACTACAAAAAATGGCTACAAGAATGGTTCCAGAATTTGAAGGGATGACATATGAGGAGAGACTAAAGGCTATGGATCTACCAACCCTGGAACAAAGAAGAGAGAGGAGATCTGATACAAGTTTATAAATTGATCAACGGAATGGACCAAGTGGATAATGAGAAACTGATCCTGAGAGAAGAATATGACATCCGAAGCACAAGATCGCATAGTAAAAAGCTGAGAAAGGAAGATGTCTGAGAGATGTTAAAAATATAGTTTCCATAAAGATGTATTGAGGCGTGGAACAGTTTAAATGTCTTTTTCTTCATGACTGGTTTTAGTAGTGTCTGCTATTTTCTTGCATTTTGTCGTGTTGAACTCCATTTGCCATGTACAGTGTGCATAGTTTTAAAGAAAATTTTTAAAACTATGACACCCCATCCACCATGTCACACTGTCCTTAATTATTGTTCTCACTAGTCTTCCATCTGCCATGCACTCCTCCTACCATTTGTCCAACTTTCTTTCAGTGTGTGTGTGTGTGTGTGTGTGTGTGTGTGTGTGTGTGTGTGTGTGTGTGTGTGTGTGTGTGTGTGTGTGTGTGTGTGTGTGTGTGTGTGTGTGTCCGCAAACCAGCTGATGGCTCAAACGCAGGCTACAGTTTATATTTACCTTCACTGGACATTATTTTGCTAATCAACAGTTAACATGACTATATGGAGACGGGACAAACATTACCAGCTCCTTTCCCACCTTGGTTACTCTTAGGTAACTGTAGAATTATAGATGATTGCTCTGGTGTGTGCGTGTGTGTCCGCCATCGACGATGTGTGTGTGTGTGTGTGTGTGTGTGTATTTACTCTTATTTGTTATTTTATTGGTACATAATGACAAAAAAAAAAGTATGTCTAGATATGCATTTTTCTCTTATATTCTGTATTGGTATATTTGTGGCTGTTCTCGTTGCTGATTAAGTACACACACGCCCGGGTAGCTCAGTGGTTAGAGCGCTGGCTTCACAAGCCAGAGGATCTCCTTTCACGTGTAGCCCCTGTTCACCTAGCAGTGAGTAGGTACGGGATGTAAATCGAGGAGTTGTGACCTTGTTGTCCCGGTGTGTGGTGTGTGCCTGGTCTCAACAGAGACTGCACAGATCAAACACACACACACACACACACACACACACACACACTAAGGCAAACATTGTAGGTAAATTCCTAAAACAATGTATATGTATATGTATGTATGTGTTTTTTTTTTTTTTTGTTCATGTAGGTTCATCATGTGTGTCTCTCTGTTCATTGCCAATAAATTATCTTTTTATTACATATTTGTTTCCAATAAAATATATCCTCTACATGTGAAAAAATATAGAACTGTCCCAGAAGGCAAAAGAAATAATCCAAGGAAAAAAGTTAAATACATACCTATATATATGTGTGCATATGTACAATATCTATATCAAAACATGATCCATACATGAGTAGCATTACATTTTTTTTGTTTTCATGTTGGTAAAATATAGATCACAGAATAAAGTGTGGCTGATGAAATGTCTAGTGCATCACTAAACAAATAAATGAAGTGAAATGAGGAAGAGAATGGGTGTTGACTATTAGTAAGGTAGTTATGAGAAGAATACTATTACATTTTGTTTTCATGATGTTTAAATCTAGATCACATCATATTCTTAGCTGGGGGAAACCTATTTCTGCATAATGCTGGCGTTATTTCCTCCCAGGCCTTCTTGTTGTTCTGTATACTGGGAGCCTGTCGTTTAGACACAACCACAGGTCTCCCTTCAATAAGAGAGAGGAGAGTCACTCTCTCGTTTTCAGCTAAAAAACACTAGCTAATGGGGAATCTTTTATCTCAAGGCTCAAATTCCGCGGCAGCGAGAACGTGCACCAAAACAAAGCATTCGGCAAAATATGGTTACTTATGTGTCTATTCATTCAAATAAGTTAATAAAAGCATCATAGCATTTACTATAGTGCCTATTTTTAATAAGGAAAAGCATATATACTGGCATATACAAAATGTCAAGGACACCAATTTTCAATAACCGAAAGCTCTAGATGAGTGTTACCAGATAAGCGAGTTTCAACGTTGGTTTTGATCTGGTATCACTGCAAGGTAGGGAAGCATCGCGAGATGAACATACGGCTGTTAATGTGTGGCCACTATTCACCTAGCAGTAAATAGGTACAGGATGTAACTCAAGGGGTTGTGGCCTCGCTTTCCAGGTGTGTGTCGTGTGTTGATGTGATCTCAGTCCTATCTGAAGATTGGTCTTTGAGCTCTGAGCTCGCTCCATAATGGGGAAGACTGACTGGGTGACCAGCAAGCGACCAAGGTGAACATTGGGGGTAAATAGTTATATTGATTTATTTGCTGATGATGCAAAGCTGCTAAGAGTTATCCAAACCAGGGACAACTGTTTGCTATTACAGGAAGATATAAACAAGATCTATGAGTGGAGTAAGAAGTGGAAATTGGAGTTTAATGCCAAGAAATGTCACATAATGGAACTAGGAAAGAGCAAAAGAAGACCAGTATGGAACTATTTGATGGGAGAGGGACAAATAATGAACAAAAAACACATAAACAAGATACAGTAAGTCCTCGTTTTACATTAGAAATGTGTTCTTCAAAAAGCTATTGTAAACCGAAATTAGTGTAAACCGAACCCGTTTTAACATGTATTAGATAGGAATACGCTCCAGCTCAGTATGAAAGTCAATAAAAAAAAGTAAACAAACATCCATCTCAACCTTCAAGGTTTCAATAATAGACAGGGCCTTTTCTGAAATGAGGCTCATTGAGAGTGGGGCATGCTGGCGTGTTTGGCTGTCTATCCAAATTTTAAGTAAACCCTCCATCCGATCCATAATGGGTTCCCGATGTTTGTCAGCAATTTTACCTGCAGGCTTGAAGCATTACTTGCTGCCTCCTTAACACTTGAAGCATTCCTCAAAACAGTAGCAACTGTTGACTGTGGTAAATTCAGGGAATAGCTTATGGCTGACGAGCCTTCCCCAAGTTCTTTTCTCTTGACTATATCAAGCTTTATTTCCAACGTTAAACTTTTTCTGGCTCATTCAACCTTACCCACTTCTTCACCAAGATCCAAATTATGTTTCAGTGACATTTTGGACAGGAATTGGTCTTAAATGCAGAGAATAATGTAAGTAAATCACCGAGCACAGTCTCACTGTTATTCGTCGTGGTGGCGCAAAAGTGACTGGTTTGTTGTTGGTTGCAGTGCAGTGCCACAATCACAGGCGGCGGGAATTTCAAATATCGTAAGTGCGATTTTTTTTATCGTAAATTGAAAAAATGGTAATAATTGTTAATTATCATATCTGAGAATTTATCATATATTAAACTAGTGTAAAACGAGGACTTACTGTATTTGGATTATCATATAAAATGTTAACTAATATAAGAGTGGCACTCCAATACATGGACCAAGATATGATGAAAAAAAATCATCACAAGCATGATACATCCAAAGCTGAAACATGCAGCAGTGGTGTGGTCTCTGAGCTCTAAAAAAGATATAAGAAGATTAGAAAGGATACAGAAGATTGCTACAAAGATGGTGCCAGAACTAAATGACCTAACATGAAGAACGACTGAAGGAAATAGAACTACCAACCTTACAAAAAGGAAGAAAATGAGGGGACCGACCGAATAACAATGTACAAGATAGTCAATGGCATTGAAAAGTTAGACAAGGAAGACCTGGTGATAGTGACAGAAGATAGAAGGACAAGAGGATATGTAAAGATCAGGATGAGGCAATGTGTGAAAGATATTGGTAAATAGTTTTCTACACAGAACAGTGGAGAACAAGATGAAACACTTACATTTTCATGTTTGAATCTAGTTAGGATTTTGATCTCTCGAAGGGTTCTCTGGCAATATGTCTGGTGCTCAAAAGGTGATATCTTTTTTATTGCCACCTTTGTTTTGGTAACTCTGTCACTGGCAGATCTGAAATCAATAAGAAATTGCTTAGTAAATAAAATAAGCACTAACTCAAACTGGCACACTTAAATAAGTCAATACCTAATGAAAATAGCTAAAAGAAAGGAACAAAGTTAAGAATTAGAATACACAAAATAAAAAGTACAAGAGGTAAATGTTATGCACACAATGCCTCTTAACTTTTAATGGCTGAAATAGACACACTTCCTGAATCACACAATACTCTGCCATTTGAATATGGACAGATCTCATTCAATTTGTGGTCAGCACTAGAAAGGCAAGACTGTGATGGTCTGGTCAAGTGCTGGAGAGAACTGAGAGGTATAAGACAGGAGGAAAATGTTGTGCTGAAGATGAGATACTACGCAGGAGGAAAAGTAAAGACTGATTAAACTGACCGATTGATTTGGTTTTACTTACTGATAATTTCACAATCATGTATCTAATAGTACAGTAATTATGTGCTCACCTCAATCTTTCAACGACAACATTTATCGATGCACCAAATCAAGTTGGCTATATGAACAGGGAGATTAAAGATCAATGAAAATGTTTGGTTTAAAAAACAATAATCATAACTGCATTTAATAGCACAGTAATTGTAAGCCTATGTCTTCCAAAGAAAGGGTTTATGGATGCACTGAAAAAAGACATATATTGGATGGTGTGACAGACACAGACAGACAAAGGTAGAGTAAGAGACACTGTGGTGACCCTTGATGGGAATAACCAATACAGTATTATGATAAACCCAGTACTCAATTCAATGGCTATCCAATATTAGCAAGGTGTGGATATAAACAAAATGAAAAATTCTTGTAAGTATGGTGATAATATGGTGGTAGACTGAAGTAAATGTCACAAGCAGTCCTGTTATATATAAAAAGAACAGTAAATGACATGAAGAAATTTGATGGGACATATCATAAGCCACTGTAGGTATCCTATCATGTTTTAATAGTCATGTATTCTTTGAAACAAAACTGAAAAAACATGAAGAGATATGATAGGACATATTAGAAATCATCTTAACAAACTCATCCTGCTTTCCCAACACTGAACTACCTGTACCACACTCCACTAGATCTGGCCACAATTTTTTTTTTTTTTTTTTTTTTTTTTTTTTACATTACAAGGGCACTGGCCAAGGGCAAACAAAGTGTTGGAAAAAAAAAAATCCCGCTGGTTGCCAGGCCCTGTTAAGATGAAAGTAGAAAGAGAAAAAACAAAAAAATCTAAAAGGAGGGTCCAGTTAACGTAAGAGGTGTCTTGACACTCCTCTTTTGAAAGAGTTTAAGTCATAGGCAGGTGGAAATACAGACACAGGTAGAGAGTTCCAGAGTTTACCAGTGTAGGGAATGAAGGAGTGAAGATACTGGTTAACTCTTGCATTAGGAAGATGGACAGAATAGGGATGAGAAGAAGTAGAGAGTCTTGTGCAGCGAGGCCGCAGGAGGGGGGAAGGCATGCAGTTAGCAAGTTCAGAAGAGCAGACAGCATGAAAACAGCGGTAGAAGACAGATAAAGATGCAACATTGCGGCGGTGACTTAAAGAATCAAGACAGTCAGTTAGAGGAGAAGAGTTGATTTGTATTGTTTGTATTATTACGATGAATTGAACTAGCCTATAATCAAAAGCTTCCCAGAGTTGTTGTTGTTTTTTTATCTTAATTTCCTACAATTATACATATCAAACTAACCCCATAAACATTCTTTGCCTTATAATAACTTGGTAACCTTCATAACTTCTTCACATGGCAACTACCAAAGACACAGGACAAAACAAAAGTTTAGAATCACCTATTGCACAGTTCTTCAACAGTGTTAAGTCAATAACTGCAGTCGGCCTTTCTTCACATAGCAACATCTGGCAATTTTCCTTTGAGAAATTCTCCATACTGATTATTGGCTGATAATAAACGGCAAGAAGAATCCAGTTATTTTTCTCATTCCAGGCATTTAATCTTAGCAGGGATCTTATTATCCTTATCTGTCTACATATATGCAAGCTCACCTCACATGGTCCACTTACATCATGATACAGCCCAAGCTTTTCATTTCATTGACTCCTCTTTGGTAACAGATTATCTTAAATCTCTCACTTATAAACACGGTTATATCACTAACTCTTTCATCTTTTAAGTACAAAGTGTGAAAGTTATTTGATGGAAAGAAATATGAATATATTCTTGAATGCCTTAGTTAAAGATCTGTATACACATAGTTATATAATCAATAACATTCATTGGTACCATCATAATTTTAGATTCACTAAGCTAGTTAATATATATTTTACATGTGTTTCAATAAGAGACATGATTCAATAAAGGAGAGAGAGAGAGAGAGAGAGAGAGAGAGAGAGAGAGAGAGAGAGAGAGAGAGAGAGAGAGAGAGAGAGAGAGAGAGAGAGAGAGAGAGAGTGAGTCAGTGTGTCAGACTATCTGTCTGCCTGCCTGCCTGCTTCTCATTCCCTGGCAGTGTAGCAAGTGAAGCACACAGCCTCTCCTTTAAAGCCTTCACCAAGTATCATTTCATGGAAGAAGCAGCACAGTCCAGTAACTCCCTCAAGGATACATGATCTACCTGTCTAGAGCAAACATCCACATATTTAATTCTTATTTCACATATTTACACATTGCTCTCCTTTTCTAGATCCCTTAAGCTCTTCATTTCTACCCTTTGTATTGTTCAACACTCTCAGTTCTGCTATAAACCCTTCCCGGTACACTTCAACTATAATCCTTAATAGTTCTTGCATTTACTTTTTAACTTCTCTTTGTATACTAGGATTGAAACAACTTACATCTGACTTTCAGGCATTTACTTCTCCAAGGCTGCCAATATAATGTGAGAACCATCCAATCAACATTAAAATTTTCTTTCACATTTCAGCACATTAATTTTAACATAATTCATGTCTAGTTCTTCTCGAAAACTTACGTCTTTAACTGCTCTTTTTCTGTTATCAATCTATTGATGCCTATATTATCTAATCAGTCTCTCTTATATCTTACACCAATAAAAACTGATTCTTCTTAATTTTAATTGTTTTCGTATGAATTTCTTAACACATTGCTCTATATTAATTTCAGTTTCTTTGCATTCATAATCTTCAAACTACTTTTATTTCTATTAACATGTCATCTAATCCATTCCATCTTTTCATCAATCTTCAGTACAGCCTTCTGTTATTTCCAAAACCTACATTTTACTATATATCTTTTTTATTTTTTTCAATTTTTTGTTATCTATGAAATGTACTTTTACTATTTCTCATCAATTATCACAAATTCTTTTGAACTATAACTTTTACATATTTATCACCATTATTATTTTCTATTCATTTTTCATCATTACTGCTTTAAATTTTTTTTTTCTTTCTCTTTCAAGTTTTCGTTGTTTCCATTGGTCCACCATTAATATTCCTTCTTTCTGAGCCCCACAACTTGCTCACCAACACCTAGCATATCTTCACATATTTGTTTTTTTCCCTATTTTTCTTAAGTTCCACAAATTGAATTCTTAATTACTTTGCTAATATTTCGTATGTAATAACACATTCAATTTTTGTCTTGCTAATCCGGTCTTTCCTTCCTTATCTTTTTTCCTAAGTCTACATTTCAAGCATTTTCATTCCAAAACCTAGCTGCTCAACTGATGTGGCTTCTTAAGAACAAGGCATAGGATGAAACTGACACAGTGGCATACAGAGATGGAGGACAATAATAAAGGCTATACAGAGAATAGAAATACAATTTCACTCACAGGAGATACAACTTGATGTGTATTATAGGCATAACATAACATACATAATTTACATAAATTATGTATGTTATGTTATACCTATAATACACATGACAGGATCTAATAAATGCATTAAGGCACATAACAAGATTAATGGTTTAAATCATTATTGTTAGAAACCAGGAAAATAAGTACATAATAGGTTGGTTCAAGCTTTAAAATTAGATTTAGAATAGATAGATAAACAAAATAGAGGAAGAAATCTATTTTCAAATAGGATGGAAGATCAATGGATTAAGTCAATTATCAAATTGATGAGTGCAGTGAATAGGTAACTTCAGGAAATTCAACAAATTTACAGAAAAGGATGAGGTGAGCATAGGTAATAATAAATATAAACAAAAACTAGAAGTAAATCTAAAAGTTTCTTGAAGTTTCCTTTATATTTTTCTACAACTTTAACTTCCTATCACAGGAGCCAACTCAGTATTGTACAGATGATTTTGAATGCTTAAACTGACCAGATAAGGAAAGCAATTTTAATGTGCCTAACTTCAGGAAACACAACTTACTGTGTGAAGAGATACTTGATAGGCCAAGTACAATGAAACTAAGTAAAAGTCTGGTCTTACAAGAACTGTTTCAACTCCTTGAACTCTTAAATATCAAAAAGGAAAATGTCACCACTCAAAAGTATCAATAAGGAATATTGTGTCATCACTCAACCTGTCAGATAGCAAAGCACTAACCCTGGGCACTGGGCCACACCACCTCACCCTCACAACACCATACACATCATTAGTGTCACAATAACCCAAGAGTGCATGATGAATATTGAATAATTTACTTATCAAAATTTTCAAGAGGCACAAATATGACTTATCTTTCAGCCTCATCAATTTACGTTAACAATTGCACACTACCACAGGCCAGTGATCCCCTGCAAAGTGTGAGGCAAATCAGTCTCCCTGCACCCCAACAGGGCCAGGCCATTGCGTCAACCGGGGCACCAGTGGCAGTGACGTCACCCCGCCCAGGAGCGCCCAACCTCACTGGGGTCACTGAGGGCTGCCCCGCCACAACACATCCTCCAAGCCCGCTTCCATTTGTCCCTCATATCATGGCAGCCAGTGGCAGTGATAAGGGCCAGGTATGAGCCGTCTCTGTGTCTTGCCTCACACTCTCCCAACGCTGATCAATAATCCACAAGCACAACAGGTCCATTGCTCCTCGCTTCCCAGCATGCCCGCGCCACAGCCACCTGATACTTACACCACCATGCCATAGGCGCCTTCTCCTATGTATGACAGGTTGAAGTACCGCGGCCCCACCTCGAAGTAATGACTCCTGACCGTTTCCCCGTCTGTTGGTTGTTCCTCCGACATGACGCACACCGCCGCTCCACGTCCCGATATCAACTGGACGCTGTGTCACTTCACGCCGCCAACACGCAGGCTTCTGAAAACACCCAGACACTTGCTTCTCTTTCTTTCTCAATGCTAACCTTTTCACACTCTTCACCATATCTGCTGTATATAAAATCAATGAATACATATACTGTCTACACGTGGATTAAGTCCCGTGGCAAAATTGTGACAGTTGATAATAATGTTGGAACTATTGACGTTATACCCCCTTTACGGGAAGGGTTAATGATGTTTGGGATGTCATTAATCAAATATGGAGTAATGCACCATACAGTACGTGGAAGAGGGAAGTGTTTTGATAGGCAGCATGTCTGATGGTGAAGCTCACAAATCATGATGTTAAGTCAGATCCTCTTTTGAAAGTTCCGCAGAATGACGTCGATTAGTCACAGCAACAATGTTTTTCTATCGATATATTCGGAAGGAAGGCAGTTCTTTGGTTGCTGTATTATTCTCTGTTTCGGAGGGTTTCCATATCACTACAAATATTCCTATAGTCTATTACGAGAGAGAGAGAGAGAGAGAGAGAGAGAGAGAGAGATTGATTTGATTAGTACTGTAGTGTCAGAATTTATAGCGGAACTCTTGATAAACTACGTCTACTACATGAAAAATTGCAAAAAGAGTGCATGATTACTTCATACCGTGCAAATTATCATCAATGCCTAGTTAATACCTATTCTTAAGGATTTTTCAAGACAACCATATCATAATATAGCATAATAGACTGAATAATATAGCATAATAAACTGAATATAGGAAGTTCGTGAACAGGAGAGAGAGAGAGAGAGAGAGAGAGAGAGAGAGAGAGAGAGTATAGTGATGGTATCCTCGTTTCCTTATATACGCTCTTTAAAAAATTTTAATCCTCTTAAACCAGTTGTTTATAATCTATAGTACTTTTTTTTATTAGGCTAAAATTACGTTTTTACTAAGCTTTAGGCTGGGTGCACAAGAACCACTTTTTTGTGGTCTGGCCGTCACAAAAACATGGTTAAATTAGAACACACATCCCTATGGCTGCACACACACGGGCCCCTTTTTCATGAAAAAGTGGTGGGAGGGTCCATTTTTCCGACGACACAACTGTGGCCGGCCACGATGGATAGCAATAGAAACCGTTATTTTCAATAACAGAATGCACACAAACCACTTTTAGTTGCTGCCACCTTGTCACACGCGTCACAGTCAACTATTCCTACCGTGAGCGAAGAAGGTGGAAGAAATGTTTGAATTGTTTGACTGAAGCATTGATTGCACAGGTCGAAAAAAAGGACTTTAGGATATCAAGCTGAAGGAATATAGCGATAAGAATATTAAAGAAAAATTGTGGACAGAGAAGCTGGAGTAATCTTTCGCCTGGAGAAGGAAATGAGAAAGGTAACACTATATACTTTATTGAAAGAAAATGGCATTGTTCATCAGTTAATTTCATGTTATACCTGCTTGCTTGTCTGTGTCTGTCTGTCTGTCTGTCTGTCTGTCTGTCTCTTTGTATGTTAGTATGTATGCATACATATATATGTGTGTTTGTATCCATACGTGTATGTGTTAACGTGTGTGTTTGTATATAATGAATAATTGTGCGTAACCTGTGTGTGTAATTCACCTCGGTTGCCTACTGGTCACCAAGCCAGTCTTTCCCATTACGGAGCGAGCTCAGAGCTCATAGACCGATCTTCGGGTAGGACTGAGACCACAACACACTCCACACACCGGGAAAGCGAGGCCACAACCCCTCGAATTACATCCCGTACCTATTTACTGCTAGGTGAACAGGGACCACACATTAAGAGGTTTGCCCATTTGCCTCGCCGCGCCGGGACTCGAACCCGGGCCTCTCGATTGTGAGTCGAGCGTGCTAACCACACACTACGCGGTATGTGTGTGTGTGTGTGTGTGTGTTTATACATTAATATTTCTTTCTTACAATATGATGACACTGACCTCGTCAGTGGCCGCTAACGAATGGCTCGTGGACAAGGTGCACCCCCTCACCACTTTTCGTGGCGACCATTTTTTGTGGCGGCCACTGACCACAAAAAGTTGTTCTTGTGCAGCCAGCCTTAGGGGTGATGTCTTGAAATCAATGAGCTGTGAGTTCTATAGCAAAAATTTTCGGTCTAAAAGTTGTAAGCGTAGTTTCGTGTGATTGCAAGATGAAATGAATTAAACTGATGTTTCAAAAGTCAGCTTGATTTAATGGCTAAAATCATATGCCATGTTTATTACTCTGTTACCACATTAAAAAGATAAATAAATAAAGAAGTATATAATAGATACCTGTATGTTGTCTTTTTTCATAACAAAATTTGCCTCAAAATATATATTTTTTTATTCTTAGGTTTTAAGGCGACAAATTATAATGGACAGCAGTGAGTTATTGATGTTTTGAAGTGTAAGTTATTGGAGTTTTCAAGGATATTTCGTTGCTAATGATTGTCAACAAAGTATTCTTCGTCATTCATAGGAAGAAACACCCATGAGGACTGATCTGGCTGATCATTTCCGAGGCATTTGAAAAGGATCCATTATGAAAGGAGATGGAGGCTTTGCACACGGAGAGCAGACAGAGGTCATTACTAATAAAGACTTTGGAAAAAGAATGAAAGTGCGATGTAGACTCACTATCTAAAATGATAAGATTGTAGAGGCGCTACTATTTCCTGTCAAAGAGACGACTTCCCAAGCACCGATGAGTCTCTCTCTCTCTCTCTCTCTCTCTCTCTCTCTCTCTCTCTCTCTGTATGTATACATATATGTATGTATGTATGTATGTAGTATATATATATATATATATATATATATATATATATATATATATATATATATATATATATATATATATATATATACAAATATACACACTCTTCTAAGAGGTAAACACTATAATACTCAGGTAAATTGCCTCTCCAAGCGACTAAAACCTCGAGTTGTCATACGTTTTGGTGTATTATCCCGACTATTACAAACAGGCTCTTGTGAAAGTTACTTGGCATTTTGACGTGTGTGTTCACGATTCTTAAAAAATATATAAAGGATTTGGTGTCATAATTGCGGGAAAATATGTACCATGAGAATCTGACAAATCATCTTATGAGAGACTCAATTATTTCAGAATACAGACTTAACTCATTACTGTCTTCTTAAACGCTTTGCTCTCTCGTTGAAATAGTTTCCAAAGTTACCAGGTTACTTAATGTTTTCATAATGTGTTGTTTTATTGTTGACTACCTAGAATCTCCGTAAAAATATCAATATAATCATTAAAACTTCAGTTAACTTCCCTTACAACCTGTCACATGTATGCGAAAGTACTACCGTATGCTAAAAACACTCTTAAGGAGGGTCCACACTTGCCAATTAGTGACTGAAATTTTACGTAGGTAGAGTTTCCAACTCATCCCTTCTAGTGGAAAAGTGTTACACGTAGCGCCTGGAAAGTATCGACTAGTTGGCACCTTGGCGGAAAGTGAATGTAAACAAACAGCTACCCGCCAAGATGTCTTCCTCCAGTGACGGTGCTGAAGCTGTGGTTGTTCTTCTTTTGGTGTACCGGAAAAGTCAACAGAAAATAAAATACCTGTGGATACGTCCCTGGCTAAGTAGAAGGAAAGAAAGGAGTGTCTACCACACTCTAAATTAGCCTACATTTCTCATAAGAAAATTGTTAATCTAAAGAAGATTATGCACAGTTGCGATCAAATTCAATCCTGACAAGTCTTCCTTCCTCACCTCCCACAAGACCTTGCACTGAGGGAAACAGTTCTTGGAGAGTGGCAGCTATTTCGTCGAACGACGATTTGCGCAAGCATTTTTTTTTTCTTTTTTCTTTTTACTGTATATTTCATTTTTGGGTTCAAGATGTGTTCTTTTTCCCTCATCAACTCTAACATCTTCTCTACATCGACACCACATTTTCAAGGCTTACTCCGTGATGTCACGACGTAAATAAAGTCGCAAAGCGACTAATCAGACCAACATGTTGGTTTTGTTTTGTGACTGCTTTCTCCAGTCGCTAAACACCAATTTTGAGTCGGAAACAATACCTACGTAAAATTTCAGTAGCAAATTGGCATGTGTGAACCAGTCTTTAGTCAGAAAACAACTAATCTTTTATATTATTTTCTATTATTTTGTGCGTTCTTTCAATTTCAATTCCTTAAGAAGCTGATAGGTTTATGTTATATTTGTTTATCGGGCTTGTCAGCAGATCAGAGGCTAACAGGTTTCCCATCACAACTGTAAATAGAACAGCCACCTTGAACAGCGCAAAGGGATCCGCTCAGGCATAGTTGTGATAGCATCTTTATTATCTTATATATTACTGTTATTATTGTTATTATTATTATTATCACAATTATCATTATTATTACTATCATTATTATTATGAATATTATCATTATTATTATTTTGTAGTAGTAGTAGTTATTGTTGTTGTTATTGTTGTTGTTGTTGTTGTTGTTGTAGTTGTTGTTATTGGTGGTGCTGGTGGTGGTGGTAGTGGTTATTGTTACTATTATTATTATTATTATTATTATTATTATTATTATTATTATTATCATTATTATTACTATTATTATTATTGGTATTATTATTATCACTATTATTGTTATTACTACTATCATTACTATCATCATTATTAATTTAGAGCGTAGTATGTAAGTACATGTGGTAGGAAAGGCCTGCTAACCAACATACGGCTGCTCTATGTGATGTCACCTTTAGTCGAGCGATTGTGATCGGTGTTCCCGGGTTCGATCCCCTATTCAACAAATTACCTTGCTTATTCTGTCCGATGTATTTTGAAATTCAGTAATATAATGTACGATTACAATGAAAATAAAAATGTCCCAGTCCAGGATTTACATTTTTTTCTTTTTTCTTTTAGGAAGTTCATCAAAACTGAGACTGCATGAATGATAAAATGATCTCCTAGTGTAAGTAACGACGCCTAAATGAGCACTCGATTAACGTCTTGATGTACTCTGTAATAAGCAAAACCCGGTGATTTGTGGCCTATAGGGACGACAGTTTTTATGACAGGTTTGTGAGTTATGAGAAGCCATTGACAGTGAGTGGACTATTCCTAACGTTCATGTGTATGTTTGCCCGGGGGAGATATTCGGCATTGTAAGGACATAAGAATGTACGATATGTCCTGGATATACATTAGAGAGATGCATGGCGTCTTAATGGGATGGTTTGGTAACACACTGAAGGATGGTTTAGCGAAAAATAATGAAGTAGGTCAATTAGCAAGTAAACAAGTAAAGACTGCCACGTGCAGGCTCCTTCTATCAGCTCATGTTCTTAGAAACTTTTACATATATATATATATATATATATATATATATATATATATATATATATATATATATATAGAGAGAGAGAGAGAGAGAGAGAGAGAGAGAGAGAGAGAGAGAGAGAGAGAGAGAGAGAG
>NC_059297.1:11824410-11826910 GCF_017591435.1 Portunus trituberculatus
ATTATTATTATTATTATTATCAATAATAACAGTAGTAGTAGTAGTAGTAGTAGTAGTAGTAGTAGTAGTAGTAGTAGTAGTAGTAGTAGTAGTGATAACAGATGGTTCTAATAATAAAACAACGAAGAGAGAGAGAGAGAGAGAGAGAGCATTAATTCAGTGACACTTCCACATCAACACTTCATGAACAGCGAGTATTCTCTCTACATGCACCATCACGTGTGAAATGACACACCGCTGAAGCCCACACAACCCGTCATTGTGGTCTTGCTTGCAGAGTATTGAGAATCATCACAAGGAGATTGAGATATGGCCGAGGAAACACATATATACACTTACACACACAGACACTGATACGCAGCTGCCCGCAGATGCCGAAAGATACGGAGAGAATAATGAGAGTACATGATACAGCTGTACAACCTTCTCCAACTCCTTGCCTGATGAATACAATAGCACCACCACCATAACTACCACTCTTACCCTCAATAATAATAACAACAAATTGGGCAGAAGTGAATAAATAAAAAGAAAAGAAAACAGAGAAAGGAATTATAGGCGATAGGAAGCTGTCACTAGCGTCAGTTAGTCACCGCTTAATTAAAAATGTATCCTCAGATAGTAAATTATCGGAATATTCATTAACCTCAACATTAGCATAATTAACAACAAAGTTTTCATGATGTGTTTTCACTGTGAAGTTAGAAAGCAGTCATGGCATCATTACTCTCTCTCTCTCTCTCTCTCTCTCCATACAACTATGTGTGTGTGTGTGTGTGTGTGTGTGTGTGTGTGTGTGTGTGTGTGTGTGTGTAAATAAAAAGCTATATAAATATTCAGTATGGTAAAGATCTGCGGGTGTGTCTGACTGTTGACCTTCTTGTTGGCCTCACTTTCACCACCACCGCCGCCGCTCTTGTTTGCGTTATCCGACAATGAAAGAGTGTATGCCCGTATTAAGCAGTAAGGAGACTCCTTTTGTTCCTTTCTTAGTAAATATGGATAACTTTTTCTTTTTCTTTACTCTTTTCGTTGTTCTTTTGCAATAATCTCATATTTACAAGTATGAGGCTATTAACGATTAACTTTTATAAACTTTCCTTTTTCATGTTCTGTTATAGTATGAAGCAAGGAGCCGCGATTACGAGTAAACCTAGCAATGAGAGAACAGTATTCTCTCTCTCTCTCTCTCTCTCTCTCTCTCTCTCAACACACACACACACACACACCTTTTAGGGAGTCTGTGGCGTAGTGGATAAGGTGGTGAGCGTGGGATTGGGCAGACGTCCACGCGTAGGTTCGAATCCATTTGTGGAGTGGTTTAAAGTAACCTACATGTCACCATGATACCCAGGTTCTAGGTGGTTACACTAAAGATGGGGTTGGGTGGTGATATGGGCCCTAATATGGGTATCACTATAAATAAAATTGCCTGCGCCACTAATGGGCGGAAGCATGAACAGTGCTTCTAACATATGCTCTTCAAGTATGCCTACAGGCGCTATATGTCATAATGTAAAACAACAACAACAACAACAACAAGGCACACACACAGGCGTAGGAGCAGGAGCAAGAGTGACGGAGTCTTGATGGGGAGAAGACCGAGCGTGCTGGGGAGAGACGTTATCCCTTCCTTCCTCTGGTTCCCACCTGCTTCCTCAGCCGCCGCGACGCTTTCCTTTATTTTGACCACGGCAAAACTCATCACCCATCTCTGAATATCTCATCGATTCTTGCTATATGTAACCTGTTCCGTAGTTTCAACTATGATAATTGTAACACCTGGCGAGAAGAGGTGAAAGATAAGTAAGCGGTTGCATCCCTCCTCCCCTCCCCCTCCACCCATTGGCGCAGCAGCAGCAGGACAGGTGTCAGGTGTTACATAGCGCGTCGCCACATCCGGCGGCTTCCTCTTCTAGAACGTCAGTGGCCGATCCATTGTTCGATGTACGGTGTGTTATGCCATGGAAGTGTTCGCTGTCCAAAGCACGCTGTGTGTCGAGGCCTGGCGGCTTTACTATACGCCAGACCGACTGTGCCTCTTGAACAATGCTACCTTTCATTATCGAGGGGGATTTTAACTTTTCTTTTTTTTTCTTTTCTGTCCGGCATGTCATCAACAATTGCAAAGAAAAGGAAATGATAAACAAAAATGTCGTTGCAAGGGCATGTTTAATGTTTTCAATTTCTGATGTTTTTCCTTCTTTTTTTTTCATCTTTCTCTTTTCTTCTTTTCATAGTCGTTCACCTCCCGGATTCACCTGTCTTCATCACTGGTATATTTCTGACCGGATCACTCATTACCATTATAGCCTCATCACTCCAGCCACCAGCCTCCTTTTTCTCTCCCATATTTTTTCATCTCATTCCTTCACACACGAGCATCACCACCACCACCACCAATACTGCCACCAGCATCACATTTTCACCTCTACCACTCCTGACTAGCACCACCACCAGTTCCTCACCTCTACCTCCTTCATTGCTACTAGTCTCAACT
>NC_059297.1:11829410-11856910 GCF_017591435.1 Portunus trituberculatus
CTCTTAATGTGTGGCCCCTGTTCACCTAGCAGTAAATAGGTACGGGATGTAACTCGAGGGGTTGTGGCCTCGCTTTCCCGGTGTGTGGAGTGTGTTGTAGTCTCAGTCCTATCCGAAGATCGGTCTATGAGCTCTGAGCTCGCTCCGTAATGGGGAAGACTGACTGGCTGACCAGCAGACGACCGAGGTGAGGTGAATTACACACACACACACACACACACACACACACACACACACACATAAACGCTGTAATTAGTTTGACGAATTCAAACGCTATACCTCAGTCTTCGGTCATACACGGAATACTATGGCCACATTTGATATTTGGTAACGACAACAGCGATTTTTTTTTTTTCTTTATAATAAAGTAGCATAAATAAATACGTACTGTTATAGTCTAATTGCAAATGAAAGAATCTCTTCACTGACCATATAAAGTTAACGATTTCCGGTGGGCTCAGCCAAGGAGGTTGAATGACAGAAGGTGGTATTACGTCACAAAAGTGAAGCCAGCGCGCTTCTGTCTGCTGTTGCCCCTACCACCTTACACTTAAAACATTGCCGACCGCCCATTGTAAATACATGAGGAACGCCAGAGTTACGCTCCTTATTTTCTATCTTATGTCCATGTTTCGAGGCTACCTATATGTGACCTTAAAAAACTCGTAATAGTTGTGGCACACTGTGCCACAAACATTCAGACGGTAAATCATACATGCAAATTAGATACTACAGTGTTTTAAATCTTTAGTGGACTTGGATGAGAGGTGGGAAGCTGTCTTTGTGGCAAACGTATCACTGGACCAGGTCATGTACACATGTAAATATACATATGCATGTAGATGTAAACATGCACATATACATGTGCACATAAATGAAGGAAAAATGAATTATGTATCAAGTGAAAATTGATCTGAAGGTTGATTTTTCTTGGTATAGCAATTATACTTAATGAACACGTCAAATACTCTCTCTCTCTCTCTCTCTCTCTCTCTCTCTCTCTCTCTCTCTCTAACTTCTATTTAGAATGATGTGTGATTTCGTGTTACTGTGCATTGGAAAAGCATCAGTCATTGAAATTTTACTTCATTGTTTGTACCTTGTCATTCAATAAACGAGAAAAGCAATGTTTTGACATAATTTCTCCCGAAAACATCCTGCTGTATTTCTTTTAATAGTGTAGCTATTTCGTATTAAAACCATTAATAACAGGTCTACATGACATATTTAGGAAACTATAATGTGGTTTACATAAGATAAGCCACCAATTTTTTCTTAGTTTTTTTTTCTAGAAATTAAAAAGAAAGTGGCAATTTCCCATTGCTAAACGCGGGAGTGGGTAATATTTTGGGTGTAACTCAGCCACTCTAACATAACATAACATAACATAAGGTTATCCTGTATCAGTCGCACAGCGACCTCGTCATCAGTACTTAAAGATACACTTACAAGTACACAATACATTATATACTAATTCTAAATATTTGGCCCATTAACAGGGCTAAGTCCTGCAGCTAATTCCTCTATAATCTGTGATCTCCATACATGGGGATCATGTCTTGTTTAATTATAGTAAATTTCTTATAAAAACTATCATGCAGCGCAATACATAATTATAAATCTAATAAATTTAAGTGCTTATCTAATCTGTTTTTAAACATTGTCAAACTAGTGCTATTTACAACCCTCTCTGGCAATGCATTCCAGAAGTCTACCACCCTATGACTAAAGAAATATTTTCTTATATCTAACCTGCAGCCTTGCTTTCTAATCTTCCTGCCATGATTTCTAGTCCTACTTCCCTCCTCTAAGGTAAAGAAAGATCTCACATCTATGTAGTTTGTATCTGAGAACATTTTAAATAACTCTATCATATCCCTCTTATACATCTCCTCTCAAATGAAAACATGTTTAATTCCTTTAATCTATCTCTATACTCCAGGCGCTTTAATGCTGGTATCATCCTAGTTGCTCTTCTCTGAACTGCTTCTAACATGTTGATATCCTGCCTATAATGGGGTGACCAGGCCTGTATGCAATACTCTAAATGGGGCCTAACATAGGAATTATATAAGCTACGCACCACTTCCTTACTTTTATAACTAACATTTCTATTTATAAAACCCAGGATCCTATTTGCCCTATTTCTTGCTTCTAAACATTGCTTTGAAAATTTCATAGTCCTGTCTATCACTACTCCTAAATCCTTTCCTTCCTCTACTGCCTCTAGCCAACATCCCTCCATCTCATAGCTAAAGTTTGTGTTGTCTTTACCTAAATGCATAACCTGACACTTTTTAGAATTAAACTCCATCTGCCACCTGTCTGCCCATGCTATCAGCCTGTCCAGGTCTCGTTGTATTATGTAATTGTCCTTTTCACCCTGTACTGCACATGCTATCTTAGTATCATCTGCAAACTTTGATACTTTGCTACTAATTCCTATATCTAAACCGTTAATGTACACCAAGAAAAGAAGAGGTCCTAGCACTGATCCTTGGGGTACCCCACTAACCACTTCCTTCCTTCCACTCAAACATTGTCCAATTTAATACTACTCTCTGTTTCCTATCAGAAAGCCATTTACTAATCCAATCAACTAACCTACCCCCTATCCCATGTAGTCTCAATTTGTATCTCAGGGATATACTCAGGGAATATCCTCAGTTTGCCCCCAGACTGTAGGATGTTTATGCAATAAGGTGTGCAATATTTGTATTTATTTATTGAATACTTGTATTCTTGTTGTGTATACTGTCTAGTGTTAGATTTTTGATACTTTAACCTTAAGTCTTTGCAGGGGATGGGTGGCAAGGCCCATCCTCCTCCTTTGTTGTAATTATTTATTAATTCAACAATAAATGTATCAATCAATCAATCTTGTTCAAATGCTACCTACCAGCGAGCTCGCGCCTCGCTGTTAGCTTGTTTTTGTTTGTTTACATCCTCTTCGTCGCGGGTTGTTACGCTGCATTGCGACTTGTCATCATAAGTTACTCATCATCACCACTAACCATTCTGTGCCTAGTCATACCTAAGGATCTGAGTGAACAACGTGTGTCAGGCGGTGCTGTTCAACTGATTCATCTGCTGGGATCACGCCAAGATGATTTACACGAGAGAGAGTGTGATGGGCCTCGTGCAAGAAAAGGAAAAGGTGGAGCAGACCCTTAAGGAGCTATGGGACGTGCTCAAATCGGTGAGACAACTTAATATGCAATGACTGATAGTGTAACAAGTCTGTATACCCTGAGTGAGGCGCCACCTATGTATTAGACTGATAGTGTGGTTTGTATGAGTGACACAACTGCAAATTGATACAATATGGTTTGTGAGTCAGATAATACCACAAACCGATACAACGTACAATATTACCCAATATTACTTCGGGGGTATTTTATGATGAGTTCGCCCCCTTTATTCTCCCACAGTCTCTTTTTTAAACATTGAGTTATTTTATCATGCCATATATGCTACATTTTTAAAGATGTGTTAATACAAGAGAAATGACAGCCTATTTAAGGTCAAGACCTTATGAGCAGTATTTTGTATGAATTTGTTACAGAATTATGTGCAGATTTTACATACATAATCATGCACATACATAGATATATACAGATTTATACATGTTTATAATACAGACCTCAACCAGTTTCTTCCAAAAAAGGCTAATAGTAAAAGTTGATAATACATTATGTACTTGTATGATTTTTATGATTACCTATATATGTGTTCAAAGAATATATAATAATAATAATGAGGATAAGAAGGATGATAGTAACAGTGAGCTAAAGAGGCTGTATGGAATATTGAGTAATGTGTTTTTTAAATTGATTTTTAAAGAACCTTAAAGAGGATCGTAATTTAATATGATGTGAGACTGAGTTCCACACCTTAGGGCCAGAGTAAGACAGAGCATGTTGGAAAAGTGTTGTATGTGTAGTGGGATGCGAAGGTTTGTACGGGTACAGATATGATACTTGTGTTGTGTTTGTAAGGTTGCATTCTAATGTTTGTACATGTACATACCGATTTATGGTTTGTTAATATCAAATAATATCATAATATTTATTTCCATGAGTAGGGGTTGTGTTTGAGAAAAGAAATCACTATTTGTTATAATCCTAATGATTTTTGCTTCTGGAGTCTAATGAGGTAGGTACACAATATAGATGTACAGTAATAAAAGTAAGGTAGAAATGAGCATTATATAAGCCTTTTAGTACATATGATGGCATGGCATCTCTACCTAAAAACAGAAGGGATACAACTCTAGATAGTTTAAGAAGTAGCTAAATTAGATATATAGGGTTTAAATGTCATACTATTGTCAAACAATATCCCTAACAGAATGTGCTGGTTTCTTTCAGTTATTATTGTCTCGGAGTAACAGAGGTGGAAGTTCATAACTTGCCTATTTGTAAATAACATATTGCATGTTTTTTAAGGTTAACTGTTAATTGGTTAGTAATGCTCTTGCAAGGTGAAACAAGCTTGAGGTCTGTGGAGAATTTGAGAGTTTTGAGAGATGAAAAATAAGTGAAATTTAGGAATTAAAAAACGTAAGTTAATTTTGGATGATAATATATAGAGGCAACATGACACTTCTTGTCTCGTTAAGTTAGGTTTCACTAAGTTGCATTAGGGTGCTACTATCAAGATTAAGGAGGTAACCAATTGCACAACAAGAACAGCAAGATAGTGCACTTCTTAATATTTACTGATCTTTTACCTTGTATTTTTCTTACTTGGACAAGTTTCTGGAAGTTGATATATATTGCATGATATTGTTCAACTTTAATTTCATCTGATATGTATCTAAGTTAGAAGCTAAGTTGATCTGTATATTCCCCAAAATTTTCCTTAATATTTTGAACTTACCTAACCTAGCCAATGGCTGCTTCCCAACTAGACCTATTGCTAGGACATTAACCTAAGCTAACGTATCGAGGGATAAAAAAAATGTTATGCCTTATCAGTGTGATGTGGAGATTCTCAGGAGAATGGAGGTGGGTAGGGTTTGGTGGCTTCCTTAATGAATATGTGTAACCTTTTCTTTACATCTATATTATCCCATCTTAAACATTGCTGTTGCTAAATATCCTATATATATAGTTTTTTTTTTTTCTGCCAAAAAATGGACATTTTACTTTGCTTTACATTGCCCCACTGGCTAAACATATTCACAATTGAAATCCTGAGTCTCTATTAGAGTATGTGACATGTCTCAGAATCAAATGAAAAGTATAAAAGAACTGACTATGGAGAGCCATAATTTGTGGTCTCAAATAGCAGTGCATGACTGGATAGATCAGCTCTTTAGACACAATATAATCTTAATGTAACACTTCCCACAAATTGCAGCCTTAAACAAAAGAAAATCATTTAAAATCTATTCTTGAATGATGCAAAGCTTGCTTGAATTAGAAAATGTCAAATTTCAACATACACTCAAATACTGTATTAAAGCCAAGTTCTCCGAGCCTTCTGCACGACATATGGATTATTATCCTATTTCAGTTTTCCTTTATCTCAACAGGGCTTTTTGTACCATTCTGATCAAATAGAACTTCTCATTCTGAGCAGTTTGAATCCCATATACACCCACTACAAATTAGCTATAATGCTGACAGCAACTTTTAAAGATTTTATTTTGTTATTTTTTTTATTTATTTATTATTATTATTATTTTTTTTAAGGATCATAGAGGAGGGAGAATCATTCACTTTTGTGACAGCATCCAGATGTACTTACTTCATTTCTATTTCTTAGTCTTGCTAATTAAACTAAATTAGGTTAGATTAGTTTGGTTTGATTAGGTTAGCTTCCGTGACTAATGAGTGACATACATAATTTCACTTTCAGAACAATGTTGGGTTGAGTGAGTCTCTTATTGACTCAGAGGGCTACCCAAGGTCAGACATTGATGTCTATCAAGTCCGTCATGCACGCCATCAGATTAAGTGTGAGTATGTTGGTGATTGCTTCCACTTCCTTATGTCAATTTATTGTTAGCTGCCACCGCTGCCACCGATCCAGCCACAGCCACTGCCGCCACTGCCTCCTCCTCCATTGTATATAGCCTGTATGCTAAACATAAAGACACTTTGACTTTAACTCTAGATAATATAGACAGCCACCACCTTGCCTTATCTTTGTTTGACCACAGTTAAAACATGGAATGTGAGCCTTATGCCTCATTCTCCCTGATTACAGCTATACCAGGTATACTTTTTTTTCTTTTTTTAACCAGATATAAAAAAAATCCATTTATTTTTACTGAGGAATTTTCCAAGTCAGACACACCTGCTTCTCAGGTGTGTTTCTCAATATGTAACTCAAGAATATAAAATGCAGTAATTTAAGCAAACAATATTCTGTATAACTTCAGTACAGCAAAGATAACAATAGTGTGAATTTGTAACATACAGATCTACTCTGAACTCCCTACCTGCTTCTGTATTTCCATCTTCCTATGACTTTACTACTTTCAAGAGGGAGGTTTCAAGACATTTGTCCCTTTATTTCAGTTGACCTTTTGACCTGCAAGGGGACTGGCAATTAAGTTTTTTTTTTTTTTTTTTTTTTTTTTTTTCTCTCTCTCTCTCTCCCTCTTACATAAAAAAAAAGGTAAAAAAAATCACAGCCTCTCCCTTCCAAATTCCACACAGTTGCTTTGTCCTCCAAACAAGTGCTCATGCAACTGCATAACAATAACTGTGCACTTACAATTGTTAGCTGTGCCCTATTAGTAAACGTAATACACCACTCTACAGGCCTCCAGAATGACCACACAGCCCTCCTACGGCGCATTGAGGAAGGCCTTGCTGTGATGCTGAGTCCCTCTGCCTCTCCCAACCTTGATCCAAATGGCACCAATGCTCCCCCACCTCCACAGAATTTTGAACCTTTTGCCAAGGTGGACCATGTCATGCCTGGATCTCCTGCTAACATGGCTGTGAGTTTGTTTGTTTGTTTGTTGTTTGTTGTTTGTTTCATGGAAGCAATGTGAATTTTCCCAAGTTAAAAGTTCTAATTGTTTTGTTCTTAAGCCCCAGTTAGAAATGTTGAATCACCATTTGAGTAAAAGTCAATAAAAACTTCCTCAAAAAGAAATCTTTAAATAAAAAAAAAAAAAATAGCTATTGGTGATTTATGAACTCCTATTTTTGGACAGGTTTACTGTTTGTGACTCGTTTAAAAATTACAAATCGCCCATACTTACTCTCTTTACATTCATTATATAGCTTTTTTTTTTTTTTTTTTTTTTTTTTTTGTCACTTGTTGAGGAGCAGTTAACTGCCTAGTTATTTTGATAAGTGTATTTACTCAGAATTAGGTGCTTGGAAGGAAGGCTTCAGCATGGAGCTGATTAGGTGCTTGGAAGGAAGGCTTCAGCATGGAGCTGATAAGATCACAGTAATAATTGCATTAGCTTTGTAATTAAAGCCTCCTCTGTCAGATGACCGGCAGAGACCAGTAACTAACTAAAGCATAGAGGACATGGTAATACAAGTCACATGAATTGTAAATACGTAACAGACTCACAGTCACAGCACTTAAGAAGTGACCCATTCTCCATGCTTCCTCACAGGGCCTCCAGGAGGGTGACCTGCTTAGCAAGTTTGGCTCCGTCACTGCTGAGAACTTCTGCAATCTAACCAATGTGGCAGCAGTGGTGCAGCACTCAGTCAATTCTGCCATTCAGGTGAGTTTTTTAATCACCTATTCAGCCATACAGGTGATATGCCAACTCATAAACTCAACCAACCAGGTGAAGGTCATCATTCAGTGTTTTTATACATAATTAACTTAGTTCTACATGTAAGTCCTTTGCTCATTATTTTATGTAATGATTGATTAATTTTTTTATCTATTTTTTTAATATATTTTCACACGAGAGAGTTATGACTAAAGATAACAAAATTGGAATAAAAAGAGCTCCACTGAAGGTACATACTAGTCACAAAGTTACATTGTACAAAAGTTATAAAAATGTATGTTTGCTTGTTTCTATCTTCTTCTCCTATAGCAGTTTTTCTGTACTTTCCAATAAAATTTACATTGATTGTATTGTTTAACTATATGTATACAGTAGGGATTGAGTGATTATTGGCCGTACCGATTATCGGCGCCGATATTAACAATTTTGAGGCATATCAGCATCGGCCCCCTATTTTTTTTTTTTTTTTTTTTTTCATTTTTTCTTTCTTTCTTTCTTTCTTTCTTTCTTTCTTTATTTATTTATTTTATTTATTTATTTTTTTTTTGACCAATAAAGGATCAATTTAAAACTGGGTTATTTTGGGCTCTGATACAGCTGCGCCTCTCTGTCTGCTGTCACTACTCTGTCTCCAGCATTGTCCCACCCACAGCACCATCTGATTGGTTACAAGCAGAGCCACAGTAACAGCCAATCAGCAGTGAAAGCTGTGCATGCACAGTACTTACACACACGGTGGAGATACATACATGGTGGAGAGCAAGGAACATACAAGGAGGAAGTTGTGGTGTGAGTTAAAGTTTGGAGGACAGCGGCAATGCTGCCATCTGTTGGTAGCGAGGAATTTCATAGAAATGTTTTCAGGAATGACTTACAAAGCTTTCTCCCATGCTCTCCCCCCACCCACCGCCTATTCTTTTCCTCTATTCTCTTGTGTTAATAAACTAATAAGGCCAAAAAAAAAAAAAAAAGTGTATATATATATATATATATATATATATATATATATATATATATATATATATATATATATATATATATATATATATATATATATATATATATATATATATATATATATATATATATATATATATATATATATATATATATATATATATATATATATATACAGGCAACCCCCACTTCACATACGGGTTACGTTCCTAAAAAACGTTCGTTGCATGAATTTTCATTAAGCGAACCAATTATAACAAGTTTGACCTCTGACTTGAACTTCCATTGAGTGTAAACAAAGCGAGAGTGCATCATAGTACAGTAAAAGGTTTAATGAAAGTAAAAATTATGATGATAAACATTTAAGCAGTTTAATTTAAAACTAAGTCATTATAATTTATGCTAATGTATGTATGTAAGTAACTTTATAATGTTGATGATCTTAAATTTATGAAGGGAGGGAGAGTGGAGCGGGAAAAACGCTAGCCGGAAACCTGTGGAATGTAAACAAAGGGCGCATCATTGTATCACATACAAAACTTATGTACCACATTTACACAAGGCTTTCCATTTTATCCATTGCAGAGTTATGAGTTCAGGTGGCTCTTTTAGCTTGCAAGGAAGATACAGTCTCACCAGCCTTCTTAATAGAGTTTCCACAAGGCTTTCCATTTTATCCATTGCAGAGTCATGAGTTCGGGTGGCTCTTTTAGCTTGCAAGGAAGATATGGTCTCACCAGCCTTCTTAATAGAGTCTGCTGACTTGAACATAGTACAGACAGTAAATGGAGTCAAGCCATGATGGCAACCAATGCTATTAGTTTTCTTGCCTCTCGTGTCTGTATAATATCCAGCTTCACTTTGAGAGTAAGAGACTTCCTGGTCTTCTTAGCAATGCTAGGCGACATTGCAGGGCTGGTTACAGGGCGTTTTAGTGGCATGTTGAGCAAGGGAAAACAAGCTGCTGCTGACACTTATTGTTTTGAACTAAAAGCGGGAAGGGTAAGGGAGTGAATGGTGCGCGTTTTGTCCACGAGAGGCACTGGTGTATTCAAAAGCCTGTCGGCTTGCGTGATACGGCAGGGCTTTCAAACTTGGAATAAATTGCCTGGATAAAGTGATTTTGGTGTTCGTTATATGAGCAGATGGTAGTAAAAGGAAACGTTTATTGTAGCGAAATTTCGTTATGTGAACGTTCGTTAATCAGGGTTTGCCTGTGTGTGTGTGTGTGTGTGTGTGTGTGTGTATATATATATATATATATATATATATATATATATATATATATATATATATATATATATATATATATATATATATATATATACACACACACACACACACACACACACACACACACACACACACACACACACACACACAGGCAACCCCCGCTTAATGAAGGGGTTACGTTCTTAAAAAAAAAACCCTCGTTAAGCGAAACTTCGTTAAGCGAACCGATTACAATAAGTTTAACCCCTGACTTAAACTTCCATTGAGAGTAAACAAAGGGAGAGTGCATCATAGTACAGTGAAAGGTTTAATGAAAGTAAAAATTATGAAGTTAAACATTTAGGCAGTTTAATTTAAGTCATTACAATGTACACTAATGTATGTATGTACGTAACTTTATGGTGTTGATGACCTTAAATTTATGAAGGGAGGGAGAGTGAAACGGGGAAGACACTAACCGGCAACCTGTGGAATGTAAACAAAGGGCGCATCATTGTATCACATACAAAACTTGTGTACCACATTTCCACAAGGCTTTCCATTTTATCCATTGTAGAGTCACAAGTTCAGGTGGTTCTTTTTAGCTTGCAAGGAAGATACAGTCTCACCAGCCTTCTTAATAGAGTCTGCTGACTTGAAAATAGTAGAGACAGTAGATGGAGTCAAAATGGTGGCGAGCAATGCTATTAGTTTTCTCGCCTCTTGTGTCTGTGAATAATATCCAGCTTCACTTCGAGAGTAAGAGACTTCTTGGTCTTCGTAGCAACGTTAGGTGACATTGCAGGGCGTTTTGGTGGTAAGTTGAGCGAGAGAAGACGAGCTGCTGGTGACGCTGTTATTGTTTTAAATAGGGGGAGTGAGTGGTGCGTGTGTTGTCCACGAGAGGCGCTGGTGTATTCAAAAGCCTGTTGGCTTGCGTTTGCCTTTCAGACTTGGAAAAAATTACCTTGATGAAACTTCGTTAAAGTGAGTTTGGTGTTCGTCAAACGAGCAGATGGTAGTAAAATGATACCTTCGTTGTAGCGAAATTTCATTGTGTGAGCATCGTTAAGCAGGGGTTGCCTGTGTGTATATATATATATATATATATATATATATATATATATATATATATATATATATATATATATATATATATATATATATATATATATATATATATATATATATATATATATATATATATATATATATACAGCAATACTAATAATCGGTATTCGCCATGAAAAAACCATATCGGTCGATCTCTAGGGTATAGTATAACCAGGTGCTTATAGAATAGCAACACCATTCAGGACAATAAATTAGATGGATAAATAAACAAATCCATTCAAAGCCTACAACAGTCTAAAACATCAGTGACAGCAAATAGCAATTGTATCTCACTAATTACTGTATACAGCTTGCTACCTTTAATCAAATGGACTGGTAAACTGTTTTCTATCATTGTGCTGTGTTGGCTTGAAAGTTTTAAAAGCCAGTAAGCAACTCTGAACATCACCATGCAACAAGGAAAATGTTTTAAGCTAGTTTCTCTCTCTCTCTCTCTCTCTCTCTCTCTCTCTCTCTCTCTCTCTCTCTCTCTCTCTCTCTCTCTCTCTCTCTCTCTCTCTCTCTCTCTCTCTCTTTCACCTCGGTCGCCTGCTGGTCACCCTGTCAGTCTTCCCTATTACGGAGCGAGCTCAGAGCTCATAGACTGATCTTCGGGTAGGACTGAGAATATATATATATATATATATATATATATATATATATATATATATATATATATATATATATATATATACAGTCTTGTGGTTGTACGTTATGCGGATTTTTGGTCTAACTTTATATAGTACGTTAAACCGGAAATTCGTTAAATGAATGTTCATTAAGTGGAGTATTAATATATATATATATATATATATATATATATATATATATATATATATATATATATATATATATATATATATATATTGTATTTTCAATTTAGAATGCTTAAACTAATCAAATCCGGAAGTATGTACTGTAACTTACTGGACACCTAGTTCAGTACTTAAAAGCATGTTCCATGATTTAATTATATATGTAGTACAGCTTTGAGAAGATATTGTATATTATCAAAATAAATTGCAAAAAATTTTATATGATACTGATTCAAGAAACCTCATGAACCAGAATTGTAAAAAAAAAAAGTAAGCAGAAACATTAAATGTAATGGATAACATATGGCAGTCTCAGCCCGTATGCAAACCATTTTGACGTATGTGTGATGCGTTGCAGGTGAGAGTGCAGCGTGGAGGAGACAGTATAACCCTCAGCCTTACACCTCGCCAGTGGTCAGGACGGGGCCTCCTTGGGTGCAACCTACTCCCCTATGAACGCCTCGACCGTGAGTAATTCAAGCATGTTACTGGAATTTGTGGTAGTAGGGGTGCAAGTGTTGCTTTGAAATCATAGTTAATTTTTTGTTCTTTTATTTTTTTTCATTTATATATATATATATATATATATATATATATATATATATATATATATATATATATATATATATATATATATATATATATATATTTCTTCTTCTTATTATTATTATTTATTTTTTATTTATTTTTTATTATTAATATTTTTTTCATTAAAAGAGGCACTGGCCAAGGCCAAAATATAAAAGAAAAAAGACTACTGTGTTGTAGTAGCAGTCCTCAAACAGTAAGAATAGGCAGTAAAAAAAACTGGTGGATAAGTCTTTTGAAACATCCCTCTTGAAAGAGTTCAGTCATAGAAAGGAGGAAATACAGAAGTAGACATGATGTTCAAGAATTTAACAACAAAAAGGAATAAATCATTATGAAAACTACTTAATTCTTCCATCATAGAAGTGGACAGAATAGGAGTAAGAGAAAGTATGTAGAAAGTCTTGTGCAATGAGGCTACAGAAGAGGAATGCAGTTAGGAAGTTTAGAAGAGTAGTTAGCATGAAAAGTTATAGAAGATAGCAAGAGATGCAACATTGCAGCAATGAGAAAGAGAGTAGTGGTTGAAGACGGTCAATTGGAGGAAAGGAGATAAGGCCCATTCCCACATATGAGTAATATATCAATGCATTGTCAGTTCAATGTCAGTGAAATCCATGATGCTTCAGTCTGTTCACACACATCCAAACTAACAGAGATCAGTCATTTTCAAGATGGTAAAGCTTTCAGATACTGAATTGACACTGATTACAATATTTTTTGATAAAAAGGAAGAGGCTTAGCATAAGCTCATGAAAAGGAAATAGATATATGAAATGTGGAAGAAAAGAGTATGTGAAGGAGAGTTTGGTACTTTGTAAAAGAAGGTGATGGAACAAAATTGGTCCAAATAGATTGTTTGAGACTACTGTTCATATGCTTTGGCTGTGACAAATCATGCAGAACAGGATGATTCCAAACAAATTCAGCAAACTCACAACTTCATCCAATATCTGTGAAGCATAAGGATATTGTTAGCAATGATATTTTTTCTACGAATGAAGACAGAACTGATATGTTGGGTAAAAACACAGTACTACGGTGGACAAATATGAGTGCATCAGCCAAATTCCATGTAACAATATTTTTTTCACTGACACTGAAGCACTGAGTGGACACGGCACTGATGTGTATGGATGGTCCTTTAATGCGATGAGAAGTTTGTCTAAGAGAGTAGGATGAGTGAAAATCCTTCACTACTCCCATCCCTCCTATTATGTTAATTGTACTTAACACATGGATGGCTAAGGTCTCTGAACATTTAGCAGCAAGAGGGATGAGAAAAACTGGTGAGATGGCTTAGAATGCCTAATTTTATACAAGATAAGCTAGAAATTAAATGACAAGTTTCCAGTTTAGTTCATTAGTAAACAACAGACCAAGGCTGTTCATTATAGAAGAGGACAATTGAGTGTCCTTGAAGAAGAGGAATAGTTATCTGGGTGGTTGTGTCAAGTTGATAGATGGAGGAATTGAGTTTTTGAGGCATTGAACAATACTAAGTTTGCTCTGCCCCAATCAGAAATTTTCGTGAGAATGGAACTGAGGTGTTCTTTGGCTTCCCTACGTGATTTGTTTACTTCCTGAACAATTGAACGTCTGAAAATGTGGAAAAAGTGCAGGGTGGTATCCAGTGGTGCCTGCAGAAAAATTTCATAGGGGTGGCCATGGGGGACCCACTTAAAATCTTGGGATCGCATACCAGAATTAAAAAGTCATAATTTCAGGAATTTTATTTTACTAGTACTATTATTACAACTTTATTCTCCTGTTGCGGATCCTCAGTGGTGCAGTTGCATTTTCAGAACAACATTATTTGCTGGTTGCTGTGTTTTTTGGCAAACTCATCCACAAACTCATCAAGAATTATGGCCTTAGCCCTTCTTGATTCCACACTGAGCACCCCCAAATTGCTTAAACGCTCATCAGTCATGGTACTTCTCAAGGCTGTTTTGATTAACTTAAGCACAGAAAAGCTGCATTCACAGGATGAGGTGCTCACAGGTAATGTAAGTGCAATTTTGCACAGTTTAAACATTTCATGGAATACCTCCGTATATGGCTCCAGAAAGGCAGTGAGCTCCATTAAACTCTTTGGTGTTTCCTCACTTACCAGCAAAGCAAAGGAGAAGAACGTACTGAAGGCGACGCACAGATGGTGTTTGCTTAACTGATGTGATGCTACATTACCACGTGTATTGTACACGTCAGGCTGTCAGCTGAGCCAGCACCACTTCTCTCTCTCTCTCTCTCTCTCTCTCTCTCTCTCTCTCTCTCTCTCTCTCTCTCTCTCTCTCTCTCTCTCTCTCTCTCACATTTTATACGACTTTTATACAGTCGGTGTAGATTTTTCAAGATTTTGGGGATTTAGACTTTTTCTTTCAAGCTTTCAAAGGTTAGGGTTAATTTTTCAAGATCTTGAAAAATTTTTCAAGCGCTGGCAACACTGTAAAATAAAACTGGCTATCGATATTTGTGACTGGCCAGTGGGGTGGCCAGCAGATTTGAAGGGATGGCCGCGGCCATCCCAGGTCACCCCCTGGTGGTGCCACTGGTGGTATCATCAACTTTGAAGTGGATAAGACAAGAATTTTGGTTTAGAAGATGATCGATGAATAATGGGAAGAGTGGGTAAAAGTACAGAACCCTGAGGAACACCACTGTTAATAGATTTAGGAGAAGAACAGTGACTGTCTACCATAGCAACAGTAGAATAGTCAGAAAGGAAACTTGAGGCACAGTTATGAAAGAACCTATCAGGTCTGTAAGCCTTCTGAGAGTTTAGGCTAGTGAGGATATGGAAAACATCACCATAAAGGATTGTAATGGGTACTATGAAGTAGTCAGAGGATGGAGGAGAAGGAGGAACAAGCCTTGAATAATTCAGGGTAGAATTTTTTGCAGAGGTTTGATCAAAGGATTCAACTTTAGATACAGATGAAATGCTAGTGGTGACATCAGTTTCAAATAAAAGAGGGAAAGATGAAGAAGCAAAGTTATGGGAGATGTTTCTGGCTAGGTGCCAGAAGTCTTGAGGGGAATTATATCTTGAAACTTCCATTAATGGAATTTTTTATTAGTTGGAGAACAGACTTGGCAGTGTTAATTTTAAAATCTTCAAATAGTAGTAACAGTGACTTCCTTATGAATAGCAGGAGAGAATATTGCTCTGCTTACAAGGACATCAGTCACTCTCTGGGTTGTTAAAAGGTAGCTCTTATGAAAATTGGATGCCACTTGAAGTTTTGTATCTTGCTTATAAATACATGTATGTGTGAACTGGCTATATTAGAGATAGTACAGTACATCTTTACAAGAGGATGACACTTGTAAAATAGAGTAGAATGAATAGAAATGGGTGAGAATTTTAAAAGGTTATAAAAATGTATAGATGAGAATTGTAGGTGGAGATAAATAGACATGATAAATACAAAGATTGCCACCTGGTAATAATGTTACATGATGGCTGTATGGAGTTTCCCTTATTTTCTTATGTTATTATGACTGCAGTGTGCATGGATGTGAGTGTGGATATTTAAGTGGAAACTTTGATCACTGCATTGCCTTGATGAATTTTATCATTATATAAAACCTTAATTGATCAAAGTAATAAAAGAAAATTCAGCTGATTTCAGAAGTTCCAGAGGATAAAATGAAGATCTGGACAAAGTGCATGTCAAGGACAGACAAAAGATAGATGTTCCTTCTCACTTCATTCCATCTAATTTGCTCCTGGAGTAGGAAGAAATTATAGGTTTTTGATAAGAGAAAAAAAAAAATCTTTGTTTATCCACAATATGTATATGAAAAGATAATCTCCAACTTACTTCACAAAGCTTCTGAAACAATTACAGCTTTTAGTATTGTTAACATATGATCACTAAATTTTGTTACCTTCATTTCAGGATAATGCTGGGGATCTGCAGGAGGTACTAGCTCAAGGCTTTCCAGCAATTAATGAGTGATTTGGGAATGTTGAAATATGACATGATTATGTTGTTATGAATGGATTTTTCATGAATGAATGAATTAGTTATTAATTAAGGTTGGTAAGCAGTTTGATTATTAGAAAGTATAGATTTTACATAAAAGAAAACATTTAAGATATCACAGTTTTAAGAATTAATGAGGTAGTCCATTGACAGCAATAAGTTGAAGATTAGAGTATCAGTGAGTCTCATTTGGCACTTTTGTGACGAACAAAAAATACTTGTAGCTTGTCATCATGCACCTTCAATTTATCTTGTGAAAGTAATATCCATGATGGAAACTTTACTCCCTGGCTGTCGTTGTCTTTACTTGTAGTAAATGTTGTCATTTGTGTGTTGCAGACACACACAAAATGTCCAACTTTCAAATTTGCAGAGAAAAGGCTGTGAAACTTCATGAGAAGAATAGTTCAAAACTTTAACCAAAGAAGTAAAACATGGAAACTATTATTGTAGCCACCACCAGAATAATTACTCTAAAACTGTTACAATACAGCAAAACATAACTGTATCATTTGTCCTGTTAGAATTATTTCCTCTTAATTTGATTGATTTATTAATGCTTTGTGGGTGGATGCTTTTGTAAACACATGATTAAGATTGGTGGCCTTAGTGGGAGGCCAATCACTTAATGAATGATGGATACCATTATTCAAGTGAAATGTGTTGTTTTGTTCTCACTAATGATTAATTGTTAGCTGGAAGAAAAAGCTAGAAAGAGTTGCATGATATCAGCCGGTATTAATTATTATCTCTAGTTTGTTTTAGAACATATATACAAAATGAATAGGTTATTAATATACACTTAGTTTTCCTTTATTCATATGAAGGAAATTGGTGTCTAGTGGTTTGAAAGAATATCTGCATTTTTCTTGGATTTTCAAAATTTGTGGATGTCTCTTTGATCTTGCAGAATGACAATGCTTTTGTCTTCATTAGATAACTTTTGGAACATTAAAATGCTGGAAAATAATATGAATATCATTGCTAAGATATGTGTGAATATTTATTTGTGAATGTGAATACATTTCATTGAGGCATATCTTACTCAATAAGGATATAGATTGATGGATCATTGTGACTTCTGAATATATGTAAATCATAGAGAAGCTCAATATACATCAGGTAGAGAAGAGTTTGGAATCAATAAGTTATGTGAATGTTTTTGTTATATAATGAAAATTGTTAAGACTCAGTGGTGCAGGGAGGATGCCAGCACTGTAAAGCTGAAGGTCAGTTGATAGAGCCTGAGCCAAGAGTCATTTGGTGGGAGAATAAAGTGTTCTGTAAATCTTATGACACAATATGATCTTCATTATCCTGCCATATAATATATTGACAAAAGTCAGTCAATTGACTTTGTCTTCTTTGGTGCCATATGATGTAAATATGTTCAATTGGTTCATTCTTGTCTTGTTTAGTACTATATGATCCCATTATGGTGCCAAAAGTCAATCTGTCCATCACCCACTCATTTTTGTCTTGCCTCATGCCATATACTGTTGTGCCACGAGTCAACTAACATTATTTTATCTTTGTTGTATTTTTTTTTTTTTTTTTTTTTTTTTTTTTATGGAGAGGGGGACACCGCCCAAGGTCATCAAAACAATTTAAGGGCCAATGAACTGCTGCTTCCCATATATTTATTTATACATGAAAGTTTTTTTAAACTAAAGGTAAAATTAAGTTAATTTCTTCATACTAAAATGGACAGGATTTTGTAAGTTTTAGACCTACTTAGAAGTAGAAGATGCAAAAGTCATTGAGGTGTCGTCAATGTGCTTGGATGTTATCAGCTGATGAGTTTGATTAATGATAGTGAGAGAAGTCTTTTTCTTTCAGCATAGCACTTCTCTCTCTCTCTCTCTCTCTCTCTCTCTCAAAGACATCATTCCTTTTACAAAGGCTCATGAATTTGTCGTAGAGTAATTTGATGTTAATTTGATTCTTTTCTTCCATAATATAATTAAGATAGTAATTTGTAACCAGTACTGCATTCATTTTACCTATTTTCTAGCCAGTATGATTTTCAGCCTTTCTTATGCATGATTATCATTATTTCAACTGCTCTCAATGTCTTCATAGTATTACGCTCGTGATGAACACTTCTTAAGACATACTTTTTTCACCTTAATTCCTCATATATTAATTCATACTGTGTCTTATAAGTGTGTTATATAAATCTAATCTCTCATATACCTATAACTACACAAACATCATGAATATAAAATCATACAATTGTGGTGGTGAATGTGAAGTTATGATGATGGTAGAGAGCGTACGTATGGTGAAAAACGTTACAGTGAGTGTGGTAATAGTATAGGTGAAGTATACTAGTGCGTATGTGGTGAGGGTGGTGTAATATAGATATAGGAATGAGCGTTTGATGATGATGCATTAGAGAGGCGGTGTATCATGGCACATTGATGGTGGTGGTGCAGCACAGAAGGGGAGCATGCTGTTGAGTGTACACAAGAGGATTATCTAGGTGAGCTGTTAAGTGTCTCGTAGGTAAACCTCTTACTCTTACACTCTTACATAATGACGTCACATTGAAAAGAATCTCTCTCTCTCTCTCTCTCTCTCTCTCTCTCTCTCTCAGTGTCACACATTCGATTCTTGCCCTTGAAGCTTAAAACCCCTATGATTAAAATTCTCTCTCTCTCTCAATGCCACATTCAACTGGTGACATTTGTGAATAGAAAACTCTCTCTCTCTCTCTCTCTCAAACTTGCACAATTACCATTTATATTCTTCTTATTCCATATAAAGGTCAATCCTATATTTTTATTACTAAAAAAATATATTTGTTTCCTATAACATGTTCAACACTTGAGAGAGAGAGAGAGAGAGAGAGAGAGAGAGAGTTCCTTTTACAGTACAGCACATGCGTGAATACTGGATTCACTTCCCGTACCTAAGATCAGTAGAGATGGCGCTAACAAAGACTGGCTCCAACACACTGGATAAGGAGAATGTCCCATTACAAAGACAATCAGGAGCGGAAGAAACTGATAAATTGACTGAAGCACTATATCCTTAATAAATATATAACAAAGCTAATCGGGACATGAGGTACAGTAGGTGTACATGTATGACTCTCTCTCTCTCTCTCTGGTTCCGAAGAGCGGGCACAGGCAGACAGGCAAGCAAATACGTCAACGTAAGAGCGACAGCAGTTGCGGATGGCGCCACGAGCTCCCGTCAATAAGTGGGAGCCGTATTTACTAAGCTGCTACCGAGCCTTGGAAGTGTCGGCCGAACCCCACGTCATATGTTTGCAGAACAGCCCTTGGTCTTCTACAGACAGCTCCTGAGGTGTGTCTGTTAAGCTGGAGGGGATCTTTGACGTATCACGTAGTGTTCACAAACCATGGTATAACATGGTACTCGCTGGGCACAGAGCAACCTATGAATTTGTTACGTTCCTCAAAATTCCTGCGTTGGTCTCTATTTGCGTCGAGCTGTGGTGCCAAATACCGCGGCTGGCTTGGGAATTCCTCCTCCTCCCCCTATACTGTAAGGTCGCGGCGTCTCTCACTGACTAAGGTTTCGAGATAGCTTTTCTGACTCTCCAGTGTTAGTACAGTTTACATTTTGTTGGAGGCGAGCAGTGTTTTCATGAGAGAGAGAGAGAGAGAGAGAGAGAGTTGCCGCGCGTCGCCAGAACGTGAGGACAGCAGCGGGCCGGTGGTGGAGTGGCGGTAGAGTGTGGGTGTTGTAGAAGTGTCATAAGGGTAAGTGTTGGAGTGTGGCCCTGCAGAGTGTTGCGTCTGGCGTGGCGGTGAGGAGGTGAGGATTCCTGACGCCGGCCACTACCACCATCAGCAGGCTCCGGGGGCCGCAGGAGTGTGGCAGAGCTACCCACTGCTGGGGCCTGCTGGCCAACCTGCTATTTTTACCTTCTTGGCCTGATAATTTTGGCGAGGTTGGCAGGCAGCGGGGCCGCACACGCCACCAGTCCTGGGCTGTGGTGAGCGCCGAATGGACGGGCTGGCTGTGGCGGCGTGGGCGTGCTGGTGTTGGCTATTTACTGTGCATCCCTGTGAGGCGTGACTTGCGGCGGGTGGGAAGCGGCGGCCTGCCCCGGGAGGAGGTGCCCTGAGGCAGTCTGACCTGGCGAGGAGCGAGGTGGTGTACCAAGGCCAAATCTGAGACTGCTATCGGACCTGAGCTACTGTATACCCCGGACTACTGCATCCTTTAGTTCCCGCCGATGTATGCACCCGGAGTATAATGCCGCGGCGCCCACACCTCCGCCCGGCACCGAGTGGCGTGTACGGGCGTGCGGGCGTGTACATGCTGGCGAGCCATGGTGCGGCCTCGGCACGCCCGTGAGGAAGGGCCGCGCCCGCCCACACCCACGACCTACTGACTGACCTTACTATTCGTGCGCCCACCAACATCCTCACACCGTAAGTCCCGTCTTGTGTGTGTGTGTGTGTGTGTGGGCGGGAGAGGGCGTGGGCGTGGCGTTGGGATACTGGTTTTCTACACACACACACACACACACACACACACACACACACACACACACACACACATCATAATACATATTCTCTCTCTCTCTCTCTCTCTCTCTCTCTCTCTCTCTCTCTCTCTCTCTCTCTCTCTCTCTCAAGGTTGGTTCTTCGTGTAACGAAGCTAAACGTGGACAGGAACAGTGTGTGTGTGTGTGTGTGTGTGTGTGTGTGTGTGTGTGTGTGTGTATATATATATATATATATATATATATATATATATATATATATATATATATATATATATATATATATAGTATGAATAGCAGCAGTATATAATAGTACTGGTAGTAGTAGTAGTAGTAGTAGTAGTAGTAGTAGTAGTAGTAGTAGTAGTAGTAGCTGTTGTTGTTGTGGTGACAGACGAATGAGTCATTCCTTCGTCAAACAATCAGACAGTCAAATTACTCCAATCTTACCCAATGACACACACACACACACACACACACACACACACACGTAAATGTCGAGTGTCTAGATGTTTTACGATGACTTGTGGCGTTGATGGTGCTATATAGCAGTAGTGGTGGTGGTGGTGGTGGAGGAGGCGGAGGCGGAGGCGGAGGCGGCGGCGGCAGTGAAAGTGATGAAGGCGGAGGCCATTGTGATGAAGGGAAGTAAAGGTGATGGTAGTGGAGGAATTCGTATTGGATTAGTAGTAATAAGAATAACGGTAAGGGTCCTTATAATAGAAGAGGTGGTGGCGGCGGAGAGAGTGGTGATAAAGATTAAGGGGCCGCCGTGGTACAGTGGAACCATGCGTGCTTTGGGGCCCGAGAGGTCACCAAACACACGGGTTCGAATCTTGTCCACGGTCCGAGTGTAGGTTGGGCTTCCTCACTCGGGGCAACGGTTTCCTAGCGGGTGGGCTTTGAGATAGGCGGTGCCACAAAAAGTATCTCCTTTAACCCATAAATTCCCGTGAAAAAGCACACATGATATATATAAAAAAAAGATGATGGTGATTATCACATATTAATCATTAAAGGAAAAACACTTTTGTATACTTTACCGTTTTCTCTCATCCTCAGTTGCTTTACTTTCATTGTTCTGTATTCCACTTACCACCACCATCGATAATAATAATAATAATAATAATAATAATAATAATAATAATAATATCAAGCCCCTCAAAAGAAACTGACGTAGGATGGAATGAGAGAGAGAGAGAGAGAGAGAGAGAGAGAGAGAGAGAGAGAGAGAGAGAGAGAGAGAGAGACTGTGGGGGGGGGGGAGATGAGGCTAGGAAAGGCGTGTAAGAGTTGTGGGCGTGGGCGTGTAGTGGGAGGTGAGAGGGTGTGGAGAAGAGAGTGGTGAAGGAGGGAGACATCCTGTGTGTGTGTGTGTGTGTGTGTGTGTGTGTGTGTGTGTGTGTGTGTGTGTGTGTGTGTGTAAGGCGTAGAAAGCAGACACAGGGAGGAGGAGGAAGAGAGGGAATATTACCCAGAAGAGGCCTATGTGAAGGTGGACTGTCCCTGAAATACAGAAGGTAGGCCTAGTAGATGAGCCTACGTGATACTTGGCTCTCTCCTCACTCGAGCAGTGGACAAAATAGTAGTAATTGTTGTTGTTGTTGTTGTTGTTGTTGTTTTGTTATTTTGTCTTATCTCACAGTGGTTATGGTAAAGGATGTACAAAAAATCTGCTTCTGACAAAGGAAAAGAAAATGTATAAGTAGACGCGGAATGTTCCTATGTATTGATTTAAGATATAGGAAGAGTAAGAGGAGGAAGAAAAGGAAGGAGGAGGAGGATGAAAACAGCAATGATGACAAAACGCGTTCTGTTGAAAACAAAACTAAAAAAACAAAAAAACAATAACAACAGGACAGAATACTAATTTCTTAGACAAGTCCCATGTGTGAGGGGAAAATATATATTACGTAAAATTTATATGAAAACTAGATGAGTGAAAAAACAGTAATACCGTAATAACAATGATATTAAAACATGAAATCTTAGAATTAATCACCATTATGAGCCTCAGATTCCACAGGACAGCACACCATCTCAGAAAATCTCTCATTCATCTCATTCAAGTGGTACAAAAGTGTCACGTTATTCAACAATGCACATGAATAAAAAGGCAGCAGTAGCGTGACGTGTGTATACTTCCACGGTCTCAGCTGCACCATGTAATCCAGACCCATATTGTAAAACGCCCTGCTCTCTTGCCACGACAGTTTCGAAAGGCCAAGGTATGATTAGTCAGGTTCTCAAAATTACTTCTCCATTAAGTGATGTGAAGACTTTTGTTAATTTGTCAAGAGAATCATCAAAGTATCCCTTAATAACTCGTGTAAATTAAAGTAGAACCTTTACAATGTATCGTGGAGGTGCGGCACAAGAGTGTTTCAGAGTAAGTTCCTAACTCAACACATCAACAGCAACACAAGCATTAAACACAACATCGCATCACACTATGACGTTGCTGTAACAGAGAGTGAGAGAGAGAGAGAGAGAGAGAGAGAGAGAGAGAGAGAGAGAGAGAGAGAGAGAGAGAATATGGTTACGACGGGTTATAAGCTTCATATATCTCTCCCATGCAAGGATTCAGTGTAATCTCACGCCCACTTCGCCAATAATCCTAAAACACAGACCAAGTCATTCCAGAGTGATGCCAAACTTGCCCATCACTGACCTTCATTTTTACGACCACATAAAGGAAGGTGGTGGTGGTAGTGGTGAAGGTGGCTAAAGGCGTAGAGAGAGAGAGAGAGTGAGTTGTGATTTATAGTCCTGCGTGCTCTCTCTCTCTCTCTCTCTCTCTCTCTCTCTCTCTCTCTTAAATGTAAATTCGAATTAAGATTAAAACAAATGTTAAAAATAAGAAAAAAATAATGGTGAGTTGGGAAAGTGTGTGTGTGTGTGTGTGTGTGTGTGTGTGTGTGTGTGTGTATAGGCTTTGTTTAGACTTTGTTGGCTTAGCAAAAGGCCTACGCACATATACTAGTGAACAGAGGTTGTGAGTTCTACTAGATTTATGAGACTTCTCATGAGTAGATTGCTGTACTGTTATAACCACGAAAGGTTTAGCTTGTAGTAACACTGATGTTTTATTCTCAAACCCACTATTCATTTATTTTATTTATTATTTTTTTATAGTGTTTTATCGCGATTTATTTGTTTGAACGGCTCTAGTTGAAGGCATTATAGTTTCCAGGTGTGTTTTTGCGATTCATGTTGTACTCCCATTCTGTAAGCTATTTTGAATAACTTATAACGTTTCTGTGTGGATTTTTGGTTGGGGGTTGCGATTTTCTTGGTGTCTGCAAGAATGGTTATCGAGTGTTTTCATGTTCATACTGTTTTTTTTTTTTTCTCCTCTCTCCGGAGGCGGGGTATATGGTTCACGTTCCTATTGGAATTTACGAAGGTATTTTCAAGGTATATTTATGTTTTTGAGGGTGTTTTCAAGCATAAATTGGAATTTTTGAGGACGTTATCAAGCCCATATAAGAGTTTTTGAGGTTGTTTTCAAGGTCTACGTGTTTTCGATGGTGTTTTCAAGGTTTTCGTATGTTTTCGAGGGTGTTTTCAAGGTTTTCGTATCTTTTCGAGGGTGTTTTCAAGGTTTTCGTAGGTTTTCGAGGGTGTTTTCAAGGTTTCGTAGGTTTTGAGGTGTTTTCAAGGTTTTCGTATGTTTTCGAGGGTGTTTTCAAGGTTTTCGTAGGTTTTCGAGGGTGTTTTCAAGGTTTCCGTAGGTTTTCGAGGGTGTTTTCAAGGTTTTCGTATGTTTTCGAGGGTGTTTTAAAGGTTTTCGTATGTTTTCGAGGGTGTTTTCAAGGTTTTCGTATGTTTTCGAGGGTGTTTTCAAGGTTTCCGTAGATTTTCGAGGTGTTTTCAAGGTTTTCGTATGTTTTCGAGGCGTTTTCAAGGTTCGTATGTTTTCAAGGGTGTTTTCAAGGTTTCGTATGTTTTCGAGGTGTTTTCAAGGTTTTCGTATGTTTTCGAGGGTGTTTTCAAGGTTTTCGTATGTTTTCGAGGGTGTTTTCAAGGTTTTCGTATGTTTTCGAGGTGTTTTCAAGGTTTTCGTATGTTTTCGAGGGTGTTTTCAAGGTTTTCGTATGTTTTTTAGGGTGTTTTCAAAGTTTGCGTATATTTTCGAGGGTGTTTTCAAGGTTTTCGTATGTTTTCAAGGGTGTTTTCAAGGTTTTCGTATGTTTTCGAGGGTGTTTTCAAGGTTTTCGTATGTTTTCGAGGATGTTTTCAAGGTTTCCGTAGGTTTTCGAGGGTGTTTTCAAGGTTTTCGTATGTTTTCGAGGGCGTTTTCAAGGTTCGTAGGTTTTCAAGGTGTTTTCAAGGTTTTCGTATGTTTTCGAGGTGTTTTCAAGGTTTTCGTATGTTTTCGAGGTGTTTTCAAGGTTTTCGTATGTTTTCGAGGGTGTTTTCAAGGTTTTCGTATGTTTTCGAGGGTGTTTTCAAGGTTTTCGTATGTTTTCGAGGGTGTTTTCAAGGTTTTCGTATGTTTTCGAGGGCGTTTTCAAGGTTCGTATGTTTTCAAGGGTGTTTTCAAGGTTTTCGTATGTTTTCGAGGGTGTTTTCAAGGTTTTCGTATGTTTTCGAGGGTGTTTTCAAGGTTTTCGTATGTTTTCAAGGGTGTTTTCAAGGTTTTCGTATGTTTTTTTAGGGTGTTTTCAAAGTTTGCGTATATTTTCGAGGATGTTTTCAAAGTTATTGCATTTTTTTTAGGGTGTTTTCAAGTTTTGCGTTTTCTTTTTTAAAGGTGCTTTCAAGGTTTATGTATGTTTTCCATGATGTTTTCAAGGTTTGCGTAAGTTTTCGAGGGTGCTTTCAAGGTTTGCATATGTTTTTGAGGGTGTTTTAAGGTTTGCATATGTTTTTGAGGGTGCTTTCAAGGTTTACGTATGTTTTCCAGGATGTTTTTCAAGTTTATCTAAGTTTTCAATGGTGTTTTCAAGGTTAATGTATATTTTTGAGGGTGTTTTCCAGGTTTACATGTTTACGAGGGCATTTTCAAGGTTAATGTATGTTTTCAGTTGTTTTCACTCACATTAGAGTTTTTGAGGGTATTTTCAAGATTTATGTATGTTTTTGAGGATGTTTTCTTGCTCATATTGGAATCTTTGAGGGTAGTTTCTTGGATTCTATTTAGTTTTTCTAGGATGTTTTTTTAAGATTCTTTAATTTCGAAAAAGTTCTTTTTTTTTCTTTTTGGCGGAAGTCGGAGTGTTTTCACGGTTTTCTTAGTGTATAATATGAGTTTCTAAGTGTTTTCTCATTCATATGGAATTCTTTTTGGGGGAGGGAAGAAGGTTGGGGCAGTGAAATTCACATTCCTATTGGAGTTTTCGAGGATAGTTTCAAGATTCGTGCATGTTATCGAAGGTGTTTTCACATGAATGGTGGGAGTTTTTGAGGATGGTTTCACCTTCCTCAAAAGCTGTACACCATCCTTGATTCTTACTGTAGGTACTGTACTATCTTTTGGTATTATAGTTGAATTGTATTGTGTTTTCTTGTGTTCTTTGATGTAACTGCTGTTGCTATTGATGGTGGTGGTGTAGGTGGTGGTGGTGTTTTTTGCTTGTCCTTATTTTTAAAACTCTTCTCTTTTTCATATGGGTCTCTCTCTCTCTCTCTCTCTCTCTCTCTCTCTCTCTCTCTCTCTCTCTCTCTCTCTCTCTCTCTCTCTCATTAATAGCCCCTCCTCCTCCATCATTACTATAATTCTCTTCATATCTCTTTTTCCTCCTCTTTGTTAACTCCATTTCCCTCCTCTGCTGCCTCGCCTCCTATTCCTCCATATTTAATTGATGGTTTTACAAAAATCATTCACATATTAAGTCATTTCAATCATCCGTATCCTGGTGAGTGAGCAACTGCACCACAGAACCTCGTTAGATCATTTCATCTTACCACAAGTTGGAATATAGAAAGTCTAGAAGATTCAAGGGTTTAATCTTAACTCCTCTGATTTTAATGTCCCCAAGGAGATTGTCAGAGGATTAAAGAGCTTAAGATTAAAAGAGAAATACTGAGAAAGCATTGCATGATTTTACTCACTGTTTGATCATATATTTTTTTTTTCCAACTCACCACGATTCTGCCCACTTTACTCACATAAGAGTGAACCAGTACTGCCATTGCTTTCATTCCCATTCTGTCAACATTCACTGTTATTAAATCTACCTCACTTATGAAAGCCTTAACCATTACTGCCATTTTCTCACTCTCTTCTTGATTCTGTTCACCTCACCGATACAAGAGTTAACAAGTACTGGCACGTTTTCACTCTCACCGCGATTCTGTCAACCTCACTGATGCAAGAGTTAACCAGTGTTGTCACTTTTTTACTCATCGCTCTTCTGTCCACCTCAGTGTTGTAAGAGTTAACCAGCACTGTCATTGCTTTCATCCCTATTCTGTCCACTCACAAATGGAAGAGTTAACCATTACTATCACATTTTCACTCACCACTATTCTCTCCATCTCACTGATACAAGAGTTAACCATTACCGTCACTCTTTCATTCATCGCTATTCTGTCCACTTCACTAATGCCGAAATTAACAGGTACTGTCACTCTCACTCACCCTTAATCTGTCCACCTCACTGATGCAA
>NC_059297.1:11864410-11871910 GCF_017591435.1 Portunus trituberculatus
GAGAGAGAGAGAGAGAGAATAGTGCTGTTTATCAAGGGAACATAATTCTCTCTCTCTCTCTCTCTCTCTCTCTCTCTCTCTCTCTCTCTCTCTCTCTCTCTCTCTCTCTCTCTCATTATCGTCTACTGTTACCAATTTATTTTTTTTTCTCCACCACATGAAAATGAGAGAGAGAGAGAGAGAGAGAGAGAGAGAGAGAGAGTAAGCTGTTTATATCTGGCCTGGCGTGTCGAGTCCTCAAATACTTCCGGTATCTTTTTTTCTAATGTTATGCACTATCCTTAACTCTCTCTCTCTCTCTCTCTCTCTCTCTCTCTCTCTCTCTCTCTCTCTCTCTCTCTGCATACCAAATTACCACCAACATATACAAACCCGAGTCTCTCTCTCTCTCTCTCTCTCTCTCTCTCTCTCTCTCTCTCTCTCTCTCTCTCTCTCTCTGCGGCAAGAAAAGGCGATTTTTACGTGTAGTTAAAATAAAATAGCCAACAAGAGAGAGAGAGAGAGAGAGAGAGAGAGAGAGAGAGAGAGAGAGAGAGAACGGTACGTCAAGAGCTTCGCCTGCCATTTGAGAGATATTTTTACTCAAACGTCACGTGTGTCCTCCTCCTCCTCCTCCTCCTCCTCCTCCTCCTCCTCCTCTTCCTCTTCCTCTTTCATCTTCTTCTTCTTTTCCTCCTCCTCCTCCTCCTCCTCCTCCTCCTCCTCCTCCTCCTCCTCCTCGCTGCTACTGACCCACTCATGTTGTATTCTCCTCCTCCTCCTCCTTCCCATTACCCCTTCAAAGTCTATTTCCGTAGTGGTGCTTATAGTGGGAGGAAGAAGAGTGGAAAGAGATGCCCCTCGGCCTACTAATCCACTGGGCCTAGTCAAAATGCCTCAATATTATCAACGGTCAATAGAGGAGGAGGAGGAGGAGACACGGGTAAAGTGCAAGAAAAGAAAGAGAGGAAATTACACTGGTAAGAGAGAGAGAGAGAGAGAGAGAGAGAGAGAGAGAGAGAGAGAGAGAGAGAGAGAGATCGTCTTGAAGGTGAACACAGCAATGGAGGCAGTGCAGAAGGAAAGTCAAGAAAGGAGGAGGAGAGGAAGAAAATTTTTCAACGTTCTTGAGAATTTGGAATTGTATTTCCATTGACACAAAGGTTATTCTTTAACATAATTTCAGGTACATGGGTATCACATATGAATATTATTAAATTAATTTTGTAAATTTACCTAAGATGACGTAAAAAAAATAGAATGAATACTAAACATAAAGATTAATCTAATATACTCTAGTTAAGAGATGACGTTACAATACGAAATATGAAAATTTGATTAAAAGTGATGAAATTAAAGAAATAAATAAACAAAATAATAAAATAGGATAAAATAATTTACATAAAAATCCATTAAATCAATGAAACATGGCACGCGAAGCTTAACTGAAGCCATTTGGAGGATCTTGGTGTCCACATAAGTGTTACACAAAAAGACGTGAAGCTGCTCTCTGTCTCGTAGTGACGGAGTGGTTGTGTAATACTATATGTCGTTCACTGTAGACAGCGGGAACAACCAGTTAGGGAGATTATTGCTAAGGCGACTGTACACTGTTCCTCTTATCTCGAGTGTGCTTCTCTCTGATCTTAAGCCAGCAAACATATATATTATATATATATATATATATATATATATATATATATATATATATATATATATATATATATATATATATATATATATATATATATATATATATATATATATATATATATATATATATATATACTGTATATATGGAGTAAGAAGAAGAAGCAGATGATGATGATGATGATGATGAAGAAGAAGAATAGGAGGAGTTGGAAGAGGAGGAGGAGGTTCCCATCAACAATAACTTATATATCATCATCACCATCTCTCTACGGCGTCATTCAACACCACAACAATCACCGCTAACACCACTTCGACAATATAATTCGAATTTTTTCTCCTAGTTTCCTCTCCTTCAATATATTTCTCTCTCTCTCTCTCTCTCTCTCTCTCTCTCTCTCTCTCTCTCTCTCTCTCTCTCTCTCTCTCTCTCTCTCTCTCTCTCTCTCTTCACAATCTTCATCTGATTCGAAATTTCAATAATATCCTCCAAAATGAACTCATAGTAGTGGTGGTGGTGGTGGTGGTGGTGGTGGTGGTGATAAAGAATGATCACATCACGATTAGCAATAAACTGATAGCGATAACCTTATCAATGAAAACTGATAATTGATAACTGGGAATAAACTCATGGCTCGATAACCGATAAATCGATCAATTTAAAATTCCGATACTAGGATTAATTAATGATTTTGATATTTTAAGTTTTGAAAAATCTATAAATGAAAATCCTTATTTCACTTTCGTCTTTATTAAAGAAATCTTTGAAAAAAATCAAATTCAACGTCTATAATGTCTTTTCGCTAATGAAAAATGTTGTTTTAAGTAAAAAAAAACATCTAATTATATTTTGAAAGCAAAAAAATTAAACATGATATTGGTTTAAAAATTCAAATCATGGATGGTCTCAAGTCTGGGAGCAAAAATATTGGCGATACCGTTAAATCGGTGAGGCGAGAAAAATTATTATTGGATAACCGTTAACCTGATATCGTTATCGCGATAATTTACCACAATAATCCCCACTACTACTACTACTACTACTACTACTACTACTACTACTACTACTACTACTACTACTACTACTACTACTACTACTACTACTAGTAGTAGTAGTAGTAGTGGTGGTGGTGGTGGTGGTGGTGGTGGTGGTGGTGGTGGTGGTTATGGATGGATATGAGAAGTGGAAATAGGTATGCATAGATGTAATACCTACCCAGCATATTTACTACCTCATTGGACTCGAGAAAAAAATCGTTAAGATTATAACAAATAGTGATTTCTTTTCTCAAACACAAACCCTACTCATGGAAATAAATATTTTTATATTATTTGATATCAACAAACTATAAATCGGCATGTACATGTACAAACATTACAATGCAACCTTACAAACACAACACGAGTATCATATCTGTACCCGTACAAACCTTCGCATGCCACTACACATACAACACTTTTCCAACATTCTCTGTCTTACTCTGGCCCTAAAGTGTGGAACTCAGTCCCACATCATATTAAATTGCGACCCTCTTTAAGATTCTTTAAAAATCAATTTTAAATTTTCTTATAACATATCATTACTCAATATTCCACACAGTCTCTTTAGCTTACGGTTAATATCATCCTTCTAATCCTCATTATTATTATTATTATTATTATTATACATTCTTTGTACACGTATATCTTCAGGTAAGTAATCATATAAATGTATAATGTATAGTCAACTATTACCGTTGGCATTTTTTGGGAAGATGTATGTATGAAGATGATTGTGTGTGTGTGTGTGTGTGTGTGTGTGTGTGTGTGTGTGTGTGTGTGTGTGTGTGTGTGTGTGTGTGTGTGTGTGTGTGTGTGTGTGTGTGTGTGTGTGTGTGTGCACGTATAATTCTGCACATAAATCTGTAACAAATTCATGATATACAAAATACTGCTCAAAAACCCTTGGCCCTATATTAGCTGCCGCTTCTCTTGTATTAAGTTAACACTTCTTTAGAATGTAGCATATAAGGCATATTAAAATGTTTCAAATGTTTTATACAGGAACTATCACATGTAGGGCTGATAGCGCCTTGGAACATTCATCACTTAACTACCAGTGCTCGTATGCTCAAAAATCATTTCAAATAGTTGCCTTACAAAACCTGGTAACTTGTGACCTTCAACAGACGCTACGCAGAGGTGTTAGAGAGGGACTTGGGCCGGAAATACACAAATACATCATGGAAAGTGTACTAGTCTACCTAATAATAATTGCGCGAGGAAAGGAGAATTACTGGTGGAGAGAAACAGTAACACATCGGGTGTGTGTGTGTGTGTGTGTGTGTGTGTGTGTGTGTGTGTGTGTGTGTGTGTGTGTGCTGCACCCAACGTACTCTGAACATTGTGTAGTCTCTCATTACACGCAGACACATGCACTCTCTCTCTCTCTCTCTCTCTCTCTCTCTCTCTCTCTCTCTCTCTCTCACACACACACACACACACACAAGCGCGCAGGTCTTTGTTAAATTATCAGCATCACTTGTACCCTACTACATACATATTCTGGAGTATCCTGAGAGTGGAGAGAATATAAGAGCATGGGAACACATCAAAATAAGACCAGCTACAAGAAATCACCTAGCTTACAAGTGGCTGTCTTTTTATGAATAGAAATAATAATAAAAATAAAACTTTAGTCATCATAAAAATCTTATCTTGTGACTCTGCTTCTGATATTTAAGATAAGGAACAATTAATAACAGAATCTGATGGAAAAAAATGAATGGTAGTTATATTGTTAGTGAAGGTCTGTTTCCATTACATGTTTATTTAATGGGTACTTGAGATTATTGGTCCCTTCCATTATATCTATTCATTCATCTATCTGCATATATATATTTTTTTTTATATTTGTCTGTCTATCTATTTATTTATTTCCCCATCTATTTACATACCGATCTACTTACTTGTCTATCTATCTATCTATCTATCTATCTATCTACCTATCTAAGCAACATTATTATTATTATTATTATTAGTAGTAGTAGTAGTAGTAGTGGTGGTGGTGGTGGTGGTGGTGGTGGCAACAGTAGCAGTAACAATACTAGTGCTAACAGTCATATTTTTCACACCACAGAAGTAATGACCATACCAGAAACAATAGAGAAAACAAGTCCCGATGAAAATAAAACGGCAATGTAGAAAAAAGAAAAAATAATAACAATAATAATAATAATAATAATAATAATAATAATAATAAATGAAAAATTATGATAATATTGAAAGCTGCTTTTATCCCTAAAGTCGTCCGTACACACAAACGAGAGAGAGAGAGAGAGAGAGAGAGAGAGAGAGAGAGAGAGAGAGAGAGAGAGAGAGTCAATATGTCTTACGTCACCTGTGATCCGTGCCACACCTAAAATGACTACAATTGTATGTAACGTGTTCAGTTTACCACCACTACCACCACCACCACCACCACCACCATTACTATCACCACCACTACTGACCTTCACACACACCCAACACCTGTCTTCTCGTAGTCACCTTATAATATGCCACCACCACCATCATCACTACTACTACTACTACTACTACTATTGAGCTTTCACGAACACTGTCACTTCTATGGTCATCCTTTATTTCCATTTTTCCTTCCTCTCGTCTTTATTACGTGCCATAAAACATTCCTATTACATCCTCCTCCTGACCTTTGGCTATCGTTAGTCAGTCATCTCTCTCTCTCTCTCTCTCTCTCTCTCTCTCTCTCTCTCTTATTTGTTTATTCATTCTTATTTGTTATATTTTTTTCTGACTTCCCGTGAGAACTGGTTAATGATGTATTCGTGTGTGTGTTTCACTGTTTGATCTGCTGCAGTCTCTGACGAGACAGCCAGACGTTACCCTACGGAACGAGCTCAGAGCTCATTATTTCCGATCTTCGGATAGGCCTGAGACCAGGCACACACCACACACCGGGACAACAAGGTCACAACTCCTCGATTTACATCCCGTACCTACTCACTGCTAGGTGAACAGGGGCTACACGTGAAAGGAGACACACCCAAATATCTCCACCCGGCCGGGGAATCAAACCCCGGTCCTCTGGCTTGTGAAGCCAGCGCTCTAACCACTGAGCTACCGGGTGTGTGTGTGTGTGTGTGTGTGTGTGTGTGTGTGTGTGTGTGTGTGTGTGTTAGCATGCTGAACTTTCACTTGAGAGTACACACACGATTCGCTTATATAATTCAAATCGACGACAGCAAGAGAGAGAGAGAGAGAGAGAGATGACTGAGTAACGATAACCAAAGGTCAGGAGGAGGATGTAATAGGAATGTTTTATGGTACGTAATAAAGACGAGAGAGAGAGAGAGAGAGAGAGAGAGAGAGAGAGAGAGAGAGAGAATCCTGTCCATTCACATCTTTTCGCTCTTCTTTATTCTCTCTTCTTTCTCATATATTTCCTATTTCCCTCCACTTTTAGAAGACATACGGAGGAGGAGGAGGAGGAGGAGGAGGAGGAGGAGGAGGAGAGTAAATGATAGGAAGTGGAGGAGGAAGAAGAGAAGGAAGAAGATAAAGTAATTTAAGAACATCCTTGAAGCCATAATATTGAGAGAGAGAGAGAGAGAGAGAGAGAGAGAGAGAGAGAGAGAGAGAGAGAATCACTCGCTTTCTGTTGACTGACTCGTCCGTCCCGTGACTCATCTCTCTCTCCCTCTCTCTCTTTCTCTGTGTGTGTGTGTGTGTGTGTGTGTGTGTGTGTGTGTGACGTAGCACTTCACAATCTTGTAGTGACGTCATTTTCCTCTCCCTTTTAAGGCATGGCCACGCCCCTCTCCCTCACACTCCTCCACTCTCCCACCCACTCCTCTTCCTACCCCCTTCCTCCTCGCGTACTCTCCCTCTCCTCAGTCTCCTTCAAAATCCTGTAAGGAAGAGATGCTTTGTGTGCGTGCGTGTGAGTGTCTCTCTCTCACTGACTCTCTTTCTGTGATTATATAGCAATATGTGATTGTGAAGTTTAATGACATATTTTATTGAAGTTATGTGACGTAAAAAAAAAAAAAGTGAGGTGTGAGAGTAACTTACGCTTTGCCGCTGTGCTCTTCTATGGATCTCGTGTTGCGGTTTGGAGGAAGTGGGAGAAATGTGAAATGAAATAAAAGAAAAAAAAAGGCGAGTTAATTTAGTGATTGGAAAGTGTTATGGAGGAAGAAAAAAAAAAAAAGAAAATGTGAGAAGAGGATTAACTGATTTGTGCCCTGAGTGAAATAGAAAGGAAGGGAGGAATTCATTTTAGAGATGATCTGAGTGAGTGATTAAGACTTGGAAAAATAAAGGTAATTTTAATTGTTGATGGTACTCCTTACTGTTTGTTGGTTCTTGTTGTGTTTTGTTACTGTTGTTGATGTTTTTGTGGTGTTTCTTTTATTGGTTTATTCCATGCTTGTTTACGTTGTCTATTGTATTTGCGAGATTTTTTTTTTTTTTTTCTTTGTCTAAACCTACAAACTATAGTTGGATGTGTTTGAGTGGTAGTAGTAGTAGTAGTAGTAGTAGTAGTAGTAGTTGGTGTGGTGTGGTGTGGTGGTGGTGGTGGTGGTGGTGGTGCTGCTGCTGCTGCTGCTACTGCTGCATCTACATATTTCTTCACATTTCCAAGGTTAAATCGTTATATCTATCTATTCATTATTTAATTATTTATATATTTCTATACTTGCCAACACTTTATGAGGAACGTAAGCATATAATCATTGCTATTATTTTTTAGAGGTCAATTTCCTTGGTAAGTGGCAGTAATTGCTCTTCGAGAGACACTCACATTGCTTGACGTGCTTGCATCAACATTACCGAACATATGACATAATGTAGTACGAAAAGAATGAT
>NC_059297.1:11886910-12034410 GCF_017591435.1 Portunus trituberculatus
GAAAGAAATGCAGAATGAGGAATTAGAGAGAAAAAGGTTTACATGAAGAAGTTACGTAGAAGTAAGTTAAGTGAGTGGAGATAGTCAGAAATACTTACAGAAATACATTATATAAGAGAAAAGAATGAAGTAGATGAAAAAGAAAGGCAGAATGGGGAATACATAAGGAACTTTACACCTGTATTCAGAAACGCTTTCCTCTCTAACCACAACAATTTTCCAAGGCCACAGAGACAACTCGCAGGGTTTTCAACAGTTTCCCTTTTTAACAAACTAAGAATCTTGCCAATCCATCACCAGAACCATAAAAATACTCTTAAAAACACAAGTATCTTCAACTGGAGCCTTTGGAAAACAGTGATGGTGAGAGAGCAAAGCGTTTCAGAATACGGGCCTTAGTACGATAGCATAAAAGGAGATTATATAAGGCTGGAGATTAATGAAGGAGATTGATCAAAGAGACTGATGAATGACAGGTGATATTAATTAACTACCTGGCGTGTGGGGAGGAAGGTGAGATGAGGCATTACACTCTTCCCTTGATGTCAGAGAGAGAGAGAGAGAGAGAGAGAGAGAGAGAGAGAGAGAGAGAGAGAGAGTTACCCGCCTCACTTGGCTGTCTGGTAAGAATACTGCACCTGTGTGGCCTAATTGCCGTGGTGAGCGCGCGCACACACACACACACACACACACACACACACACACACACACACACACACACACACACACACAAAGATGAGAAAGGGAAAGCAAAACTCTCTCTCTCTCTCTCTCTCTCTCTCTAAGTGCATGAGGCTGTTGCATTATTTTACTTTTCATCCTTCTCTCCATGTATATAAACTTTATGGCGTATAGCACATTGTGTGTGTGTGTGTGTGTGTGTGTGTGTGTGTTTAAGAACCGCACAGTGCCCATCATTATCCCTTCACTTCCTTCCTTCTCTCTTCCTCTTCCTCTCCCTCCTGCCCCTTCTTATCCCCTTTCCTTCGCTTCCTTTCCTCACCCTCTCCTTCCTGTAGTTTTTTTTTTCCTTTCGTCTTTCTTGTGATACAAACATAATCACTGGTCATAGTCTTTGTCTACCCGTTCACTACAGAGAGAGAGAGAGAGAGAGAGAGAGAGAGAGAGAGAGAGAGAGAGAGAAAATTTTTTAAATCAACAGTATTTTTTTCTTTCCCCTTTCTCTCTTTTACATCTTTACGTGTCTTCATATGCAGTGATTTATTAATATATACATCTATTGAGACTACATACTTGCTGGTAGTAGTAGTAGTAGTAGTAGTAGTAGTAGTAGTAGTAGTAGTAGTAGTAGTAGTAGTAGTAGTAGTAGTAGTAGTAGTAGTAGTAGTAGTAGTAGTAGTAGTAGTAGTAGAAGAAGAAGCAGGAACATACTAGAACACATCACTCTGCCCTTTACCCACATAATCTTATTCACTCTTCCTTTCCTTTCCATTCTCCCTTTCTATATCCCTTCCTCTCCCTCTCCCCTTCCCCTTCCCCTTCCCCTTCCCCTTATTCCCTTCCCCCTTTCCTTTTGCCTCCCCTAATCAGATTACTCATTGTATTGGGTCCTGTCTCCCCCTGTCACCTTATCTCGACGGCTCCTCCTCCTCCTCCTCCTCTCATGGAATGCTTATACTGTACTGTAGTCTGATCTCTCTCTCTCTCTCTCTCTCTCTCTCTCTCTCTCTCTCTCTCTCTCTCTCTCTCTCTCTCTCTCTCTCTTATTCAACCATCCTTCCATGTTAAGTCATTATCTTTTATAAACGACTGTATTTCTTCCATCTCAGTGTTCTTAAATTCCTCTCAAACCACTACTGCTGTGTCAGTTCTAATCTACTCGTCCACCTCAGCACACACACACACACACACACACACACACACACACACACACACACACACACACACACACACACATTCAATTGAGGCTCATTCTTGCATCTAGACAGTCATTCATACTTGCAGCCTCTCTCATCCATCATTGTTATCTTGTCCTTAGCCATTTTAAGCCATCTTTTGCATATTTAGTCTCCACTTCTGCTCAAATAGCTTATTCTCTAACCCACAGCCACCCATCTCTACACACACACACACACACACACACACACACACACACACACACACACACACACACACACACAGATGCAAAAGTGTGGTAATCTTGAGATAAACAGTGTGAAAGGAAACTGATAGAATGCAGACTAGGACCAAAATTATGCTTGATCTGAGAGAACTAAAATAGTGTAAAAAAACTGGACAGGAAATAAACTGGTCAAGGTTACAAAAGGATAGGAAAGACGACCCACCTAATCATTACTCACAAATAAGGAAAACTTTAAAATAAATGTTAAAAGTGATTGTTTTGTTATTCCTCCCTCAAAAGAATTTTGTAAGATGGTGAAAGAAAGTGTAGTAATAGTGATTCTAGAATTTACCATTGTGTTTCTTTTTTTTTTCTTGTATCACTTATGATTCTGAGGTAGCATATCAATATCTTGTCATCTATTAATACTTCATATTTGTGTATACCTATATTATCTCTTAATTTATCTTTTTTCATTTTTTTTTGTTAAGTACGTACTTTTTTTCTCTTTCTCATCATGATTTGTCACATTTCCTCTCTTCATATATAAGCAAGTCCTCCTCTTCCATATATATATATATATATATATATATATATATATATATATATATATATATATATATATATATATATATATATATACATTTTTTTTTCTTTCTTTATTTTTTTTTTTTTATGTAGGGAAGAGGGCCAGCCAAGGGCAAAAAAAAAAGAAATTAAAAAAGGCCCACTTGAGTGCTAGCTCCCTAAAAAGTGCAAAAAGTGCCAAAACCGTCGGCTAGAATTAGGGGAGCAAATGCCTCGATACCTCCCTCTTAAAAGAAGACAAGTTGTAGGAATTCGGAAATACAGATGCAGGGAGGGAGTTCCAGAGTTTACCAGTGAAAGGGATGAATGATTGAGAGTACTGGTTAACTCTTGCATTAGAGAGTTGGACAGAATAGGGATGAGAGGAAGAAGAAAGCCTTGTGCAGCGAGGCCGCAGGAGAAGGGGAGGCATGCAGTTAGCAAGATCAGTAGAACAGTTACCATGAAAATAGCGATAAAAGATAGAAAGGGATGCAACATTTCGGCGGTGAGAAAGAGACTGAAGACAGTTAGTCAGAGGAGGGAGTTGATGAGACGAAGAGCTTTCGATTCCACCCTATCAAGCAAAGCTGTGTGACTGGAACCCCCCCAAACATGCGAAGAGTACTCCATACAGGGACGGATAAGGCCCTTATACAGAGTAAGCAGTTGGAGGAGCGCAAAAAACTGTCAGAGACGCCTCAGAACACCTAATTTCATAGAAGCTGTTTTAGCAAGAGATGAGATGTGAAGTTTCCAGTTAAGATTATGAGCAAAGGACAGACCGAGGATATTCATTGTGGAAGAGGGAGATAGTTGAGTGTCATTGAAAAAGAGGGGATATTTGTCTGGAAGGTTGTGTCGAGTTGATAGATGGAGGAATTGAATTTTTGAGGCATTGAAAACTACTAGATTTTCTCTGCCCCAATCGGAAATCTTAGAAAGATCGGAAATCAGGCGTTCTGTGGCGTCCCCGCGTGATCTGTTGACTTCCTGAAGGGTTGGACATCTCTGAAAGAACGTGGAAAGATGTAGGGTGGTATCATCAGCGTAAGAGTGGATGGGACAAGAAGTTTGGTTAAGAAGGTCATTAATAAATAATAGAGAGTGAGTGACAGGACAGAACCCTAAGGAACACCACTATTAATAGGTTTAGGAGAAGAACAGTAGCCGTCTACCACAGCAGCAATAGAGAGTTCGGAAAGGAAACTTGAGATAAAGTTGCAGAGAGAAGGATAGAAGCCGTAGGAGGGCAGTTTTGAAATCAGTTTTATGCCAGACTCTATCAAAAGCTTTTGATATATATATATATATATATATATATATATATATATATATATATATATATATATATATATATATATATATATATATATATATATATAAAATATTATGTGCTTCTCTTCCTCCTCCTACACTAAGTACCACAGCACCTCACCTTGCTACATTCCTCATCTATGTCTCACCACATTATAGAGTAGGTGACTTTCCCCCATTTCACAATCTCCTTCACCATTTCTCTCTGATTAATCCACCCACTGATCCTCCCACATCTTCCCCTCTCCATTCATGTCCTCTAATGTTCTTCTTCAATGTAATGTGTTTCTTCACTACCTCACCCTCAGATCTTTTTCAGACATGCATACTTTGTGGTTACTGTCAGTTCTAGTTTTGTTTATTCTTTCTTTTTTTTTTAGAAAGAATGGGATTAAGAGGAACTTTAACATTATGTAATTTTTTCTCTCTCTTCCTTCACTATTTCTTTCCTTCTTTTTCCTTTTTTTCTTTTTTACTTCTACTTTCTTATCATTCTTTTGTTGCATATTTTTCCTTCTTTCTTTTTATGTTTCATCCCTTGTTGCTATACTTAGGGCATTTGTGCAAGCTTTTTTTTTTTTTTTATCATGCTTGGCCAAATAAGAGTTTTATTTTCTACTTATTTATATGCTTGCCTACAATCTGTCATCTCTCAAGCACCATCAAAATATTATCCATTTCTAAATTTATGTACCCACTACCAACACTCATCTCATCAGTCCCTTGCATCCATCTGTTATAAAACAATATTTAAAATGCCTGTTTTTTCATATTCCTCCCTAGCTTTTTTTGTTTTGTTTTTTATTCAGACTTTCTTGTTAATGTGTATGACATGAAAAGGTTTTACTCTCCTCTTGGCTCAGTATTTATTTTTTTTCTCTCTCTCTCTCTCTCTCTCTCTCTCTCTCTCTCTCTCTCTCTCTCTCTCTCTCTCTCTCTCTCTCTCTCTCTCTCTCTCTCTCTCTCTCTCTCTCTCTCTCTCTCACACACACACACACACACACACACACACACACACACACACACACACACACACACACACACACACACACACAGTTACATGAACATGTTTGCGGACGATACTAAAATTATGAGGAGAGTAAAGAATGTGGAAGATTGTAACAAGTTACAGGAAGATCTTGATAAAATATATGAGTGGAGTAAGGAGTGGCAGATGGAATTTAATATAGACAAGACCCATGTTATGAAAATGGGAAGAAGTAGATACAGACCAAACTGGGTGATGAGAAAATTAAAGAGACCAATGAGGAGAAAGACTTAGGAGTAACTGTGCAAAACATTTTGTCACCGGAGAAACACATTAACAAGATTTTTTGGAAAACATATAACATGCTTCAAAATATTGGCCTTGCATTCCACTACCTAGATGAAGGAATGATGAAGAAGATATTATGTACCTTAATAAGACCACAGTTAGAATATGCAGCTTGTGTCTGGTCACCGCATATGAAGAAAAATGTGAAGAAGGTAGAAAGGGTACAGAGGCTGGCAACAAGGATGGTACCAGGACTCAGGGAGTTAGACTATGAGGAAAGACTGAGGAAGCTGGGGCTGACCACATTAGAAGAGAGAAGAACAAGAGAAGACATGATAACTATGTATAAATTTGTGAACAAGATTGACATACCGGACAGAGAGTTGATAAAGGTGACCACAAGTAATCATCTCCGAGGACATGGAAAAAAGCTAATAAAGGACATCTGTCTAAATGACGTGAGAAAATACAGTTTCCTGCATTGTAGCATTGATAAGTGGAATAAACTGAGCAGTGATGTCGTTGACACGGTGTGTGTCAATCAGATGAAAGAGAGATATGACAGGAATGAACAAGGAGATAGGACACAGAGAGCTTAGCTCGGGCCCTGTAATACACAAATAGGTAAATACAAATAGGTAAATACACACACTATGGCTATGGGTCTACCAACCCTGGAACAGAGAATGGAGAGAGGGGATCTGATACAATTTTATAAATTGATCAACGGAATGGATCAAGTGGATAATGAGAAACTGATCCTGAGAGAAGAATATGACATTCGAAGCACAAGATCGCATAGTAAAAAGCTGAGAAAGGGAAGATGTCTGAGAGATGTTAAAAAATATAGTTTCCCACAAAGATGTGTTGAGACGTGGAACAGTTTGAGTGAAGAAGTGATGTCAGCAACGAGTGTGCATACTTTTAAAGAAAAATTGGATAAGTGTAGATATGGAGACAGGGCCACACGAGCATAAAGCCCAGGCCCTGTAAAACTACAACTAGGTAAATACAACTAGGTAAATACACAAAGATGTGCTTATGATTACTGTGCTTTGTAATACCCAGGGTGTTCCAAAGTAGACTCAGGAACACCTCGCCTACTTCTGAATTTTCATTTACTTATGACGTGAACTCATTTAAGCTGGAGGTTTCAAGACATCTGTCCCATTCTTTTGGCTAACTCTCTTCATCCTGTTTGAGGATTGGCATCTCAGTGGGCCTTTTTTGTTTGATCACTTATGTTGCCTTTGGCTAGTTCTCTCTTCTAACATAAAAAAAAAAATAAATAAATAAATAAAAAATTCTGCTTATTCCTAATGCCCCTTTTCCTCTCCCTTGTAGATTTGACATAATCCGGAAACTGGGACAGGGCACATATGGCAAGGTGCAGCTGGCCATCAACAAGGAGACTGGACAGGAGGTGAGTTGTGGCAGCCATCAGTATGTGCTCAAACACTAACACAAAAGCATCGAGACTTTTCTGTAGTAATAGTTCTTTTCAGAGGAGAAGTTTAATGTGGGGCCTCTTTCCTCTCATTATTAATTATTGACCATGAGGATTACAGATGCTAGTATTGAGATGATTAGATCATGCAAGTGCAAATAGAGGAAAATGTTCATAGAGGTAATATACAATTCACTATTCCTTATCAGTGGAAAACCAAGATTGGTAACACAGGAAAGATTATAACTGACAGAATACTTACAGGACAACAGTGATTATTTGAAAATCATGAAGCAGCTATATTTTTTAAGATTAGTTAAATTAATTCTTTGTATATCTAGGTAAAGATGGAGATGCTTCTATCTAGTCTCACTGATGCTCTTGTGTATCTACAAATACTTGTTTGTCTTAATAAGTTTTAAGAGGCCATCCATCCTGTAAAGGTTAAAAGATAACAAATATAAATCAATGTCCCTCGCCACTGACCTCTGGCATGACCTTAAGGGAGTTCCTAGAATGAGAGGCTGTGCTAGACTGGACCCAGACAAAACTTTAGGGTATGATGCTAAATATAGACATGATCTATGTGTGTACAAGTATGGAAACTGGCAAAGGGTTGAATAAGCACGAGGAAATAGTGAACTTGTCAGGTATGCTCTGTGAGAAAATGGAAAAAAATAAAAAAAAAATAAAAGAGAAGGGGACAGAGGGATTCCAAGGTATTTAGGGTAAACAAAAACTATAATGTCAGTTCTCAAGGCTAAGCTTTCTTGTATAATTCAAATTGGTTCCCTCTCAAGTATGCTTAATATCTGTTTGTGCTGAGGCAAGTTTTCATTTCAAGGATACTTCTTTTCCTTTGAAGATAGTGTAAAGTACAACCACAATGAATCCAAATAGCATGGTCTCCTTGTAAAAAGTAAATGACTGATGAACCATTAAAGTAACACATTGGAAACTTGCAAGTGACTGGTTTAGGTCAACACTGTCACTGGTTAAGATTCATAAACAGGCCATGAACTCCAACACTGTACACAGGATTAATAAATGTCTAGTTAAGGGATATACACATCATATCCCTGCTGGAGATGAGAAATATGGATGCCTACTTTGTAAATGGATAAGTAAACTAAAAAAAAAAAATAAATAAAAAAAGGACAATTCAAGGGTGATAAAAAGATGGCAGGATAGAGAGAACTATATATAGAGAGATGAGGTATGTAGTTTTGCCTTAGGTAGCTTTCCAGCATAGAATAAGTGATGATTATGGGAGACCTGCTAGTGAAATAACAGACTAACAATGAGGGTGAGGCTGATCAGATATTGAGAGCAGTCATCCCTTGGTTAGTTTCAGTTCCTAGCAGTATTGTCAAGACAGTACTGTAACTTGCTACTTTTTCTTCACCTGTACATTTGTTTAAGTGAAAAGGCAGGTTTTGGAAGGTAGAAAACCTTAACCAAACCATACAAAACAAACTTTCATTAGATTAGAAAAATAAAGAAAAAATGGGAAAATAGAAAAAGGAAAAAACAAAAAACATCCATCACCTTTACAAAACTAAGAATATTGTACATAAAACAAAAAAGAATACGGTAGTGTTTCTGTCTTTCCTTCATCCAATGACTTAAATATTTCAAAAAGGAATGTATCAATGCACCTTAGAAACTAACCTGGGCAGTTTGTTTGGTTCTTCTCCTACTCTTTCTTTCTGGAGAGCAGAATTGTAGGAAAACGCAAAATTTTTTATTTCACTTTTTCTTTTTTTTCTTCTTCTTTACCTTGGGAAGTCTTTCTAATACAAAAAATATACATGTGATAAAGCTTCACTGAAACTAATCATACACATAAAAACAGTTGCCTGATATAAAAGAAACTCAGAAAAAACATGTCACCATAACAATAATGTGAAAATATTGAACAACCATAAGGAGAGAAAAGAAAAATATTGGTTTTCAGAAACAGCTTCCATAAGAGTTAAAAGAAGAAAAAAAAAAAAAAAGTGTTTAGCAATGCCACCTCCTCCTCCTCCTCCTCCTCCTCCTCCTCCTCCTCCTCCTCCTCCTCCTCCTCCTCCTCCTCCTCCTCCTCCTCCTCCTCCTCCTCCTGTACTCTCTTCTTTGATATAATTACCTTTCTTCTCCCCTTTTCTCTTACTTTTTCCTCCTCTTTCTTCTCCACAATAACAAGAAACTCTGTCCATATTGCACAACAAAAATGTAACTTTCCCTTTCTTTTCTACTGTGAACAAAACACACACACACACACACACACAAAATCGCTTAGTAAGAAACTGAGGAAGGGAAGATGTCTGAGAGATGTTAAAAAATTTAGTTTCCTGCAAAGATGTGTTGAGACTTGGAACAGTTTGAGTGAGGAAGTGATGTCAGCAAAGAGTGTACATAGTTTTAAAGAAAAATTGGATAAGTGTAGATATGGAGACGGGGCTACACGAGCATAAAGCCCAGGCCCTGTAAAACTACAACTAGGTAAATACAACTAAGTAAATACACACACACACACACACACACTTGTAAATACAACAAATATTAGTAAAGAAAAAGAAATGCATATTATTGTGTAAAACATACCTAACTATTCTCACTATCATCCCTATACAAAAATCAATCTTATCTTCTTTGAGGGTTCCCTGATGACTCAGTAATAAATCTTCTCTTAAAGTTGCATATTGACTCTAGCAATAAATTATGTCTACATAATCTTTCCAAGTTCCTTATTGACTCAGCATTACCAACCTGATTACCTGAATATTGAGTCCATTCCCTTCATCTACCACTATGAGAACCAGTTTCCACAAGAGCACCTAAGCCGGCCACCATGAAGGCAGGGTGGGCCACAGGATAGGCCAGGCCATCCAGGGACAGCCAAACAAACACACCACCACTACAACCACATGCAGCAGGAACAAAGACTGCTCTGTCCCACCCACTCTTGATCCTAACACAACTGAATCCTTGATGACAAACTGCCTGCCTCTCTCTCTCTCTCTCTCTCTCTCTCTCTCTCTCTCTCTCTCTCTCTCTCTCTCTCTCTCTCTCTCTCTCTCTCTCTCTCTCTCTCTCTCTCTCTCTCTCTCTCTCTCTCTCTCTCTCGCATCCTGTTCCTTCTATTATAACCTGCATTTCATTTGTAGTAGTTTTAGTTCAACAGATGCTACCAGTAACATATATACTGGAATCTTTTTTCTTTCTCTCTCTCTCTCTCTCTCTCTCTCTCTCTCTCTCTCTCTCTCTCTCTCTCTCTCTCTCTCTCTCTCTCTCTCTCTCTCTCTCTCTCTCTCTCTCTCTCTCTCTCTCTCTCTCTCTCTCTCTCTTTAAACACACACAATATTTCATAATTATACTGTACACCCTGCCTCCCATCCCTCCTGTCCCTTCCATCCTTCCCCCAGTCAAACTGCTCTGTCAGTCTGGAGGAAAACATTAAGACTCTCCACAAAAGGAAGCTGACACCACAGGAGCATGTCTGGTCTGGTCAAAAGCTGTCTCCCTGAATACTAATAAGCAAGCGAGCAGGGTGAGACCAGTAAAGAAAGACGCCTTGAGTGGCTACAAATACATGACATTTCCATTAAATTAGTTTTTAGCTTTAGTGTCATTTGCATAAAGCACAGACACATATCTAAAAAGTGTCTATGTTTGTATTTTAATGGAGGGGTTAAGGAAGAGTTTTTTAAATAGGACTGTAAAGAGAGACTAAGCAGATAAATATAGAACTTGTCCATAACATCAGCTTGGTCTCAGTCTCATAAAGGTTCACAAATAGAAGGTGTTGTGTGTTTATGTGTTTGGAGACCAGGTGGCTGAGAAATAGTGAATTAGCATAATCCTAAAATAATGATAGGTCAGTACTGTCTGGTAGCAGAGAGTGTTACACACACATCTCATGACAAGGAAATATTGCATTACATCCCCCAACCCAACACTGATGTAAGAATACATTTAGGAAAAATGTGCAATATACATACTTGTAAAGAATCCACATAAGAACAAAAGTATGCATAAAAGAATATTCTTCACCAGATATGAATCATCTAAAAATGCACAATAGTATCACCCACTTATTACAAACCAGTTGGATATCTCAAGAAAAGAAAAAGCATTTCCTTCCTTCAGAATTTTCACCAAAATGATAAAAAGATGATATCCACAACATCCAGCTTATCAATGAGAAAAAAAATAATAAAAATAAATAAATTAATTAATTAAAAAAAATCAGTATTATGCAAGATAAGCAACCTTTTCCTCTTGATATGACTTTTATCAAAATATGTAAATGAAAAGACACTTTTCACCAGATCTAGATATTCTATAATAAACAAAAAAAAATATATATAAATAAATAAAAAAATAAATAAATAAAAAAATTCCTATTATTATATGCAAGACAAGAAACCTTTTTCCTAACTTCTTTCAAAAATGCATTCTGCTAAAAACTGCAACATTAAATCTGCCACACATTCATCTTTCAAAAGACTGATTTAAGATTCATAAAACCAAAAACTTCTTTGATGAAAGGGTTATCAATATGTGAGCTGAAATATGAATATGCTATTGGTGTCCCTTGTGTCACCACCTCTAATCTTTGACTGTCATGCCTTCTCAGCTTAATAAAAAGATAATGTGCATGTTAGATTATTAGATTTTGAAAGATGAAATTTCTAATATGCTCTGGTATAAGTCTATAGTAAAACTTTGGAAGCAACGAGTTATAGTATGATGGTGTTTCATGTAAGTTTAAGAGGAAACATTTTTAAAGACAACACTCACAATGAAGCAAATGACCAAGTACATACATAATAAAACCTTCAAATACATGTAGTTAAATATCTGCTAAGCAAAATTACCAAATATTCCTCAAAATCAAACAATATCTCAAAATTCACATTCATAAGTCAGAAAATAAAACTTACATGACACTTAAGAGATGAAGAGAGAAGACAGTTTCATGAGAGGATAAAACTCTGGTCTTTTGACAATCAGTGTGGTAAGAACACTTTACCTTGATGCAGTAGCAGTGAAGAGCAGCAGGTGGTAGCTGGTCCAATGTAGCACCCACCTGTAGGGGAGAGAAAGTTGCATACATTAGTAGGGTATGTACAATACCAACCACTGAAGAAAATTGATTATAAAGTGAAAATCCTGGTGCTGTTTGAACATTAGAATTAGTTTGAGACTGTAATATAAATAGGGTAAAATGGAGTACGATAAAATATTATATTATGGAAATGTAGAAAATTTCACAATAAACTCTTAACATTATGTAATACAAATATGATAAACTCTATCAGTAAACAAGAGAACCTTATTGTAACTTGATATTTAAAATGTTAGAATTAAGATTAGTAAAGTATTACTGTCCATAAGATAATATAAAGATATGATACAGTGTATCAATAATCAAGACAGAATTTATGTAAGATAAAAGAGACAATATACATGGCAAGGTACTATAAGTAAAGGTGAGATATGCATTATTGTCATAATATAAAATGAATTATTAAAGAAGACTGAAGGGGAATAATATAAATAAAGATATAACACTGGTTTACAAAAAAAAAAAAAAAAAAATTTGTTTTGAGGCAAGGATGTGAATAGGTGTTTTTTTTTTACAAATTTTGATGTAGTGAATGCAAATTTCTGAACAGTTTTGCTCTATCACCTCTAGTTTTTTTTGCTTTCACATATCTTTTTTCAATTATACATATAAATAAAAAAAATATAATGTGTTTATTACATCTGTTACAAAGGCATATTACAGAAAAAAGAACATAGATAGAGAACATTGATGGAACTAAATTATTTTGAAAACACAATACACACAATCATAGTACAGCAGACAGTTAGAAGTGAGTTTTTTTTGGATGATCTTGTGTACTTTGCATCCAAGATGTCATGCAAGAGCATCCAGCACAAGTCCCCCATCATGCTGGGGTTCAACTTGCCTTGGTAGTTGCTCTACATCTTAGTAATATCTTGGTGGAACCTTTCTCCATGCATATCACTCACTGCCCCAAGGTTCGGAGGAAAGAAGTCTAGGTGGGAGTGGAGAAAGTGAATTTTGAGTGACATTCGGCATCCCATATCCTTATAAGATTTTAACAATTTCTCAATACACTTTTGGTAGTCTAGTACCTGTGTGTTACCTAGGAAGCCATTGCAGACTGACTTTAATGCTTCCCATGCTCTCAGTTCCTTTAAGGTAAGAAGCTACTCAAAGTTCATAGTCTTCATTACCTTACGGATCTGAGGTCTGACGGAGATGCCCTCCTTGAGCTTAGTAGAACTCAGAGCTGGGAACGGAGTGCACAAGTGTTGGAAGACAGCACCATTTTTGTCCATGGTCTTCATGAAATTCTTTATTAAACCCAGCTTGATATGAAGAGGAGGAAGATGCATCTTGTTCATGTCTACCAGAGGATTTTCTTGAACACTGTGTTCACCAGGCACGAAATTGCTCCTAGATCCACAGTCCTTCTGCTTGTAGTGCTTGGATACAGCCCAACTGTCCCAGAGTCAGATAAAACAATAGTACTTTGTGAAGCCCGCTTGCATACCCATAAAGAGCCCAATAACCTTGAGGCCACCACAGAGACTCCACTGGTACTGGTTGTACTTGACAGCTTCTAAATGGAGCTTCATATTATCACATGACTCCTTTAGATGGACTGAGTGGGCAATGGGAATGCTGGGGTATTTATTCCCATTGTGCAGAAGTACAGCCTTGAGACTTCACTTGGAAGAGTCTATGAAAAGATGCCAGTTTGAGGGATTGTGTGGGAAACCAAGGAAGGTGAACAAGGCAGAGACATTTGTGCAGTAGCACAACAGGACATGTAAATTTTCTAAAAAGACCACAATTAATAAATTTCTAATTAAAAAAATCACACAATGTCCTATATAGGCCATGTATGGTAGTCCTGAATGTATGTACATATTCATGTACATGTATACATGTACAGGTAACTCTCGATTTACACGATAGATGCGTTCTAAGAGGCATTGCGTATTTCAATTTCGCGTAAAACAAACTTGTAATTCTCATAAGAAACAATAGATAATAGGGGGAATGTGGGATGTGGTCCAAATCGTGTATAAGCAAACCGATCCCGCAAATTTAATTAATTATAATATTTTTTTCGGTTGTGTATTAACAAAAACTTGTAAATTAAACACGTAAATCAAGAGTTACCTGTATATCTCAAAAACAAGTGATGATTGAAAATTGGTTTCAAATCTGAATCAGTACCTCAAAATTAGGCTATAACAACTATTTTTATGCTTGTCTCAATTCATCTGTTAACCTGTGTAATCAAACAAAATGTCAGGAAGAAACTGAGATGAAGATAAATATAAAATCTGAGAACAAAGAGATCAGTTTGATATAATTTGATATATGTGATAAGTGGAAGATGTCATATGAAAAAAAGATAGCCAAACACTTCTGCCAGTGAAGAATTAATGGAAAAAGGAAAGAAAATTATGATAAAATGTGAAGAGATAATGGTTTCTGAGAAAAGAGGAAAACAAAAGAAGGGTAAGGGATGTTAAAAAAATAAAATTAAAGAATAAGAGAAATAGTGAATGGGAAGAGAACAGAATGAAAAGAAAAGATGAAAGATGTTATAGGAATGATATTAAACAAAAGAAAAAATGTTTGGTAAAATAATAGAAACAGAAAAGGAATGTTGAGGGATGCCATATGAATAAACCAGAGGAATAAGAGAGAAAAGCCAATAGGTTAGGAACACACTGTGAAAAAGAAATAAGCCAGAAGAAAGACAAACAACACCAACAGGATCAGGGAGTGCAAGAAAGTGCAATGTCAAGTGAATGGGAGATGAAGAGAAAGGAGAAGCAATGGAAGGAGAATGAATCATGAGGGAAAGTCAGTAAAAAAAATGATAAATTTGAGAGACATTCTGTATTAGACATGCTGCTATGAATAGATAGCAGGGGAATAGTTTTTTCTATGATTCCTAACCATTCTGTGGCATTTCTTATTGTTCTAGAAGCATCTTATTGTTCTAGAAGCATTTTCAAGCATGAAACTGGCTAAAAGAAATGTTAAGTTCATCCTTTTAATACTTTTTTTCTTCTTTCTTGCTAATGGTTAGAAAGACTCTTTAATGTAGGGAATTGTTACCTATCACAGTAAAACGGCAAAATATGTTTCTCTTCTGTTATACTAGGGTGTTATTATTTAACACTATCAGCATAACACACTCAGGAAACATAAGCGGAAGTCTTACAGTGTAGCCAATACGCTCAGAGAATATGATTAGAAGTATTACACTGTAGCTTATAGACTCGTGTATGCATGTTTAATTCTCTACAGCACCTTAATCTTGGTACTTGATTTTAATATGTACCTGGTTGACATCACATATGGGATAGCAGCTGAGAAAAGGAGTCAATATGCATACCTATATTTATAGTTGCATTAGTATTCTGTCACACCCTTCTTCTCCTCCTCCTCCTCCTCCTCCTCCTCCTCCTCCTCCTCCTCCTCCTTCTTCTTATATTCTTTCATTTTTCTTTGCATGGTGCATCAGTACATTCCAAATATAAGAATTGTGGAATCTGAAATAGTTACAGTCCCAAGCGTTCTTAGTACAGTATTCTCAACCTATACTAGTACATTCCAAAACAAGATTATCTTTGTTTTTAAATCTCATATTGGTAATACATAACTTTTTACCTTATCAATTTATTCATATTACAGTATTTATTTAAGTATTTATTTTGACATAATTCATTTTGTAAGGTACTTTTTCAGACTTACCTTTCTGTCTTTTTTTTTTCAGGCATTTCCATATTTTCTCTCAAATTATCCTGTAAACCACCTTGATAACATTGAGAACATCAAACTGCAGTTTTCTTTATCTTTAAGCCAACAATGATTCTTATTTTTTTTTTATGTGTTTGTTGATCTTTTTCAAACCTATATCATGTGTTGGCAGGTGGCCATCAAGACCATCAAGAAGGCCAAGATTGAGACAGAGCAGGACCTCATACGCATCCGCAGAGAAATCCAGATTATGTCATCTGTTCAGCACCCACAAATCATCCACATCTATGAAGGTGAATATCTCTTGCTTGATCTCACACAATCACACACACACACACACACACACACACACACAGGAAAGTTGGATGTGTGTAGATATGGAGACGGGGCCACACGAGTATGATACCCAGGCCCTGTAAAATTACAACTAGGTGAATACACACACACACGAACAGAGAAGGGAGAGAGGGGATCTGATACAAGTTTATAAATTGATCAACGGAATGGATAAAGTGAATAATGAGGAACTGATTCTGATAGAAGAATATGACATTCGAAGCACAAGATTGCATAGTAAAAAATTGAGGAAGGGAAGATGTCTGAGAGATGTTAAAAAATACAGTTTCCAGCAAAGATGTGTTGAGACTTGGAACAGTTTGAGTGAAGAAGTGGTGTCAGCAACGAGTGTGCATAGTTTTAAAGAAAAATTGGATAAGTGTAGATATGGAGACAGGGCCACACGAGCGTAAAGGCCAGGCTCTGTAAAACTACAACTAGGTAAATACACACGAACAAACACATGAGAACCATCATTGCTTGACCTAGTTTTCACAAAGAAACCAGAGTCCCCTCCAATTATACAATACCTTAATCCAGTGGGGAAAAGTGATCATGTGACATTAGATATGCAAATGCAGGAGGAAGATGAGATAAGTTATAGAGAGAACTATAAAAGAGAGAGATTAAATTATGCAAAAGCAGATTTTTTTAAATTAAGGATTTATTTTGCTGATATTGAGTGGAGTAATATTATGTGCAGAAAGACTGTACAAGAGAAATATGATATATTCTTACAGAAATACAATGGAGTAAAAAAGTTTGTTCCTGTTTATAATGCTTGGTACAATGCTAGATGCAAACAAGAAAAAAAAAAGCAAGATAAAGCGTGGAAGAAACTTAATGCAGGGAAATGACTATAACAAACGGCAGAACAAAGATACTAGAAATTAATATATTAGAGTAAGGAGAGAGGAAGAAAGAAATTTTGAGAAAGAAGTAGAAAGATAAAAGCAAAGATGAACTCAAACTTTTCTACAAGTTTATAAATGGCAAAACAAAGAATAAGGAAACAATTGAAAAAATAATTAAAGAAGGGAAGACATACCAAACAGAGAAGGAAATGTGTGAAATAATGAATGAGAGCTTCAAAACAGTGTTCACTGCAGAAGATGATTTCACAAAACCTAATAGGACATTGGATTGCCAAGGATTACTTACAGGAGATTACAGTGCACAAGGAGGACATTGGAAGATTACTAGACAGGTTGGAAGTCAGAAAAGCAATGGGACCAGATGGTGTATCAGGCTGGGTGTTAAAAGAATGTAAAGAACAATTACTGGATCCAATTTGGGTAATAATTAAAAGTTCAATAAATGAAGGGAAAGTTCCACTAGAGTGGAAGAGAGCCAACATAATACCGATATTTAAAGGAGGAAAGGCAACTGAACCACTAAACTACAGACCAGTGTCAGTTACAAGTGTCGCAGGGAAGTTATGTGAAATAATTATCAAAGAAAAATGGGTTAAATTTCTAGAAGAGGAGCAAGTCATATCAAACAGACAATTTGGGTTCAGGACAGGGCAATCATGTGTATCAAACTTATTAAGCTTCTACTCGAGAGTTATTGCAGGACTTGAAAACAGAGATGGATGGGTAGACACAGTATACCTGGACATTAAAAAGGCTTTTGATAAAGTCCCGCACGGAAGACTTCTTTGGAAACTAGAGAACATAGGAGGACTGCGTGGAACCTTGCTCGAATAGACATGAGATTATTTGAAGGATAGGGAAATGAGAACTGTGATCAGAGATATATACTCATCTTGGGGCAAAGTAACTAGCGGAGTGCCACAAGGGTCAGTGTCAGCCCCCATTATGTTTCAAGTTTATGTAAACGACATTCACATTGGGATAAACTGTTATATAAATTTATTCGCTGATGATGCAAAGTTGCTAAGAGTCATCAAAACCAGAGAGGACTGTCTGCTGTTGCAGGAAGATCTAAACAAGATCTATGAATGGAGCAAGAAATGGAAATTGGAGTTTAATGCCAAGAAATGCCATATAATGGAACTAGGAAAGAGTAAAAGAAGACCAGTATGGAACTATTTGATGGGAGAGGAACAAATAATAAAGACTAAAGAGGAAAAAGACGTTGGAATGATCATAAAAGAAAATCTGAGCCCTGATAAACACATAAGCAAGATATTTGGACTATCATATAAGATGTTGACTAATATAAGAGTGGCATTTCATTGCATGGATAAAGATATGATGAAAAAAATCATCACAAGCATGACACGCCCAAGGCTGGAATATGCAGCAGTGGTGTGGTCTCCTAGCTCTAAAAAGAATATAAGAAAATTGGAAAGGATACAGAAGATTGCTACAAAGATGGTGCCGGAATTAAAGGACCTCACATATGAAGAACGACTGAAGGAAATGGGACTGCCAAATTTATAAGATAGAAGAGAACGCGGGGACCTAATAACAATGTATAAGATAGTAAATGATATTGAAAAGATAGACAAAGAAGACCTGGTGCTGTTGACGGAAGAAGATGGAAGGACAAGAGGACATGAAAAGATCAGGATGAGGCAGTGTGTGAAGGATAATGGAAAATAGTTTTCCACACAGAATGATGGAAAAATGGAATGCACTGGATAATGGAATTGTCACAGCACATAGTGTGCATAACTTTAAAAAAAATTAGATAAATGGAGATATAGAGACAGGACACTATGAGCCCCACTCGAACCCTGTACAGTACAACTAGGTAAACACACACACACACACACACACACACACACACACACACACACACACACACACACGGGACATCGTCGATGGCGGAGGTGGTCGCTGAGCTCCAGAGCAATCATCTATAATTCTACAGTTACCTAAGAGTAACCAAGGTGGGAAAGGAGCTGGTAATGTTTGTCCCGTCTCCATATAGTCATGTTAACTGTTGATTAGCAAAATAATGTCCAGTGAAGGTAAATATAAACTGTAGCCTGCGTTTGAGCCATCAGCTGGTTTGTTTACGTCTGCGCAACATGGCGGCCGTGAACTCGAAAGAGGAATCAGACTTCACAGGGTTTCAAGGAATAATGGAGAAGAGCACTTATGTGAAGAAAATTCTGGAGTTAGAAGGTAAAATTGAAAAACTGTTTGAAAAGTATGAGGGCCTGGAAACGAGTTATGACAATGTAAAGAGAGACTGTGCCGATATGAAGAAGGAAAATGCAGCACTGAAAGAGGAAGTTAAGCTAATTAAAGTGAATTGCGAAAATGTGGAGAATCTCTAGGAAAAGTGATGGAGAAGCAGGCTGAATGGAAAAAAAGTCAGGAAGTGGAAAGAAAGGAGGTAAATTACAAAGTTGCAAGTCTGGAAAAGGAAATCAAAGAGTCAGGGAGAAAACTTTGGGCCTTGCTGAAATTATAGATCAACAGATCATAGAAGAGAAGATAGCTGAGAAAGTGGTGAAGGTTATTAAGTCAAATGAGACATTGGTGAGGGAAACTGTAGACAAAAGAGATGTGTGGTGATATTTGGTGTGGAGGAGGATAAGACACCGAGTAAAATGGAGAGAGAAAAACATAAAAAGGTGATAAATAATATCATTAATGTGGTGCAAGAGGAGGAAAAGACCTAGTACAAGAAATAGAGGACTTCCATAGAATTGGAAAGTTCACAAGAGAAGGTATGAGGCCAATAAGAATCAAACTTAAGTCACAAAAGGATGTAGATGAATTGGTGGAGAAGTCATGGAGGCTAGCCCAGCAGGAAACAACAAGGAAGATTTGGTTGAGAAGAGATCTCGGTGAAAAGGAAAGAGAAATGTTAAATGAGTTGAGAAAGGAGGCTTTGAAAAAAATGAAGAGAGGACAGAAGAAGAGAAGAAAGAGTTTTTCTGGAGAATCTTGGATATGAGACTGAGGAAGTGGTTCATAACCCAGAAAAGTACAGCAAGAAAGGACTAAAGAAACTTACATATGAGCGAAATGTAATGTATTCCAACATAAATGGAGTGATATCGGGATTTTAGAACTCAACGATTACTTGAGGGACAAGAACCCAGATATTGTGGGTCTTACTGAAACAAAACTGAGAGAGGAGAAGACCTGATGAAGGTTGGAGAAGGGAAATATAACGTTTGGAAAAGAAATAGAGTAGGTAAGATGGGAGGAGGAGTGATGTTGCTGGTTAAAAAAGATATAAAGGTGGATCAAGTGAAAGAAGGTATGGGAAAGGCAGAAGTGCTAAAGATCAGAGCAGAAACTAATGAAGGAAAAAGAGGCACTACATAGTGGTGTACGTACCACCTAAGACAAATGCATGGTCAGTACAGGAATATGAAGAAATGATAAGTGATACAGGAACATGTCTGGAAGAAATGTTGGGTGGCTGTGAACGAACTATAATGATGGGAGATTTTAATTGTAAAGAGGTGTGTTGGGAGGACTGGTCAATGGAAGGATCAGAGACAACATGGGAAATACACTATTGACACTGGCAATGGAAAATGTGTTAACTCAGTGGGTCAAAGAAGATACTAGGTTTGGAGGAGAGGAGCATCGTCAAGACTGGACTTGGTCTTTAGTACAGAGCCAATGGTCATTGAGGAGATGAGGGTGGAGTGCCCTTTAGCAAAGAGTGATCATGCAGTTTTGGAGTTCAAGGTGATAGACGAAGAGAAATCTAGAAGAAATGAAGAATATAAAGTGGGAAGATGGAATTATGCCAAGACAGATTTTGGAAACCTAAAGAAATTCTTTCAAGAGACAAATTGGATGAAATTCAAGAGTGCTAAGGAGCAAATGAAAAGTGGAAGGAATTTATAAAAATATACAAAGAAGGTGAGAAAAATTTGTACCAATAAGACAACATAGAGAAGTTGGAAAGCAGGACTGGTTTAACGATAGATGTGAAAAGGCTAGAACAAGAAAAGAGGATGCATGGAAGAGGTGGAGAAGGAAAAGACGGATTAAGCAGTGGGAAAGTTACAAAAGAGCAAGAAATGAATATGTGTTGATTAGAAGAGAAGAAAGAAAGAAACAAGAAAAGGATATAATTGATAAATGTAAAGACCAACCAAGGCTTTTTACAGACATGTGAACAACAACATCAAAAATAGAGAAAGTATTGAAAGTTTAGAAGTAAATGGAGTATGCAGTGAAGATCCCAGGAAATGGCAGAGGCTATGAATGGATGCTTTCGGAAGGTATTCACAAAGGAGACTGCTTTTGACAAACCACTGGTAATGGAACAGAAAGGGATTATGAAGGAGTTTCAAGTAACTGTGGAGGAGATCAAGAACATGATGGGGAGTTTAGAAGTGAGAAAAGCTGTGGGACCTGATGGGGTATCAGGATGGATTTTAAGAGAATGCAGGGAGCAATTGGCAGAAAAAGTTTGTGAAGTAATTGATGCCTCATTAAGGGAAGGTGTAGTGCCCCAAGACTGGAAAAGAGCTAACATTGTCCCAATCTATAAATCAGGTAACAAGAGAGACCCATTGAACTATAGACCAGTGTCACTTACAAGTGTGGTAGCTAAGATGTGTGAGAGGGTGGTGAAGAATAGATGGACAGACTTCTTGGAGAAAAATGACATACTTTGTGAGTGTCAATTTGGTTTTAGGAAAGGGCGTTCATGCACGACAAACCTGATATGTTACTATTCGAGGGTGATAGATGTAATACAGGAAAGAGATGGTTGGGCTGATGGAATATATCTGGATTTAAAAAAGGCCTTTGATAAGGTACCACACCAGAGACTGATCTGGAAACTTGAAATGGTAGGAGGAGTGCATGGCAGTTTACTAAAATGGATGGAAGACTTTTGGTAGGAAGAGAAATGAGAACAATAATTAAGGACAGACCATCAGAATGGGGATTGGTGGAGAGTGGAGTTCCACAGGGATCAGTGTTGGCACCAGTAATGTTCGCAGTCTACATAAATGACATGGTGGATGGGGTGTCCAGTTATGTGAGCCTATTTGCAGACGATGCAAAATTGTTAAGAAAAGTGAGATGTGACAAAGATTGCGAACTACTCCAGGAAGACTTGGACAGAATATGGAAATGGAGCTGTACATGGCAAATGGAGTTCAACACGACAAAATGCAAGAAAATAGAGTTTGGCAAGAGTGAAAGAAGAATCAGGAGTATGTACAAGATAGGAAATGAAGACATAAAACCAGTCATGAAGAAAAAGACCTTGGGGTGACAATTACCAATGACCTATCGCCAGAGAGACATATAAACAAAATAATTGGAGAAGTATTGAACTTATTGAGGAACATAAGAGTGGCGTTCGTATATTTAGATGAAGAAATGATGAAGAAAATAATTACTGCAATGATAAGACCGAGGCTTGAATATGCAACAATACAGTGGGCTCGAACTTAAAGAAACACATAAGGAAACTAGAGAAAGTACAGAGGGCTGCAACAAAATGGTGCCTGACTTAAGAGATTTGACTTATGAAGACAGACTGAAAAGAATGCAACTTCCAACCCTGGAAAACAGAAGAGAAAGGGAGACCTGATAGCAATATACAGAGTGATGATTGGCATGGAAAAAATGGATAGGGAAGATCTGTGTATGTGGAATGGAAGAATGTCGAGAGGGCATGGGAAAAACTAAAATGGCCACTTATAGGAGAGATGTGAAAAAATATAGCTTCCCTCATAGAAGGGTGGAAGCATGGAATAGTTTAGACGTGGAAGTGGTCAACGCAAGGAATATTCATGATTTTAAGAAAAAGCTGGACATTAATAGATATGGAGACGGGACAACACGAGCATAGCTCTTTTCCCGTATGTTACAATTAGGTAAATACAATTAGGTAAATACACACACACACAGACCAAACAGGGATTACAGGCTGGGTGGTGAGAAGATTGAAGAGACCAATGAGGAGAAAGACTTAGGAGTAACCATGCAAAACACTCTGTCACCGGAGAAACACATTAACAAGATATTTTGGAAAACATATAACATACTCCAAAATATTGGCCTTGCATTCCACTACCTAGATGAAGGAATGATGAAGAAGATATTATGCACCTTAATAAGAGACCCCAGTTAGAATATGCAGCTTGCGTCTGGTCACCGCATATGAAGAAATATGTGAAGAAGGTGGAAAGGGTACAGAGGATGGTACCAGGCCTCAGGGAGTTAGACTATGAGGAAAGACTGAGGAAGCTGGGGCTGACCACACTAGAAGAGAGAAGAACAAGAGGAGACATGATAACTATGTATAAATTGGTGAACAAGATTGACATACTGGACAGAGAATTGATAAAGGTGACCGCAAGTAATTACCTCCAAGGACATGGAAAAAAACTAATAAAGGACATCTGTCTAAATGACGTGAGAAAGTAAAGTTTCCTGCATCGTAGTATTAATAAGTGGAATAAACTGAGCAGTGATGTCGTTGACGCGGTGTGTGTTAATCAGATGAAAAAGAGATATGACAGGAGTGGACAAGGAGACAGGACACAGAGGGCTTAGCTTGTAATACACAAATAGGTAAATACACACACACACACACAGATTCATAAATGGAAAAATTAGGCAAAAAGAAACAATAGAAAGGTTAAAGGGAGAGAACGGGATGGTGGAAGACCCAAAAAGTATGGCAGAACTATTAAATAATAAATTCCAGGAGGTCTTTACTAAGGAATCCAAATTTGAAAGGCCACAGGATAATAGAGAGACAGTTTATATGAAAGAGATTAAAGTAACCAAGCTTGAAATAAAAGAGTTAATGAAGGAACTGGATGAAGAGAAGGCAATGGGACCAGATGAAGTCTCAGGCAGAATACTGAAAGAATGTAGGGAAGAACTAGCAAGTCCTATATACATCATAAAATGCTCAATAGAAAATGGAACAGTACCAGTAGAATGGAAAAAAGCTGAGGTGGTTCCCATATATAAGAGCGGAAGGAAGGAAGAACTTTTAAATTACAAACCGGTATCACTAACTAGTGTAATATGCAAGATGTGTGAAAGAATAATAAAGAAACAATGGATCGAGTTCCTTGAAGACAAAAAAATAATATCAAATAGCCAATTTGGTTTTAGAAAACAACAGTTGTGTGTAACTAATTTATTGAGTTTCTATTCTAGAATAGTTGATAGAGTACAAGAGAGAGAGGGATGGGTTGACTGTATTTATTTGGATTTTAAAAAGGTGTTTGACAAAGTGCCACATGCAAGATTACTATGGAAGTTAGAGAAGAAGGGTGGCTTAAAAGGAAGCACATTGAGATGGATAGAAAATTATTTGAAGGGGGAGAGAAATAAGGATGGTAGTTAAAGATATGAAGTCCAAGTGGAGAGCAGTAGAAAGCGGAGTGCCACAGGGGTCAGTATTGGCACCAATACTTTTCCTCATTTATATTAACGACATGCCAGAAGGTGTGAACAGCTACATAAATCTGTTTGCAGATGATACAAAACTGTGCAGAGTTATAAAGCAAAAAGAGGATTGTGAAATACTGCAAGAAGACCTAAATAAGATCTGGGAATGGAGTGAAAAGTGGGAAATGGAATTCAGTGTGAACAAAAGCCATTTTATGGAAATGGGAAAGAGAGTGAAAAACAACCTGTGGGAATCTATAAGGTGGGAGATGGAGTAGAACTGGAGAAAGTAAAAAAGGAAAAGAACTTAGGAGTGACGATGGAAGAAAACAATCAACCAGTAAGCCATATTGATAGAATTTTTAGAGAAACATATAATTTGCTAAGGAATATTGGAGTAGCATTTCACTACATGGACAAAGAAATGATGAAGAAATTGATAAGTACTATAATAAGACCCAGATTGGAATATGCAGGAGTAGTGTGGACCCCTCATAAAAAGAAACATGTAAGGAAGTTGGAGACTACAAAAAATGGCTACAAGAATGGTTCCAGAATTTGAAGGGATGACTTATGAGGAGAGACTAAAGGCTATGGATCTACCAACCCTGGAACAAAGAAGGGAGAGAAGAGATCTGATACAAGTTTATAAATTGATCAACAGAATGGACCAAGTGGATAATGAGAAACTGATCCTGAGAGAAGAATATGACATCCGAAGCACAAGATCGCATAGTAAAAAGCTGAGAAAAGGATGATGTCTGAGAGATGTTAAAATATAGTTTCCCACAAAGATGTATTGAGATGTGGAACAGTTTAAATGAAGAAGTAGTGTCTGCAATGAGTGTGCATACTTTTAAAGTAAGATTGGATAAGTGTAGATATGGAGACGGGGCCACACGAACATAGAGCCCAGGCCCTGTAAAACTACAACTAGGTAAATACACACATACACACACATACACTGCGTAGTGTAGTGGTTAGCATGCTCGGCTCACAACAGAGAGGGTCCGGGTTCGAATCCCGGAAAGCAGCAAGGCAAATGGGCAAGCCTCTTAATGTGTAGCGCCTGTTCACCTAGCAGTAAATAGGTAGGGGATGTAACTCAAGGGGTTGTGGCCTCGCTTTCCCGGTATGTGGAGTGTGTTGTGGTCTCAGTCCTACTCATAGATCGGTCTATGAGTTCTGAGCTCGCTCCATAATGGGAAAAGGCTGGCTGGGTGACCAGCAGACGACTGTGGTGAATCACACACACACTAAAACTGCTAATGGTGTTTTAATATCAAAATGCTGTTATCAGTATACTTTTCAATAGACACAGTGAATCTAGGTTAATCATGCCTTGTAAAGAATTACATAGAAGTAGCCCACAACTCTCAGGTCCTTGGGTCCAAACAGATGGCCAGTTCTTGACTTAGACCAAGGACTGTGTATACCTCCCTCCTTGACTTGATCAGAGGAGTATCAAATAGCCATGAGATCTATTTAGTGGTGATTTGAACTTCATGTATATGTATTAGATTTCTTTCTTCACAACTCCTCTGCTCCAGACATTCCTTTGAAACATTCTTAGGAAACAAGCATCATATACAGGAAGACAAATAACTCAAGTGGAGCATGCCAGCAACAACTCTGATTGTAAAGCCTATTAATTGGGTATATGGATTCTTAGCTTTCCCTCTGAATTACTCCTGTTGTAGACATCCCTTTGAAACACTCTTAGGAACAAGCATCATATACAGGTAGATAGATAACAGAGGCAGACCATGCCAGCAACAAGTATAGTGCCATTGGTGCTGCAGTGTACTCAACACCACCAGGTCTTGCCACCAAACATGGGCAGGATCCTCACAGAGCACTTATGAATCCCTTTACCACTTCACCACACTTATTCAATGCTATTATTGGTGTCTGCACTGAGGAAGAATGCAAAACATGCTGAGTAAATGTCTGAGTGCTGTTAATTTTAGGAAAGGGATTCTGTTCAGTGAAAATTGACCTAATCAATATTGTGACAATTCTGCAAGTAGAAGTATTAGTTGGGTTCACCTCAAATAATTGCCATAACCTCATAATCATAATTATCCTATTGACAAGCAAGGTCTGTGTATACATGGTTTAGCATTTGTCATCTGGTGATAAATCAACAAGCTGTGTCATGTGTATCTTATCTGTCTGGTTTTGTACGTATGATGACCATACTCAGGACCTCACTTCTTCATGTCATCTGTTCACTCACCCAACACCTGGAAATTGTGAAATGGTGCTCATTGTAGAATGTAAGATAAGTTCATCATTATCAATTTCTTTAATTCCACCATAGGGACAAAAGTCTCCTTACCCTTTATTACTTAACTCTGGGCTGACTGTCTATCCCAAGTCACATCAATAAAATAATCCTTCCATCTCTCCATCTAATCTTGTAGATGCTTCTCTTCCACCATTCATTGGCTGTCACTATACAGTTTCATGACACAGGAATCTTTTCTATATTCACAGTATTTGAGAACCGTGAGAAGATGGTGCTTGTGATGGAGTATGCAGCTGGTGGTGAGCTGTATGACTACTTGAGTGAGCGCAAGGTGTTGTCTGAGGATGAGGCAAGGAGGGTATTCCGCCATGTGGCCTCAGCTACTTATTACTGTCACAAGGTGGGTTGCATGGTTGTGACTCTTCCTTAGAGGAGGTATGTGGTGACTTACTAAGTCACCAGAATTGTGTAATTATTATTTTTTTTTCATTTGCTTTAGAGAATAGAGAAATACATAGATTTGACTATTGTATTTATGATTTATTGGTAAGTGTCCTTTCCAGAATATAACAAAACTTTTTTCCATTTGTAATGCACCTCAAATGTTTCTATTTATAGATATTTGCCCTTTCCTGTTGATCTAACAAAAACTAATATTCTTTATCCTTAAGATAGTTTTTCCATCCAAACCAAATGTCTGTTTTGCTTTTCAGCACAAGATTTGTCATCGGGATCTCAAACTCGAGAATATCTTACTTGACCTTGAAGGAAATGCCAAGGTGAGCTTTTTTTTATTACAAAAAAGTGACTAGCCAGAACTTAAATCCCAAATCATATAAATTTCTCTTTTTAATAGTTCAAGTCATAGGAACTTAAGAAAAAAAAATAAGGTAAAGTGAATGGATGAAGAAAAGTGGCAAAGCAAATGTATGAAAGGATGACAGGTCAGGCAGAGGTAGGATGAGTATGAAGTGGATTGACAGAATATTAAAAGAAAAGTTACAGTAAAAATAAATTAATATTAAGCATTGAGGAATGAAAGTATTTGTTTGTGGCCATTCTGTAAAGGAACAATACACTCTCTCCTCAGATTGCAGACTTTGGACTGTCCAATGTGTTTGATGAAAAGCATCGTCTGGACACCTTCTGTGGCTCTCCACTCTATGCCTCTCCTGAAATTGTCAAGGGCATCCCATACGTTGGCCCAGAGGTAATGTTTTGACAAAGAGGTACATATTACCAACATTAGAGTCAAGAGAAAGGAGAGTAATTAAAGCAGAAGTGAAATTAAATTTTCTATTCAGAAGCTAAGGGGAATTATTCTTTCTCTTAATATACTTAGTATACTACTATGGTTAGGAAATTATTTTATCTTTTGAAATACATACTCTGTTTTCTTTGTCTTCATGTGTGAATTCTTTCTTTTTTCCTTTCTTTTATTGATTTTTTTTTTTTTTTTTTTTTTTTTGTGTGTGTGTGTGTGTGTGTTTGGGTGTGTGTGTGTGTGTTTGTATTTACCTAGTTGTATTGTACAAGGTTTGAGCGGGGCTCATAGTGTCCTGTCTCCATATCTCCATTTATCTAGTTTTTCTTTAAAGTTATGCACACTATGTGCTGTGACAATTCCATTATCCAATGCATTCCATTTTTCCACCGTTCTGTGTGAAAAACTGTATTTTCCAATATTCTTCACACACTGCCCCATCCTGCTCTTTTCATGTCCTCTTGTCCTTCCATCTTCTTCCGTCAACAGCACCAGGTCTTCTTTGTCTATCTTTTCAATATCATTTACTATCTTATACATTGTTATTAGGTTCCCATGTTCTCTTCTATCTTGTAAGGTTGGCAGTCCCATTTCCTTCAGTCGTTCTTCATAAGTGAGGTCCTTTAATTCCGGCTCCATCTTTGTAGCAATCTTCTGTATCCTTTCCAATTTTCTTATATCTTTTTTAGAGCTAGGAAACCACACCACTGCTGCATATTCCAGCCTTGGGCATATCATGCTTGTGATGATTTTTTTCATCCTATCTTTATCCATGTAATGAAATGCCACTCTTATATTAGTCAACATCTTATGTGATAGTCCAAATATCTTGTTTATGTATTTATCAGGACTCAGATTTTCTTGTATGATCACTCCAAGATCTTTTTCCTCTTTAGTCTTCATTATTTGCTTCTCTCCCATCAAATAGTTCCATACTGGTCTTTTCTTACTCTTTCCTAGTTCCATTATGTGGCATTTCTTGGCATTAAACTCCAATTTCCACTTCTTGCTCCATTCATAGATCTTGTTTAAATCTTCCTGCAACAGAAGACAGTCCTCTCTATTTCCTTTTTCTAGCCATAATTTCCTCTACAGCCACTTGAGACCTCATTCTCACCTTCATTGTGTGTGTGTGTGTGTGTGTGTGTGTGTGTGTGTGTGTGTGTGTGTGTGTGTGTGTGTGTGTGTGTGTGTGTGTGTGTGTGTGTGTGTGTGTGTGTGTGTGTGTGTGTATTTACCTAATTGTATTTACCTAATTGTAACATACGGGAAAAGAGCTATGCTCGTGTTGTCCCGTCTCCATATCTATTAATGTCCAGCTTTTCTTAAAATCATGAATATTCCTTGCGTTGACCACTTCCACGTCTAAACTATTCCATGCTTCCACCCTTCTATGAGGAAGCTATATTTTTCACATCTCTCCTATAAGTGGCCATTTTAGTTTTTCCCATGCCCTCTCGACATTCTTCCATTCCACATACACAGATCTTCCCTATCCATTTTTCCATGCCAATCATCACTCTGTATATTGCTATCAGGTCTCCCCTTTCTCTTCTGTTTTCCAGGGTTGGAAGTTGCATTCTTTTCAGTCTGTCTTCATAAGTCAAATCTCTTAAGTCAGGCACCATTTTGTTGCAGCCCTCTGTACTTTCTCTAGTTTCCTTATGTGTTTCTTTAAGTTCGAGCCCACTGTATTGTTGCATATTCAAGCCTCGGTCTTATCATTGCAGTAATTATTTTCTTCATCATTTCTTCATCTAGATATCTGAACGCCACTCTTATGTTCCTCAATAAGTTCAATACTTCTCCAATTATTTTGTTTATATGTCTCTCTGGCGATAGGTCATTGGTAATTGTCACCCCAAGGTCTTTTTCTTCATGACTGGTTTTATGTCTTCATTTCCTATCTTGTACATACTCCTGATTCTTCTTTCACTCTTGCCAAACTCTATTTTCTTGCATTTTGTCGTGTTGAACTCCATTTGCCATGTACAGCTCCATTTCCATATTCTGTCCAAGTCTTCCTGGAGTAGTTCGCAATCTTTGTCACATCTCACTTTTCTTAACAATTTTGCATCGTCTGCAAATAGGCTCACATAACTGGACACCCCATCCACCATGTCATTTATGTAGACTGCGAACATTACTGGTGCCAACACTGATCCCTGTGGAACTCCACTCTCCACCAATCCCCATTCTGATGGTCTGTCCTTAATTATTGTTCTCATTTCTCTTCCTACCAAAAGTCTTCCATCCATTTTAGTAAACTGCCATGCACTCCTCCTACCATTTCAAGTTTCCAGATCAGTCTCTGGTGTGGTACCTTATCAAAGGCCTTTTTTAAATCCAGATATATTCCATCAGCCCAACCATCTCTTTCCTGTATTACATCTATCACCCTCGAATAGTAACATATCAGGTTTGTCGTGCATGAACGCCCTTTCTAAAACCAAATTGACACTCACAAAGTATGTCATTTTTCTCCAAGAAGTCTGTCCATCTATTCTTCACCACCCTCTCACACATCTTAGCTACCACACTTGTAAGTGACACTGGTCTATAGTTCAATGGGTCTCTCTTGTTACCTGATTTATAGATTGGGACAATGTTAGCTCTTTTCCAGTCTTGGGGCACTACACCTTCCCTTAATGAGGCATCAATTACTTCACAAACTTTTTCTGCCAATTGCTCCCTGCATTCTCTTAAAATCCATCCTGATACCCCATCAGGTCCCACAGCTTTTCTCACTTCTAAACTCCCCATCATGTTCTTGATCTCCTCCACAGTTACTTGAAACTCCTTCATAATCCCTTTCTGTTCCATTACCAGTGGTTTGTCAAAAGCAGTCTCCTTTGTGAATACCTTCCGAAAGCATCCATTCATAGCCTCTGCCATTTCCCTGGGATCTTCACTGTATACTCCATTTACTTCTAAACTTTCAATACTTTCTCTATTTTTGATGTTGTTGTTCACATGTCTGTAAAAAGCCTTGGTTGGTCTTTACATTTATCAATTATATCCTTTTCTTGTTTCTTTCTTTCTTCTCTTCTAATCAACACATATTCATTTCTTGCTCTTTTGTAACTTTCCCACTGCTTAATCCGTCTTTTCCTTCTCCACCTCTTCCATGCATCCTCTTTTCTTGTTCTAGCCTTTTCACATCTATCGTTAAACCAGTCCTGCTTTCCAACTTCTCTATGTTGTCTTATTGGTACAAATTTTTCTCACCTTCTTTGTATATTTTTATAAATTCCTTCCACTTTTCATTTGCTCCTTAGCACTCTTGAATTTCATCCAATTTGTCTCTTGAAAGAATTTCTTTAGGTTTCCAAAATCTGTCTTGGCATAATTCCATCTTCCCACTTTATATTCTTCATTTCTTCTAGATTTCTCTTCGTCTATCACCTTGAACTCCAAAACTGCATGATCACTCTTTGCTAAAGGGCACTCCACCCTCATCTCCTCAATGACCATTGGCTCTGTACTAAAGACCAAGTCCAGTCTTGACGATGCTCCCTCTCCTCCAAACCTAGTATCTTCTTTGACCCACTGAGTTAACACATTTTCCATTGCCAGTGTCAATAGTGTATTTCCCCATGTTGTCTCTGATCCTTCCATTGACCAGTCCTCCCAACACACCTCTTTACAATTAAAATCTCCCATCATTATAGTTCGTTCACAGCCACCCAACATTTCTTCCAGACATGTTCCTGTATCACTTATCATTTCTTCATATTCCTGTACTGACCATGCATTTGTCTTAGGTGGTACGTACACCACTATGTAGTGCCTCTTTTTCCTTCATTAGTTTCTGCTCTGATCTTTAGCACTTCTGCCTTTCCCATACCTTTTTCACTTGATCCACCTTTATATCTTTTTAACCAGCAACATCACTCCTCCTCCCATCTTACCTACTCTATTTCTTTTCCAAACGTTATATTTCCTTCTCCAACCTTCATCAGGTCTTCTCCCTCTCTCAGTTTTGTTTCAGTAAGACCCACAATATCTGGGTTCTTGTCCCTCAAGTAATCGTTGAGTTCTAAAATCCCGATATCACTCCATTTATGTTGGAATACATTACATTTCGCTCATATGTAAGTTTCTTTAGTCCTTTCTTGCTGTACTTTTCTGGGTTATGAACCACTTCCTCAGTCTCATATCCAAGATTCTCCAGAAAAACTCTTTCTTCTCTTCTTCTGTCCTCTCTTCATTTTTTTCAAAGCCTCCTTTCTCAACTCATTTAACATTTCTCTTTCCTTTTCACCGAGATCTCTTCTCAACCAAATCTTCCTTGTTGTTTCCTGCTGGGCTAGCCTCCATGACTTCTCCACCAATTCATCTACATCCTTTTGTGACTTAAGTTTGATTCTTATTGGCCTCATACCTTCTCTTGTGAACTTTCCAATTCTATGGAAGTCCTCTATTTCTTGTACTAGGTCTTTTCCTCCTCTTGCACCACATTAATGATATTATTTATCACCTTTTTATGTTTTTCTCTCTCCATTTTACTCGGTGTCTTATCCTCCTCCACACCAAATATCACCACACATCTCTTTTTGTCTACAGTTTCCCTCACCAATGTCTCATTTGACTTAATAACCTTCACCACTTTCTCAGCTATCTTCTCTTCTATGATCTGTTGATCTATAATTTCAGCAAGGCCCAAAGTTTTCTCCCCTGACTCTTTGATTTCCTTTTCCAGACTTGCAACTTTGTAATTTACCTCCTTTCTTTCCACTTCCTGACTGTGTGTGTGTGTGTGTGTGTGTGTGTGTGTGTGTGTGTCTTAGCATGTGGGTGCTGGAGTGTTGATGTACGATCATGTCAACATTCCATACTTACCTTGTCTTTTCTTCATCCTAAATGACTTGCCCAATCTGTATGTGATGTCAGGTGGACTGCTGGTCACTGGGTGTGCTGCTCTATACACTGGTGTATGGAGCCATGCCCTTTGATGGCTCAAACTTCAAACGACTGGTGAAGCAGATCACTCAGGGAGACTACTATGAGCCTAAGAAACCCTCACGTGAGTTATTACAAAACTTATCAATAAACTGGATCCTATGGAGGAATAAGATGAGAAAGTGTGGTTATCATCTTTTAGGAATGTTCTTAGAAAGAGAAGACATTTATGTCAATAGATATATATAGATCAATCATTAGCTACTGTTAGTGCTTCATGAGAAAAACAAATGGTTCAAATACTTTGCCAGATTCTAAGGCTTATTTAAAAAGCAATAAATTCCATGGGGTTAAAGATGACTAAAGTATCATATATGCAGGAACTACCACATACAGGCCTGGTGGCTCTCTGTAGCTTCCCTTATATTCATTGTTCTTATGTTCTTATCAATTGCTAGTGTTGTTGATATAATCTTTTATTAATCTATCTTGCCCTAACCACCTTCTATCCCACAGGTGCATCTGAACTCATTAGACACATGCTGACAGTCTCTGCTAGCAAGCGAGCCACAGTTGAAGAGATCTGCAGCCACTGGTGGGTCAACGAAGGCTTTGAGGAGCCTTGCCTAATGGTGGCTGAGGCATTGGCCAACCAAACCCCTGTGCGCCTTGACCTGCTGCTGTCCCTTGCCCCAAAGCACATCAACTCAGAACACATGCTGATCCAGCCCGAGGAAGATGACAACAGTGCCAGAGTTAGTGTGCTTAGGGTGACTAACTCCTCTCACATCTCCCTGACACTACTGCTGCATTGCCCTGAACAGTATGCTACATAGACAATCACTCAGTATGCAGATGCCATATACTGTACACAACCACCTTGACTACACATCTGGCACTTTCAATGTGCCCTTTTTTTTTTTCCAAGTGCTAATTTACATAAAAAGACTATAATTGAATAAATAAAAAAAATACACTTAACAGACAACCATCACAAAGGACAGTTGGACAATACACCAGGACAGTCATGACAACAGTATGGCCAGGGTTTTTCTGTGATCACTATCATTCCAGTAAAGTAAGCTTCCGCACTTGGCAAATCTCACCTTGACGAAATTAAATTTTGGTGGTAGGGTGGCCATGGACCACCAAGTGCACACTTGGCAATTTGAATTCAAACTTGGCGGCCACACGGTGAACCACACGGCTCCCCGGTGACATCAGACCTCTCTCTAAAGCTATCAGAATGCAATTTGAGAGTCCCCTTCAGCCATTTTGTTTGTGCTGCCCTCTGTTCTGCTAGCGTGGGAACGAATTCTGGCAATTTACCGCCAACGTGGCCTCTGCCAGCGCAACAGGTGGTACCGGTGGGGGTAAGGAGAATGGTGGTGGCGGTAAGGACGAAAGTGGATGAGTGAAATGGGTGGAAAAATGGGAGTTACATTCAGCCTTTACATCATGTGTTATTAGCTTTATATATTGTTTATTGGTCTGTTTTGTACATGTGTTCTAATATGTAAAGGCAAAAGATTTTATTTCAGCTCGAAAGATAGTATTTTAGGGGTCAAAAGAGGGACTTTGGCAATGATCAAAGACTGATTGAGGCATTTTTTAGGCAATTTATATGGTATAAAGAACTCGTGCTTGGCAAAATTCGCATTTGGCAGTAGTTTTGCCATACTAATTGATTCACTAAGTGCGGGGGGTTTACTGTACTTGAAATGAGGCACCCAGAGCCAGAGTAACGAAAGCGCCAGAAATAGAAAACGGAGAAAAAGTGATCAAAGTTTTACAACATTCAGAATGCAATACCTCCTCAATTAATTGAGATAGGAAGTAGGGCTTGGCTTCAAAATGTTTGTTATTGCATGTGGTTCACAGCCTATTCCTGGGCATTTAGTGAAACTGAAGTGTTCTGAAAGGTCAATGGATGACTGCTTTTTTTTTTTATCCAGTTTATATGTGGAAAAAAACAACAACACTTGCAATATTTTGTTTATCAAACATGCATGCATTGTTTATTCTTGCTCCTGTGTCAACTTGTTTCAACAGCATGTAGTTTATTGAGATTCACCATTGAAGCCAATCTTGATTGATGTACTAATTTTATTACGCAAAAACCTAAGTGGCACTTGTGCATGTACTTCCTTATCTGACCACCTAATAACGGAAGAATGATAAGTGGTAGAAAAAAAGCTGTCCTTTTAATGCCATAAAATAGAAACAAGCAACTAACAAACTCAGAAAATAATCCATTAGGAAGAATAACTAAATAGGAAAGAAAGAAAATGATCACGCTTGTACATGGCGGCCTGTAGACCTGCTCATGTATGCTTCTCCCATAGCCCTTTGTCTTTTAGCTAACTTTTTCTTCAACTCTGCAGAATTATGCACACTTTTCCTTCCCCTAGAGGGTTGTGGCTCCTCAGGGGGCACGTTGTTGTCCACCATGATGAAATGTTGTGTATAAGCGTAAAATAAAAGCAGTGTCATTCAGTGGAGGCGAGCTGGCGGAGGGTGCATGAGTGTCTGTGGATATGAGGTGTGGGACTGTGGGTGAGGCAGGCTGCTGTCAGTCGTGTGACATGATGCGAAGCACATGCTGTCATTGGCCCGCTGGCTGCTAGGTGGAAATTACTTCAATCTGGCAACAGCCACTCATCGCCTTGCTTTGAGAGCAACACAAAAAGTCTATAGATAACTGCATTTGGTTGGATTTTCGACTCTATTGTGGTGTCCATGCTGATTTCTACTCTGCTTCTCGCTAAAATAGGAAGGTGGGGGAAGATAATACAATAAAAATAATCATTTTAGCCGGAGTGTCACTTACGTTACTCTGGTTCTAGTCAGCTCAAATGTTATAAGTTAAAAGATTTCACAACACATGACAGCTAAGATTTCACAACACATGACAACTATCTTCTTTTGACTCTCTCTCTCTCTCTCTCTCTCTCTCTCTCTCTCTCTCTCTCTCTCTCTCTCTCTCTCTCTCTCTCTCTCTCTCTCTCTCTCTCTCTCTCTCTCTCTCTCTCTCTCTCTCTCTCTCTCTCTCTTCATTCCATTCTTTCACCTCTACTTATATTCACTCATCTTTATTAATCAAATCAAATATCATTCTTCCCTATGTCAGTCATTAGTCCTTTCAGCTCCAAGATACATTACTACACAGCCTTACTACAATTTCTAAGCCAACACAGTAGTAATAGCAAGATGCCAGAACACTTTGGGCTAATGTTGATGCAATATCTCTAACAACATGCCATTAATACAGAATGGCAGCTTCTTAAAACAAATGCCACATGATATAACAGTGGTCACCTACTAGTTAATGAATCCTTTCCTCCACACAGTCCCCGCCAAACTCAGAGGCAGCGCGCCCACCACCCAACCTCAAGCTCCCTCCTCCACCCCCAGCCGATACTGCTGCTCCAGTCACTCCAGCCCGCTCAGCCTCCCTTGGGGCTCTTGACTCCATCAGCACCAATGAGATAGAGGCCCTGGTGGCACAAAAGATCCAGAAGCGCAAGGAGGAAGAAGAAGAGGAGGAGGAAGAGCGAAAAAGGAAAGCTGTTGATGAGAGTGGTACAGTGGAGCGTCGGAAGAAGAAGCGTGATGCTTCAGATGCTTCAATCAAAGCTGGACGGAAGGAGCAGAAGCGTAGTGAAGAGGTAAGCAGTGGCACAAGACAGCCTCCCACTGGCACAGAAGGGGAGTCAGCGGAACGCAGGAAGACTTCGAGGCGGAAGGAGGCAGGAGAAATTGAGGAACAGGAGAAGGCTGAGCAGAAGAAGAGTGCAGAGAAGAAGCGCGAGTCCCTGCTGGAGGATGGGGAAGCAAATGACGTAAGTGAGCAGTCAGAGAAGCGGAAGAGCATGAGGAAGGTGGAGAAGATGGATGGAGAGAAGGTAGAGAAAAAGAAGAGTGTTAAAAAGAGGGAGTCTGGGATTGAGAGGGATGCCAGTGAGGGGGGAGACAGGACAGAGAGGAAGAAGAGTGCCAAAAAGAGAGACTCAGTGGTCACCCCAGATAGTAGTGTGGAGAGAAAGAAGACCACCAAGAAAAAGGACACTTCTGGGGATGACATAAGTGGAAGGGATGACACTGAGTCAGCTTACATGTCGTCGTCTGTGATAAATGGTGAAGTGGGAGATTTAGGGGAGGAGGAGGAAGAGGAGGAGAGGGGGGAAAGAGGGGAGAGTGGTATTGGGCTGGGAGGCTCTGGCAAGGAAACAGCAAAACTGGACAAGTCGCTCAGTCCTCGGGAATCCAAGGGGTCAGCTGAGGGTAAGGTCAGGTTACGGGATGTGCAAGAGTCCCCCATGGAAGTGGAGGAGGTGGTCAAGAAGTCCCCAAGTCGGTCCCGGTCAGGGGAGTCCAGCCGGGTGACTAAAGGGACGGCCAAGGTGTCTAGTCTCCGAGAGTCAGTGAGTCCCATAAAGCAACCCAAGGGGGCAGCCCCATCCCCCACCACCACCACCACCACAACCACCATCACCACTACCACCACCACCAGTGCAGCTACAACCACAACTACCACTACTGCTGCTGCTGCTACTGTTGCTGCTGCTGCTGCTGCTGCATCTCCGAAGGAATCTCCACAAAAGAAGCCATCGCCACCACCCAGTCAGCCTCCTAAGGTGAGGAAAACAGATTCAAAGTCCTTAGTCCAAACAGCCTCCAGGGGTCAGGGTGAGGCCAGGCCAGCGGAGAGTGTGGCATCTGGGAGCAGAGGGGCCAATAGGGTAGTTAAGGCACCACAGCCAACCAGTGAGACGGAGAAGGTTCTGCAGGAGGCGACTGATAAAATTAAGTGTGAGGAGAAGGAGGTGAAGGAGCCACAAACTCCCAATTCAGCCCAGCCAACAGGACGGCCTGAGATGCGTAAAGGCAGCGGCCATCCGTCGTCTGCCCCTACAACACCAGCTAGGAGTCGCGATGGGTCCGAGTCGTCAGGCGAGGCAGCATCCAGGCCAGCCAGACCAGACGGGGCCAGGCGGCAGTCAAAAGTTTTCAAAGCTGCGGCCATGTGGGAGAATGACCGGTCAAGCAGCACCTCGACTCCACCAGACAAGCTCAAGAAGCCTGTCCGCACAGGAGCGAGTGTCATGTCCGATCTGACCAAGAAGTTTGAGGTGAAGCCGAGTGTTGAGCACAGGAGTAAGGTGGTGCCGTCCCTCAAGGTAATCCATGTTGTCACCTTCCCTAGTTGCATTCTCTTGCTGGTTGTGAGTTTGCTAGGCCGAGCATGGGTGTGGCCTTGGGTGAGGTGGCGGGTGGAGGGTGGTGGTGGGGAGAGGTGGAGATTATTATCACACGGTAATCATTTTAGTGTGGACTGCCTTTCCATAGTTATCTTTTCCTGGTTGTGAATTACTTAGGCCGAGCATGAGTGTGGCTGTTTGTCCTCGTCCAGGGAAGCTATCACAAGGGAAATAAAAACTCATACTCTACTTTGATGTAATCCAAGTTACACAATACCTTTGGATCTCTTACACAAAAAGTACAATTCTAATAGAGTTGTACAAAATGCATATGATGTAGCTTATTTGGTTTCTGGTTTACAGTTTTTTCTCAGAAACATGATTTCATAAAACTCAAAGGGCTGTTTTGATTAATGAAAAAAGTGGAACCACAATACTTTTATTTCTTCATTGTTTTGCCACTAAAGCTTTTTCATGAAAAGTAGAGCAGATAGCCAGTTGAACTCTACATATATGTACAATGTGGGTGATTATCTGCCCCAGTGTGCAGGCTGACAGTCAACCACCATATACATATATAGAGAGATTAACAGTTACCTCGCTCAGTTCTCCTGTGGAACCTTTAAGACAAGACTAGTTGGGAAATGTAACTCATCTCTCACTCTTGTTTGCCTTTACCACCAATCAATATAGTGGTGTCACGTCTATACAAAGGAGAGTTTGGTGTAATGGGAAGACAACATTTCCAAGTTGACACACTTCAGCAACTTGACATATTTAAAAGCCATGATAAGGTATTTAGGTATGTAAAGAAGCACCTGCATGAATTGATATTACCTATATAGAAATCATTTTCAAGGGTGATTTCTTGATAGTTCTTGAGATTATTGCATGCCATCCCTGCACTTTCAGGAGTGAGTGTTTGTTTGTTGTTGTTGCTGTTGTGTCCTGCCTCTGTGGTTTGTCCTCCCAGTCAATTCTGCAGGAGTGAGTGTCTGGTGTGGTGGTGTGCCCTTCCTTTTTTCCTTCATTATCTTTCTTATTACACTCTTTCTTTAAGAATTCTCTATGATTATATACAATAGCAAATTATTTTTTCATCCTCCTCCCATCCCTATCTCCCCACCGTAAATACTGTAGTACCTCCAGTTCAACACAAATAAACCAGAAGTGTATATTACAAGAAGCAAAATCAGGAAATATGGTTTTCATTTTGGGTTGATAATAATATGTGGATCATTAATTTGATCATGAAGAGGAAAAGAAAAGAGCTGAGGCTAAAAATTCTAATAAGACTGAATAAATTATATACTACCTCCAAAAAAATACTGACTCCCAGTGCTACAGAGGATTGGTAGTACATTACTACACCCTGCAATATAAACTCTAATCCCCTTCACCTAGAAAGTAGTATACAAGATGTGATTGATCATTTGACTAGATACTTCTGTAAACAAAATGTAGATAGGGAGATGGGGCCACACGAGTGTAAAGCCCAGGCTCTGTAAAACTACAACTAGGTAAATACACTAGAACAGCAATAACTTCTTTGCATGTCTCTTGACAGATTAAGAATCACATCCTATTTAGGTCACAAAGATTTCCACTGAATAATGAAGACACCACCCTCCTTTGGCAGGAAAATTAGGTATGTGCTGTGTCAAAGGTTACAGCCATGGAACTAACTTTCTAAGAGGGATAACAGGTGATAAACCCTGCCCAAAATTGAAGTGAATCACACACACACACACACACACACACACACACACACACACACACACACACACACACACACACACACACACACACACACACACACACATACACCCCTAGGTAAATACACACACACATATCTGCTTCCTCAACTGCTTCACCCACTTGCTTGTGGTTTGAAGCTTATGGGCTATTGTTTGTCTTTACCTGAGGAGCGGCAGCGCTGGTCACTGTGCTGGTGGTGGTGCTTGGGAGACATTCTTCATAAAGACTGAGACAGAAGAACATAGAGAGATGAAAGTAAATTACTCTCACAGTAATATATAATTGAGAAGGAAATACATAAGAAAAAACAGAGACCAATGAACTCAAGTTCATAAAGTGGTAGTTATAGTGGTGGTTGTAGAGAAAACTAATTTGATTTTTTTTTTTTTTTTTTTTTTTTTGTATATATTGTGTGTCACCATATGTGTGTGTGTGTGTGTGTATGCTTGTGTGCATTACCATCTATGTTTTCGTTGTCAGTTTTGGAAAAATATGTGCAAAGTATGGAGTTAAATGTTATCACAATGATATTATCCACAATGGACTTATGAGGAAAGATATTCTTTGTATATATGTACTATGCTATACATGTTTGTATATAACTCTGTAAACCCATGCATTATCTTGTCACTTGTTGTCCATTTATTATGTACGTAATACTGGGGAAACATTTATACAAAGCCATGTATATAGAAGTGAACAGTCCAATATTTTTCACTTTTTTATAGTTATGCTTTGCTTGAACATTAGTTTAGGATACTGTTCTGATTGGATAATTTTATGTACACTGTATGTTGTCCCTTGTCAATGACACTGTTGACCAATACTTTGAGGCACACCTTCCCACAGCACCCCACTGTTAGCATTCCTTCCCACAGCACCTCTGTGTAACCACACCTCCCCAGAGTATCCCACTGTAACTACACCTTCCCACACCACCTCACTGTAACCACAACTTCCCACACCACCTCACTGTAACCACACCTTCCCACAACACCAGACTGTAACCACATCTTCTCCTAGCACCCCACTGTTTGCACATCTTCCCACAGCAATAGGCCATAACTACACCTTCCCACACCACCCCACTGTAACCACACCTTCCCACAACATCAGACTGTAAGCACACCTTCCCATAGCACAACTTCCCACAGCACTAGTACCATAAGCACACTTTCCTATACGACCCCAGTGTCTTGTCCATGTCTGCAGCCCAACATGTTTCCTTCTCTATCTGCATGTCACTGCACCATATAAGTCATGCACCAGTTATAAGATGATATCCTCAACACAATCCCATAAATGTCTCAATATATCCTTCCCAATTTCCCCTGTGCACCGTGGTCCAGGAGTCTGATTAGTGTTGTGTCTTACAGGTATCCGATGCCAGGAAAGCTTTTGAGGCTAAGCCAGCTGAGAAGCCAACAATTACACTACGCAAGAAGTCCACAGCAGAGACACTTCCTTCATCTCCCACCACAGCCAAGGACACTCCAGCAGTGGCCCCCACTAAAGAGCCAGCTGCAGGAAAGTCATCAGTCAGGGAAAAGCCCTCACCAGTCAAGGATTTGCCCAAGGAAGCTGAAAAGCAGAGAGAAAAATCACCCAAGGCTGTGAAAGAAATACCAACACCAGCAGCAAGCAAGACAAAGGTGGAGGCTCAGCCAGAGAAAAAGAAGGTGGAGGAGCCAGCTAAGGAGAAACCAGAAGTGATCAAGAAGACCCTTCCAGCAGCACCAACAATAGAGAAATCAAGCAAGGCTGAGAAGCAAAAAGAAACTTCCCGCCCTTCCGAGCCAACATGCAAACTGACACCAACCAAGGAAAAGGAGGAAACACCAGCGGCCAAGCCCGAGAAAGCTAAACCAGAGCCCAAGCAGATTCTCCGTCAAAGAGAGTCCTCAGAGTCATCAGAATCAGAGTCTGAGGCTGAGCGTCTCCTTAAAGTCCTATCAGAGAAGCGGGAGAAAGTGGAAGCAGCCAAGCAGGAGAAACTCCGCAAAGTGTCTGCAGCTGCCATTAAGGACCCCACAGCAGACATGGCACCCATTAATGAAGAGCCACAGGCTAAACCATCTTCCAAAGTTTCACCAGCTAAGTCTCCCACTAAGGCTGCTCCCAATAAGTCAGCAGAAAAGGCTATTCCCCAACCAGATGCAAAAGAAAATGCCCCAGAGCAGAAATTCGCCACATTACCACGTGGCTTCAAAACTAAGGGAGTTTCACAACCTGGCAGCCCTGCAGCACTGCCACCACCTGCTGACCGACCCAAAAAGGATCGTGTCAACCAGGAGATTGAGGGCATGATGTCAGCCATCAAAGCAGTGGACCAGGCCATCACTAAGGTTAGTTGTGTGTGTGTGTGTGTGTGTGTGTGTGTGTGTGTGTGTGTGTGTGTGTGTGTGTGAGTGTGTGTGTGTGTGTAAAGAAGAGTGGCAGTGTATCATTGAAGTGTGTGACAGGGATGGCAAGTGTGGCTTGTGTGCAACTTAGTATATACAAAATCTGCAGTGTTGTTGGTGTTCAAGTTGTGGCTGGATTTTTACAGATCTTCAATACAAATGAACTAGGAAAATCTAATCATGTCACCAAGACAAGGTCATATGATGCCAGGCTAGGGTTGCAATAAAGCACATCTCATTTTTTTTTTTTTTTTTTTCCCACAAGAGAGACCTGCTAAGGGTAACAAACATTAAAAAGAAAAGAAAAAAAAAAAGGTCACTGAAACTGCAGGTTCCCTAAAAGATTTTAAAGGAATTAGCCAAAAGATAGGGACAAATGTCTTGAAACCTCCCTCTTAAAAGAAGTCAAGTTGTAGGAAGACGGAAATACAGAAGCGGGCAGGAAGTTCCAGAGTTTACCAGTGAAAGGTATGAATGATTGAGAGTACTGGTTAACTCTTGTGTTAGAAAATTGGACAGAATAGGGATGAGAGGAAGAAGAAGCCTTGTGCAGTGAGGCTGTAGGAGGAGGGGAGGCATGCAGTTAGCAACATCAGTAGAACAGTTAGCATGAAAATAGCGATAAAAGATAGAGAGATGCAACATTCCGTCAGTGAGAAAGAGATTGAAGACAGTCAATCAGAGGGGGGTAGTTGATGAGATAATAAGCTTTTGATTCCACACTATCTAATAAAACTGTGTGAGTGGATGACCCCCCAACATGCAAAGAATACTCCATAGTACTACATAAACCTAACAAACAGGTGTTCTGAGGCAAGTGGATAAAGTAGCTTCAGGTGAATCAGTTGGAGTATCTTTTATGATTATAGAAGCCTGTAATTCACACACTGGGGAAAATTAAATGAAGCTTTAACACGTTCTCTGCAATACGACCCACTAGTGGGATATCAGTTACTATCCACTGTTGCAATGCGACCCACCAGTGGGTCGTACAACAGTTTTCACATGCATCACATTTTAATCTTACTATTAATAGAAATTGGATCATATAGTAAAATTGCAATAAATAGTATTTGTAGAAGGGCATAATAAACACTGATTGATAAATAATATGAAGCTTATTTCTTTTTTAGCTTTATAAAAATTATATGAAAAAGTCTTTTTGTTTATATTTTCTTTCTAATACATGTAAAAAAAAAAAACTATATTATCTTGCACTTTTTTCCTTCAGAAGAACATGAAACTTTTCTATAACAAATAATTGAAACAGATATCACAATTGGACTTTCCTTGACAAGCTTCAATGATTCTTTATAGATTTTTTTTTTAATTTTTCCTGATATTATTTGGATAAATTGTAAAAAAAGCTGCCATTGGTGACCCTTTTGAATTGCATATGTAAATAAACATAAGTAAAGAAACAAAACATAATAAATAAAAAAAAGTGCTTTAAAAAATTTACTGTAAATACTTTTTTTGCTGATATATGCAAGAAAACTATATTATGTTGCATTTTCCTTCAGAAGAATATAAAACTTTTCTATAACAAATAATCTAAACTGAGATACCACAATTGGACTTTCCTTGATAAGCTTCAATAATTTTCTTCATTGATATTTTCATAATTTCATAATTTTCCTGATATCATCTTTATTATCTTACTTTATCTTCTCTCTCTCTCTCTCTCTCTCTCTCTCTCTCTCTCTCTCTCTCTCTCTCTCTCTCTCTCTCTCTCTCTCTCTCTTCTGTTGAACTAACATAAATCCATGTAGCATTAATTTTCCAAATATGCAAAACAAAGAGACAAAATTATATAAACAAATTTAGGAAAAGAAAAATATAGTAAAGTATAGACGTACTGAACGTTGACAAATAAAGTATGCCCACTAGTGGGTCATATCGCAGAGAAGCCATAGATTTTTCACAGTATGCGATGCAACCCACTGGTGGACAAACACTTTGAGGTTGCCAGTTCATTTGGGTGTTCTCCCAGACAACACTCTCCTCTTCTCACTTCCCTGGCTTGATCAGTACTGCCATGATAAAAATTTATTTGTATCGCAGTGCGGGAGAGTTTGCCGTGCTGCCAATCGCAGGGAACGTGTTAAGGCAATTCATACCTAAAGCTTATGGTAGACCTGAATGATTAGCCTACGTTATGAATTACAGTCTTCCCTCTGCTTCTTGCTTCACTAGGATTATTTTGTCTATCACAAAGAAGAAACTTTCACCAGTAATTCTAAATTCAACCCAACAAACAAGACTCTTAGGGGTTGTGTTCTGCAGTCACATTATGATTTTTTGTTAGTGAAAAAAAAAGATGTAGCTATATATTCCCAAAAAAAAAAAACATATCTGTATATAAAATTCAAATTGACAAAAGTAATAGTTATTAAATACTATTACTATACACACACTCACCATATTGCAAATGTTTTCAGATGAGATTTATTATTCTTATTTAGCTTCTTACACCAGATCTTAAATGAAGAAAAAAGTGTTTCCCAAGAGTATATGTTCTAAGCAGATGTTTGTTTTGCATGGCTTGTGTTTGTGTGTCTGCTCACTGACTATACCACTGAAGAGGAAGATGAAGATAGAAAGGGAAGGACTAACTGAATGAATTATTAATTGATTGATTGATTTTAAGTGATTATAGCACAGAAAGGAAAGGAATAAAACAAGGAAAAGAGGTCCAGAGAGAGAGAGAGAGAGAGAGAGAGAGAGAGAGAGAGAGAGAGAGAGAGAGAGAGAGAGAGAGAGAGAGAGAATAATAAAAAATAAAAAAATCAGGAGAGGAAAAACAGAATAAAACATAGGAGTAGAAAAAGGAATAGAACAAACAAAAAAACTAACAGAAGAACAGGTAGAACTAGTACAAAAAGGAGAACAATGCTTAAAAAAAAAAAAAGAGAAAAAAGTAGAGACATCCCAGTAGAGGGAAGGCAGGAATAATAGGATGAGATGAGAATGCATTAAATTTCCAGGAGGAGGAAGAAATCAAGATGCTACGAGACTCCTTGGCACAGCGTCTGCCTGAGGAAGGGCCAAACAAGGGAGTAGTAGAGGAGCAAGTTAAGGTACCAGTGAAGGATCAAACAAAGACAGTAGTGAAGGAGGAGGAAGAGGAGGAGGAGGAAGAAGAGGAGGATGAAGATGAAGAGGTAGAGGAGGAGGAAGTAAAAGAGGATAAGAAAGAGGAGACCAAAGTGTTCAAAAAGGAGGAGGAGGAGAAAAGGACAGTAGAAAAGCAAGTTATAGACATCGTAGAAAAGCAAGTAGAAAAACCAGTGAAAGGAGATAAAAAGCAAATACAAATAGAGAGGGAGAAAGAGGAAGAAGAGGAGGAGGAAGAGGAGGAGGAGGAGGAGGATGAATATGAGGATAAAGAATATGAGGATGATGAAGAAGAGGAAGTAGAAGAGAGAACACCAAAGTGGACTGGTAATCGAGCACAGATGAGCAAAAAGATCATTCCAGTACCACCAAAGCAGGTCCTCTCTTGTTCCAGCCAAAACAGGCCAGCCACTACCACCACCATCATAATCAAACAGGTCAGGTGCTCCCCAGTGCACTGCCTCCCCATAGCAAGGCGCGTCACCCCCGGCTCTGCTTAGTCACTTCACCCAGTAGCCGAGAGCCATCCATTCCTGCATCACTACTCTAGCCTCTGGAAGTGTTGGAAAAATTACCGAGTCTTCTCTCTCACTGTACCAGTGCCTTCTGACAACTGAATGGGAAATAATTTGTACATGGTTGAGATAAATATCCAACAAATAGCTGCTTGATGAATATGAGTCCTTACATCATGGCGGCTTCATGTTAACAAATTTAGGCATTTGTCTTAAGACTTTAGACATTCCTGCATTTCATCTAGCCTGAGAATTTATTTTGATAAGAAATAATAAAATAGTCAGTCAACAGAAACAAGTAAAAGAGTTACACAAAACAATTCTTCATGAACCTCAACATGAGGGTAATGATTTTTTATTCCTAATCAGTTTCTGGCTCTGGTGAAAATAATTAAATAAATAAAATACAAGTTCCTTAAACTAAAATAAATCTTTTCTCTTTTCAATCTGTTGATAACTTCATGAGATTCTCTCGTGACAAATATGGGTGGATACATTCAGTCATGTCAACAAATTTATTGGTAATAGTAATGATTAAAGAAACAACTGTAAGAAATATAAAAAAGTTAGCATGATGGTCTAAGTTCACAGAACAACCTGGAAGAAATAAATCAATGTAAAAGAAAATCTCTAAGTGTTGTCTCAGACTTTTTTGGAGGAGGGAATTGTTAAATAATAATCCTTTGAAATGGATAGATTAAAGCAACACAGGCAAGCAAGCATAGACTGGTGCTGTGAAGACAACGGTTTAATTTTTCTGGAACATCTTGCCGAAAACCCTTTAAGACTTACACATTGCAAGTGTCTGCTTGCCTACATAGTACTGAGACAATGAATGGCAACTGACATCTTTATTAGTGTTTCAATTTATTCCATCCTGCCAGGCATACTTGAAGGGATGTGGTGGAGAGCCAGACATCACTTCCCTAACCTCAGTAATTTCTACAGGAGCTTAGTAGCACATGTAGGCAAAGATGTAGAATGGTGCACAAGAGAGTGTGTTTGATGCTTTTATAGACACCAGGTTTAGAAGATGTAGAGCAAAACACAAATAAATTGCATTTCATGCTTTTGTAGATTACCATTAGCGAGTGATTGACATTAGTTTTGGACCAGGTGTGTGTAGCCAGACAAAGCATATGTAGTTCCTCCCACATCCAACTTTGCCTATTTCATTAATAGCTTTCTTTAGAAGGGGAAATATTTCTTGATGTCTCTTGCAGTTGTGTCCAAGTTTACTGCTTTGGTAAATGGTTTATATTGGGATTTGATACATAGTCCCTCCAAACTCCTAACTTGAATGAAAAACCTGAATGAATTTTTACCTTACCTTTTGATTGAGTGAGTCCAACATCATTGTTTAGAAAACTTGATCAGTGAAAAGAACTTAATAATAAAACTGATTCCTTAAATGGACAAGACAGAATTGATTTCTTTTCTTAACATAGCTGACAATTTGATAACACATCCATCTAATCCTACACACCATTAGTGTGGGAATGTGTAATAACAAAATATTCAAAGTCAACTAAACTCTACCAGGACTACAGCAATTCATAAAGAGTCATATACTACTTTGAATGTCCTGATCACTCCTCTCAAATTTAAACTTAAACATTAGACTTTTTTTCCTTTTTATGTTCAACACAATTTCTAATTCTCGAAACACAGTTGAGGTTGTTACAATATAATGGCCAGTGTTTTACTCTCACCACTCTTGCAGGGAGCAAGTGAGGGGCCACAAAAGGCACCGGAGACCCCAGACACAGACCGAAAGCAGACCAAACTAGAAATTGTGCTCAACAACAAGCCAACCCAGCAGCAGCCTGAAGCCAAGCGTGCCTCCTATGCAGAGATCAAACTCTCTTCACCATCCACCAAGGAGCCACCCAAGACAAAGGGATTCAGAACAGAGGTTAGTGTCAATTTAATGCTCTATCTAATAACAAGTCAGCAATAAAAGTGTAAGTAGTGTCTCAACATTACCACTGCTTTCTCTCCTTGTTTCTAATTTTTACTTGGTCTCTAAACTTGCCCAGCCTCTTCCATATATTTCAGTCAAAATATTATCCTTGTCTGAGCTTTTGTTTCTTCATATTTTGATTTGAACAGTTAATCCACTGTTGTTTTCTTTCTCTTTTCTGTGCTCATGTACATTCAATTAACAAACGAAGGACTATCAGTTGACAAAAAGCATCATCCTAATGACAGCATTACCATTCCCATGCACTCTCATGTGGCAAAATTATCACAAAATTGCTGTCATAGTCCTTGATAATTGATATACAACATTCTCTTAGTATAATAAGATTTTTTTCTTCTTTTTTTCATTTTACTTATTTTCTTTTTTATAGTTCTTAGGTTACAAAATCTCTCTCTCTCTCTCTCTCTCTCTCTCTCTCTCTCTCTCTCTCTCTCTCTCTCTCTCTCTCTCTCTCTCTAAATCACTGCCACCATCATTACCACTGTCACATGTGCAGGTGCATGCCAAGGTGGAGGCAGTACCTCCGGAGCCAGTCACAGGACCAAAGCCAGGGCCAGGGCCAGGGCCTGGGCCTGGGCCAGGACCAGGAGAGGCACAGCTACAGCGAGCTAAGAGGGAACGCATCATCCCCATCATGATGGAAGATGATGACGAAGATGACGACACAACTGCCAGTGAATCACACATCCCTCTTGACAGCAAGTAAGTGTGGAGGCTGGGGAGTTATGTTCAGGTGAGAGTTGAATGATAAAAACCTGCCTATTATGATGGCCTGCTGGATCTAAATGAAGATAATGTAGGGGCTGCCAGACTTATTTTGTGGCTGTGTAACCAACAGCATACAGATCACACCTGATGTCTAATTTTTTTTCCAGTGTTAAAAGACAAGTTATTACACCTTTATTTTCCCATTAAGCAGTCAAAAGATTGAGGGTTTTCTTTACATATTTCTAACACATATCATAGAACAACTTAAATGCCCTTTTTTTCACTATAGCCATAGTGTTTTATCCATTTTATAATTCATTGTAGAAAATTAGAAAGATACTTAATTTGTTTTCTGGATCCTATGTCAATATGGTGAAGCTAAGAAGACTCATACATACAATTAGTATATTAGTAATTTACTGTCTAATATGAAAAGTAGCAAATTTTCCTTTTAAAAAAAATAATGCATTCGTCATATCTTGTAATAATTGATATACTGAGATAATTGATTAAATAATGTAGTGATTGCCTCTCTGGTAGTAAAAAAATTATAGATATGAGATGAATGAAAATTTCTTCATATAATAATGTGAATTAGTGAATTATTTAATCATTCACAATTTCTTACAGTAACTGTTTATGATTTGGCACAACTCACAAAACTGCTGAACTAAGATTATCTTAACACGCTCCAACCACTCATTTCCAAACTGCCACTTTCCAAAACACAACATTTGGATTTGAACATTACACAACCAAAATAAACAGAATGAGTGGGAAGATTCACATTATGTTCACCTTCCACACTGATCACTGCTTGCAACTTTACTGGTGGCACACTTGCCTACCTCTTGGCAAGCCCAGATTTGTGTTCTATTCAGGTGCAAAGGTTTCCTTTGATGAGTGAGCCAACTACTACTGTCTTCCTTGAGTAAGAGTACAGCATGTGAAGGGTGTCAGTCTGACTCATGGATTGCACTATATGAGTTCTGGGGTTTCTTCAGAAGGGTAGAGTTGGTGATTAGGAGTCCAACACATGATACTCATGTTGGTTCCTCCATGAGAGAAGCAGCATTTTCTTATAACCCTTGCTGGTATTATAATGACCTTATTAGGATCTCATAACTCTGTTAATTTCCATTTACTAATGTTTTATTATGGCAACACCATACAGTATTGTCCTGATCCATCTTGCAGTGGCTCACTTATTTTTTGGGTTGTGTTTCTGGAACTTAGGATTGTATGTTTGAGAGGTTGGAGTTTTCCATTCTTTATTGATTTTGAAAATTTCAAGCTATGCTATTATATTTTCTGAGTTCATTGTTGTTATAATTTTTTTTATCTGCTTGTGCTGCTTTCGATTTGTTTATACTGTCGCCTTTAGCACAGGACTATGCGACTCTATGCTGACTGCCATCTAGCTCAGCAATTTGCTCTACTACTATTCCAAAAATAAGGGAAAGTTAACTGATAATAAAATCATTTCTTAAGCAAACAAGTATTCAATTTTTTTTTTTCTATTCAAATAGGTGAACAAATTTGTTCTAAACCATCTTCTCAAGTGACAATTTACAGAAAAAATGGCACAATTTGCAAATTCACCACTTAGTGAAATTCAATATCATACAACATTTATTCATCTTATCTATGGTATTGGATGTCAAAATACACTACCTTTCTCTCTTCTTTTGCCAAAGTAATCTATCATTGTTGTCATTTGGCAAACATGTCTTATCCAGTGTGAAAACTTAATTAATATTTCTTTTCTAATGAAATAGTGGATCCATCAGATGATGTAAGTACAACAATGGTTAATTAATTCCCGTTATGGTTATTAACTGTTTCATCCACCAAACAAAAGCTTGGATACAACACTCCAAAAATTGATGAAAAAAAAAAAAAAAAAATTGCAGCAGCCTCAACAACACTGGACTTCCCACTAGCAGCACCTCATCTTGTGTGTGGCTGTGGCAGAGCACCCTCAAGACAGTGGCACACCCTCCAGGCACTAACAGTTTTCCTCCTTGACCTAGATAGAGTTCAGCCACCACCCTGGCACTTCATCCTCCTGCTGGCTTGCATAACACTCAAAGGACAGTGCCAGCCAGGAATAATTATACTCTCAGTGTCATAGATTTACCACAGTAATATTGTTATTTATGGACAGAAGAACATGGTAACTTGCCATTGATGAGCCTACATGTCTCTGTCTTGTTCTCCACCTTGCAGTAATTAAATCTACATTCTTACCAACACCCTTATTTACTAGTAAGATCTCAGAGTTGCAGATAAAATAGTCCAGTATCTTACAAATATAGGTAAGAGTTTCAGTAGACATATGAAGTCAGTTTTCTACAAGTTTTCAATTAAGACAGGAATGTGTAGACCAGTCAGCAAGTAAAACCATACACCAATGGTAATGTTGCCAGGTTCTCATGCCCTCAGGTGACAAAATTGATGTACTACATTCTATGACACAAGTCCCCATAATGCAGTGTATAAACTAACTAACCTCTGAGTCCAGCTAACCAGCCATGGATAAAATGAGATGTGGCAGAGTTTGTGTTGATGTCCATCCTTCCTCCTTGCTCCCCCCAGCAGGCGTACTGGCTCCTCCATGCCCTGCGGCAGTACACGCATCACCCCTCTGACCTCACAGCTCCCCAACAGTCGTCCCCCTGATCCTCGAACACCTCCTGTTTGCACTTCTGCACCAGAACCAATAAGGTCTGTTGCAGCAACCTTTGCAATGGTCTGTTTTATCATTATCCTCTTCTTCCTCCTTGTCATTTTGTTTCCTTTCACTGCCTCTCTTCCACTTTTCATTTGCTCTCTCTTTCTCTATGTCTTATCTCTCTTTTCTCTTTGTCTCTCTCTCTTTTGTACTTCATTTGTTTTATTTCTGCTCATCTTGTTTTCCATATATTTTGCCTCCTTATCTTTTGTTTTCTCCTCGTCTTTGTCCTTATATCTTCCTTTCCTTTTTTTCTTTTCTTTGGTCTCTAATTATTTCTCCTTTTTTTGTGACATATTTTGAACATAATTAAATGTGCTTTAGGAAACTTGTAGTATTTCTCTCATGTTCTATATATTCTTCTCTCATGTTCTATATATTCTTCTCTCCAGTTGTCACCTCCTCTTTAGTCTCCTCCATCTTCTTCTCAGTCCCCATCATCTCCTCCTCCTCCTCCTCCTCCTCCTCCTCCTCCATTAAATCAGTCCAGAGAAATTGTAATTTATCCAAAAATTACTTCACAATCCCCACCATAAATATGAACATCAGGTCTCCTCTTCCTCCTCCTCCACCCTCTTCACAGGTTCCCTATTCTTCCTTAGAGTAAAAACCTTTACCTTACTGTTTTAATCCTCCCATAGTAGTCTGACTCAGCCTGGCCTTCTTATTCATAGACTTACTGACTTTTACAGAACATGAACATTTTACTTTCTCTCAAATCTACGGTAATAACAGAATCTCCCTATCATATTGCACATTTAGTATTCCAACTCAAATTTCTCCTATTCTATGCAGTATATAAATGAAATAACTGTATAAATAATTTTTACCTTCATCCTTGCCCAAGTATATGCAAAGTCCTTTTTGCTACACAGTTTGAAAACAGAAAACATTTTACTTTTATCCATGCCCAGAATATATCCATTTATCATATATGGTATACAAACAGTACAGTGGTATCTCAATTTATGTCCTTCATCCATTCCAGATCTTTGGACTTTTACCAAACTATTTTTCCCATGACAAATGCAGTCACATAGTGTCAAATCCCACCATTCATCCACCTCACTAATCATGCAATTAATCATACAATTCATCCAACTGGTTCACATAAAATTCAATTTGTCATTTGTACACTTGCCCTGTGATTCGGGCAGCATAATCTTGTTACTTTCCGTACCACTTGGTCACTTCAGGTCAGTGTCACATCTTGACTTATTTTTACCTGTACAAGTTCTAGCATGTGAGTTACTATCCATAAAAAGGTCATATACTAAGCCAGTGGTATTCATTGCACAGCTCGCGAGCTGCTGGCAGCTTGTGATGACTCAATTTGCGGCTCTCGAAAAATAAATAAATACAGGTAACTCAATTTACACGATAGATGCATTCCAAGAGGCATCGAGTATTTCAAAATTTGTGTAAAACAAACTTGTAATTCTCATAAGAAACAATAGATGATAGGAGGGATGCAAGATATGGTCAAATCGTGTATAAGCAAACCGATCGTGCAAATTTAATTAATTATAATATTTTTTTGGTCGCATATTAACAAAAACATGTAAATTAAACACGCATACATCAAGAGTTACCTGTAAATGAATAAAAAAACAAAAATAAATAGAAAAGTAATAATTTTTCAAGTACGATACATACAGGCAACCCCAACTTAACGAACGGGTTACGTTTCTAAAAAAAAAAGTTTTTTTCTTCCTTTTTAGTTCTTTTTTTCTTCTTTTCTTTTCTTTTTTTCTTAAATATGCACATAGCCAGAGGTATACAGTGTTTTAATAACATCACTAGACATATTGGTTGTGGACAGTACACTGCTAAATGGCCACATGAACATAGGAATTTATTTAATAGTCTTAATTTATATTGATTTCTAAAAGTTACAGTAAATTGTTTATGCTTTCATGTATACATGGTAGAAAGGTAAGGCTGGCAGTAGTATAGTTAAGTTTATGTTAACAATTACACATTTCAAGTCTGTAACATTTGCAAGATGTCAACATAAACAGTTCCAAGATAAAAGCTAAACATGGGATATAGTACATAGCAGGGGAAAAAAAAAAGATGAAATAAGAAAAATATAAATGAAAATGCATACAAACCAGAAGACATCCAAAGTGCACAGCTTTAGTAACCCCTAATAGGAATCCTTACAGAAGGGAACCCCTGAAGTGACATACTACATGTAGAACAATATAAAATTAAATCTCTTGAATTTGAATAAAAATTGAAAATTAAGAAAATATTCCTTGTTTGATGTCAAACTTTGTCAAATTTCACTGCAGTCTGTTGATAACTTTTCAGAGTTATCAGTTTGATAATACTAAATATAATAAATATGTAGGTAAGAAACCCTAAGAAGATATTTTTTTACATTTACAACTGTACTTTATTTATAGCTGCAAGTATTGTACATTCCCATGCAAAGGACTTGCATATACTTAGGAAAGCATATACTACAGAAAATGCATAGCATTTAACCATTGCAACAGCCACTGTCTATTTTTCTTCAGTGACATTAAAGAACAACAAAATTTATTGTTGAAAAAATAGCCATTAACAATATAAGTAATTAGTACTTAGCCATACAAGTATCTTAATCCTCCTCTCTCTCTCTCTCTCTCTCTCTCTCTCTCTCTCTCTCTCTCTCTCTCTCTCTCTCTCTCTCTCTCTCTCTCTCCCTCTTCTACTACCCCTCACCCCTTCCACTCCCTGCAGGAAGTCACGACGGGAGCGGATCATTCCCATTGCCGTCGAGGGTGAAGGTTTGGTCACCCCGCCGCCCCATGTGGAGGAAGGGGCAGGGCTTGGTGCAGCTCGGACACACCCGGCCTTCTCCCGCACCCTGTCTGGCCGCCCCAACACCCTCAGGTAAGTCTGTGTATGTGTGGAGGGGAGGGTATTGCCTGAGGACCTTCCCTTTCTCAACTCTCTTGTGTTTTTTCCACTGTTCAATCTTTTCTTGTTCCTCTCTCAGTTGTGGATGTTTTTAATCTAATATTTCCAGTTTGTTGTCATTGATTTATATACTGTACATATTCTCTCTCTCTCTCTCTCTCTCTCTCTCTCTCTCTCTCTCTCTCTCTCTCTCTCTTTGCATGTACTGTTAGTTCCATTTATTTATTTTTTTTATTTATTTAATTTTTTTTTTCTATGTGATCATCCTTTTCCACTTGGCTTCCAGTAATAATCATATACTTACACGGGAGCATGGAGGCAGGCTTATATTACTGGCTCAGGGATGTGCTGCAGTGGGCATGTTGTGGCATTTCCACAGTGAAGATTTCATGTTTGTCACCTTCCTTTTTGCACATAACTAGTTCCAGTTTAGCCAAAGCAGATGATACCTTTCTCTTTGTTTTTGTGACTTCTCCACTATTGTGATTTGCTGTATGCATATGTCAGTTTCATTGTTTGTTGTTTTCAAGGAACACTGTTTGGCAAAAGCTCATTAATATTCTTTCCCTTGTGTCCTTTATTCTTTTTTTTTTTTTTTCACCTTTTTATAGTATGTTATGACACGTTAATATTTTATTGCACATGGTAGAGATTTTATTCTTTTCAGTGCTTGCATTTGGAAAATACAGATTACAGATATTTTTCCTCATGAGGAATTGCTACTGTTACAATCCTCTAATTTCTTCAGTTACTTTTAAATAATGAGCCTTGAATAATGCATTATGTTTTTTTGCCTGTGATTTCCTTGCTTTGATTATTTTATTATTTTCAAAAGTTTCATTCATACTAATCACCCTCTTAATCTTATCTATACATTCTAATGCCCCAGGATACTTCAGAGTGGGTGTGGGTGGGTGCATGTTTAACAGAGTATAGAAAAGGCACGTGATGTACATGCTATGGACACACTTGCTTTCAGTACTCTCAATAGCAGGTGAGGCTTTTTGCCTTGCTATCTGCAACTAATATGCTTGTTGCTTATGGCTATCTGATGGCAGTGGGATGGAGGGGGAAGCAGCCCCATCACCCTCTTGTCCTCAGAGGTCACCAGCTGACTCTACCACAGCTTCTACTTGGCACACCCACTTCTCCCACAGTAACAGGTACTTCCTCTCATTCTTTTCATGTGCCTCACTAAACATGTCATCAACCTGACCGCCTTCACTAAAGGCCAGTTCACACATGTCAATTTGCAACTAAAATTGGAAGTTGGTAGAGTTTCCAACTGAATATTGGTGCCTAGCAACTGGAAAAACCAGTCACAAAACAAGACCAACATGTTAGTTTTGTTCACTCAATTTGCAACTTTGTTTATGTTATGACATCATGGAGAAAGATTTGAAAATGTGGTGTCAATGTAGAGAAGAAGTTGGTGAGGAAAAAAAGAGCACATCTGGGACATAAAAGTGAATTCTACAACAAAAATAGCCAACACAAAAAGGTATTCGATGAGATAGCTGCCACTCTCCAATGACTGCCTCTCTCTATGCAGGGTGTTGTTGAGGTAAGGATTGAATACTTGTGATGATTTAATTGTCATCATCACAAGTGGAAGACATCTTGTTGGGTAGCTGTTTGTTTACATTCACTTCCTGCCAAGCAGTCCATACTTCCAGTCTCTATGTGTGAACATGTTCCAACTAGAAGGGCTCAGTCGATGCTTCTACCAACTTGCAATTTCAGCTGCATATTGGCATATTGACATGTGAACCCACCTTAACATCATGACCTATGTGGACTGTCATGGGTTCCTACCGTAATCTTGTCACCAGAGGACAGTAAGTAATTGAAAATCACTGTCTAATGCTCTCCGTACACATTACCATTGCTATTCCATTTTTCTGAGCACCATCACCATTACATTGTAGCTGATACATATTTATGCTGATTATGTATTGTCAGGATGAAATGAACCAAACAGTTTTGACACTATTACCATAAACTTATCCATTCAAGTTTTCCTCTTAATTAGCTACTTTACACCCAATACATTCCTTACATTCAAACATCTTAAACATGCAACACTGGTACACTCCAAACATAACACCAACGGCACATCTCATCCACAGCCTGACAAAATTCAAGCTGGAAAATAAACATCAGTGAAAGCTAAACAAGCTGACACCACCACTGACATCACCAAAATATGCTTTATGACTCCATTGCATTATAGACCCTCTCTCTACCTTCTTTCATCTCTCTTAGCTGTATGTGTGTTCCATGCAACCCTTCTAAAACTTATAATCTCATTTAGCCATTTAATTCAAAATCTCTTTTATCCATTTAATTCTCTGTCCTGCCTTCCTTCACTATCTGTGTTTTTTATTTTGCAGACTAATAGTTCAAAGCTACAGTAGCTTGCTAAGATGAGAAGAAATCATTCTTCCTAGATATGTTACCTGCCTCCCACTCCTAACATCCACACCACATCCTGACCTGTGTCTTCCCTTCTAGTCGGGGACGCGGCTTCCTGCTCGACCACAGTGAGAGCTTCAGTTCAGCTGGGGAGGAGGAGGAGGAGGATGAGGATGACGGTTTCCAGATTCTGACTGCAGAGTCACTCTTTTCGACTCTTCTCAACCGAGTTCGTTCCCTCACACGGAAAATGAATGCAGAGGATGGACGAGGCGACAGAGTCCGCATGACATCCAACCGACCAACTCCTGACCCCAGCGGAGGACCAGGGATGCCTGGGGCCGTCCATTCAGGCTCAGCTGGATTCTGGTCATCCCTCTACAACTCCCCACGGGACTCTCCAGCCAGGTGAGAGGAGGATTGAGTGACTGAGTGATTCAGTATGGTGCTATAATAGATTATAACCTCTCTTAAATGAATTTTGGAAGCAGCAGACAAAATCTAGAGCAACCAACTCAGTTTGAAAGTCTTGTATTCAAGAATAATCTTGAGCCACCTGTGGCATCAAGATCCAAATCAAGCAACAGTGGACACATGCCACTGATTGGAGAAGTAATCACCAGTTGACAGGTGGTCACTTTGTCTACATCAGTGTAGCAACACATGTAGTTCATTGCTCAATGATTTTTGCACTTTTTTGTGTTTGAATTATTACAGTTTTCAATAAACATGCTGTCAAGAGAGAAAGTAGAGAAGAGAAAAAGGTGAATATATTATTAGCACAGAAGCTTCAGTTGATCAAGAAGGTAAAAAGTGGTGGGTCTGTAAAGGTGGTGTGTGAGGAATATAGTGTAAAAAACATTTGATATCTGTAAGCAAAATCCAAACTTAACAAAAATGTTATGTAGTAATGGTATTTTATATTATCAGATTGGATAGTGTCCTTGATCAAAACTGCAGTACTGTATCTATTCCTCTGTCTTTCATAATGCAGTTGTTGATATTAGCCACTTCTAACATAACTTAATCTTAGTGTCACTATTGCTTCATCAGACCGATATTCCCCCTTGGTCAATAATACTAAGGTATGAGCATATAGACTAAGCCACCTTACTACCATGATCTCCTTGAATCCTACAGAAGGATCTCTGAAACCATGTCACGCAGCAGCCTTGGTAGAGATGAGGATGGCCTGCCAGGTCTTGGCTCTCCTCTCTGGACCCGCAGTGTGTCACGGGATCCCTCAGATGCTGACACTCTCTTCTCCGAGGCATCATCCAGCGCCCAGTTTGGCACGCTGCCCAGAGGTACGCAGTAAGCCCAGGGTCCTGATCCCATCCATAAACACACACATGCATACACATAAATACATACATGATGTTGGTGTAGTTTAGCAGGATATTATCCTGGAGACATACTAGGCTAAAAGCTATGGCAGCTTCTCTTTTATTTGATTTTCATGTGAAAATTTCCTATTTGCCTTACAATTTTTCTGAGGAAGGTCCAAAACAACCACAGAAAAACTGTACATCATATAGAAACAGTTGACATGAAAATCAAGAGAGGATAATCTGCCATAGCTTTCAACCTTGTATGTATAATGAGGTACAAACATACAGCAGGAGAGCAGCAGCAGCAGCAGCAGCAGGACCAGAAGGCATAGAAGCAGAAGTATCAACAGTATCATTCCCCTCTCCTCCTTCCTTCATCCTTCGCATCACTACCTCTACTCCTTGCATGCATGGCCCACCAAAGATATATCAGGAAGAAACTGAAAATTCATGAACATCAAGCTGAACAGATATTGTCAGTTTGCCCTCTTTTTTTCTCAAATATTGTCACAATATGCATCGCATACCAAATTTTCCTTCATTTAATGAATATTCCATGCATCCAAAATTTCCTAAAGCTATGGAATATTTCAGCTGTTGTACATCTTTGACACATTTCAAATTTAACATATTGTTATTGGTGCCAAAAAGAATTTTTCCTTGCACAAAAAAATGTCAGCACATTCAAATTAGATATTTAACATCAGACTTCACACTATCTAAATGAAACCTAACTCTTTATGGGAACTTTTTTTTTTTTTTTCTCCATCTGAATTCTTGAACAGACACTTTTACAGATGAGAAAAAGGGACAAGAGTAAGGGAGATTTCTGATCCATGCAAAAAGTGTTATTGTTAGGTCATCTTCCATCACACACACACACACACACACACACACACACACACACACACACACACACACACACACACACACTCGGCTCGGTAGCTCAGTGGTTAGAGCGCTGGCTTCACAAGCCAGATGACCGGGGTTCGATTCCCTGGCCAGGTGGAGATATTTGGGTGTGTCTCCTTTCACGTGTAGCCCCTGTTCACCTAGCAGTGAGTAGGTACGGGATGTAAATCGAGGAGTTGTGACCTTGTTGTCCCGGTGTGTGGTGTGTGCCTGGTCTCAGACCTATCCCAAGATCGGAAATAATGAGCTCTGAGCTCGTTCCGTAGGGTAACGTCTGGCTGTCTCGTCAGAGACTGCAGCAGATCAAACAGTGAATTACACACACACACACACACTCTACTGTGTGTGTGTGTGTGTGTGTGTGTGTTGTGTGTGTGTGTGTGTGTGAGAGTGGTGTTCATTGTAAACACTTGGTGGGTCAGCATGCTTCTTACAACATGCGTACAATTAACTTATTAATACCTTCACTCACCACAAGCCTTAATCTGGATCATTGTTCTATTTCATAATAAGGCTGCAACTATTTATTTTTCTATTTATTTATTCATATATCAGTTTTATTCATTATACGTTAATTGAATAGTGTTCATTATTAAATCTGAATAATCAGATAATCTGGATTCTAGTGTTCAACCTATCATACATACAAATAATGTATAGATAAAATTAACATGTCTCCACAATGTTAAGTCTATTGGTGCATTGAAAGCACTGGATGTGAACATTTCAGATCACTACTAAAGAGTCGCAAGAGTTGCTGGCATTAAAACAAAGATTCAATGCTGATTGCTTGTTGAACTTAAAGTTCTCACATCCTACTTTGTGATTATCTCCTGTATGTATTTATGTGATGAAAACAGTCTTAAGGATTCATTAGAAAAAAAAATTTGCATACCCTTCAGACAGTTATCAGTATTACAGTAAAGTGAAAATATATACTCTTGATTGTTCCCATTCCATAAACTCAAGCTCACAATCGCTCAGTTCCCTACATAAACAAGAATACCAGATCTGGATTGCAGAGATAAAGATATCAAAAATTGCATTAATCAAGCATTTTCCTCAATTAACTAATACCTTTCATTGAAGTCAGCCCTTAATGTCAGACATTTGGCAAACATGATCCAGCAGGTTGTGATGACTGTCCAGCTAAACTATTATAGTCGCATATTTCTTTTCTTTTAAGACTTCTAACAACATGACTCCATGGTCCATAAAGCAGGCACTCCATATTGGATAGCCATCTGTATCTGCTTATCTCTCTCTCTCTCTCTCTCTCTCTCTCTCTCTCTCTCTCTCTCTCTCTCTCTCTCTCTCTCTCTCTCTCTCTCTCTCTCTCTCTCTCTCTCTCTCTCTCTCTCTCTCTCTCTCTCTCTCTCTCTCTCTCTCTCTCTCTCTCTCTCTCTATACAATATGACCAGTTAGGGCTAGTGTTGCCTTTCTCAGCAAAAAAAAAAATACAGGCAGACAAGGGCAAGGTATGACAGACACCCCAACTAGCTCAAGGAAGGGTGAGGATGTGTGCTGATGGAGGAGGGGGTGACTTCATAATAAAATCAAATGAAGGATAAAGCATTGAGCTTGCTGTGTACATGTCCTCTCATTCACTCATTACTGGACATGAACACACACACACACACACACACAGTACGGATTAGCACGCAGCAGTAACAATATAAACTCTAATTAGAAAATAAACAAAGAAATAAAAAAACTACACCAGCTTCAGATTCAGATATGTTGAGTAAAAAATAATAAATCCCATAACCTTCCTTTGACCTTTCTTGATGTGCCATGAAGGGACCTGTGAAGGGGAAGACACCTCCTCCTACAGCAAACTGATCATGTACACTGTATTAACACTTAATAGAATAGCACATTACAACCAAATAAACCCAAAGACATTAAAACAAGAGAAAGACACAAGTGAGTATATTCTTGTGTTTTGTTTCAGTAGTATTGTAATATTTATGGTTTGCCAGTTATTTTGATTTTTTTGTTTTATTAACTAATATAATAATGACTGCATTCAGTAGTAATTTTTAGTTGATGATGATGATGATGATGATGATGATGTTGTTATTAGCATTGTTGTTGCTGTTTTTGCTGCTAGTGTGTGGACTAATACAAGAGGTGTGTGTGTAGTGAGCGGGCGGATGTGTTGTTGTTGTTGCAGTGAGAGCACTACGCCACAGCCTGCATCTGCCGCCCCCTCGCCTCCACCCAGACCCCTTCTTCCTCACTGACTTCTCCTAGCTCCTCCTCGCCTCCTCCTAGCATGGTTGTAGTGCTGCTGCAGTAGACCTCCTTCACTGCCCTCTCATGGGAGGGAGGAAGTGACCCTTACCCTCTCCTCCTCCTCCTACTCCTACCCCTTCTCCTCCTGCGGCCTCCACACATACACGCCCGAGCACACCAACAGCCGTGATGTGGTGCTGCAGGTGTGTGGCAGAAAGGATCCCAGTGAACTAAGATTCGGAAGAAGTAAGTGCAACTGCGGTGGATCCAAACCTTCCCTCCTGTGCTGTTACCGTGTTCTTGATGATGGTGATTATGATAGTGATGAAACCAATAGTGATGATATGGGTGCTATTTCACTCTTACCATAAACTGGTGCATATTCCATGCTCATATGTGGCTCCCACTAGTGATGCAGTGGTGATACCACTGGTGGCACTATTGGCATACCTATGTGTCATGGTTCCTCTTTTCTCCTGTGTCTCCCATCTGGTGCATTGTAATATAATACATTACTATTACCACTACAATGATTGCTGCCACTACTGCTAGTTCAATGTGCCATGTTGAGTAATAGCTCATATTTTCAAAGATTTAAGACATATTTTTTCTTCTTTGCCACAGTTATAAGATAGGCCTCTTTTGTTAAGAATATTTCAAAGATGCTGAGAGAAATTGCTAAGTATTAATGCCTTGTGGAAATGAAGGCCCCATGGAGTGTAGCCTAAACCCACTATTGTGTGCTTTGCAACAAAGTATGAAAAAATATGGTGGTGATTCTTGAAACATAAACACTCTCAACTTTTATTTTATGACCAACAGTCAGTCATTGGAGGGTGCCTATTGTTGTCTGTGTAAAGTATCATGCTGGCACAAGGCAAGGCAGCTGGGAGCTTGAGTAGCAAGGGAAAAAATATTTGAACAATTGGACTGATCTATCTTGTCACTTCCTTACCCTAGTCTTTTGCTGTGGGGATCAAGAGAATGTGTCACTAAGACCCAAAAGATGAAAGCTGTTCCTAGCCCACAGCGCCTGCCAGTTTAGCCTCCTTGTTACTGCCACAGCAGGTCTGAGTACACTCCCCGGCCTATCCTGTCCCCGGATGCTGGCTCAGACTCTGCTACTCTATGCTGTTTAGGATCTTGATGTAGACATAGCATAGAGACATTCATATTTATATATATACTACATATATATATACTGTATATATATATATACTGCACTCAAGAGTATGTTCTTTATTTTTTATCTTTCTCTAGTAAGACAACATTGTATTTTGCCTTGTATCTTCTTTTGTTTTGTATTTCCTTGTACAATATGTATACCACCAATTTCTCCCTCTTGTGCATGGGTAGGAGTGATGTGCTTGTGTTGGAGCAGAACAATACTCTTGTGTGATATTATAGTTGGCGCCGCCTCTCGGCTAGATGTTTGGGGGACCTGTTGTGTTGTTTGCAAATTAACAACAAAAGTGCCAAGTCTCTGCATGTGTTTGTTTCTCCACAGTAGTAGTCATTCTCCCTGGCAGCCCCAGAGAAACCTGCCAGGCCCAGGGTGAGGCCCCTCCTGCCCCCCCACAGGGGTCCTCAAAGATGACATGTAACCTTCTTCTTTAACACAATCAAGAGTAGATTATCTATAAATACTTTCATAAATTATAATTACCTACAAGATACTCATTTCAAAATCTGAATTTGCCAGTGCAATTTTTCACTAGTAATTATTTCATTAAAAGCTTATAAATTCAATACAGTTGCTTTTAGTTTTTTTATTAAAAATTTATTGTGGGGAAGGTTACATATCAAGTGATAAAAAAAAAGTATCCTGTCTTGACACTCTTGCCTACCAATGAAGAGATAAAAAGAGAGATATAAAGATAAAAAAAATTGTGATACCAAGTACAACTACATACTATGACAGTTTTACAGTTGCCCATCACAATTCTGCCCCTCTGATCCTTTCTTCCTAGTCCAAGAGCAGCACAAATTGGTCATGCCTAAGACATGCCATAGCCCAGCAAGGGTGGAGGAAATGGGGTGGGCAGTGCAACCCTGTTTCTCAGCCAGCCAAGACAGCCAAGTCATAGGAAAAGAGAGGAAGTACAACAAATTCAGAGCATGTGCCTCATGTTGACCCAGACATTTCATGGATGATGCCAAATATAAAGACTGTCATAGACAGGGTCAACTTTTGGAAGAAAAGAAGGTGATGCAGCAATGTTGCTGTAATAAAGAGTCAGGGCATCAGAAGTAAAATATTTAGCTATAATGGCTCCAGGCTGTTTTGATGGGTGATGCTGGATTTAGAGACAGAAAAATACATAATAAAAGGAAAGTTTGAGGTTAAGTGAACATACATGCTGCAGAGAATGTTTATTTACAAATTCATTTTTATTTTGTTTTTGTTTTATTATTTCCTTAAATTTACTATTACAGCAAGATTATATATATATTTCTTTATTTAATTTTTTTTTTTTTTTCATTTACCAATAGTATTAAAGCAGTAGATGCCTGGGCTGTAGTGGCACAAGCACAGAATAAAGTGTTGACAGTGACAGTTGGTATTGGTGCTTGTGTTACCTTGAAATTCAATCAGAGTTAAATTGAATGGGTAACAAGGAAATGAGATGAGGTCAGAAAATTAAATAAAGGAAAGGCAGGCAATGTAACCAATGACTGATGCTGGATGGCTTAAATCTAAGACACTGAAATGGAGTAAGTCACTATAAAAGAGAGGCCCTAAATGGAAGATTTTCATACTCCATTGCAGCAAAGGAAGAGAGTGAATGAGTGTGGTCAGGTTATGCATGTATATTCATAATTAGAATTATAAACAAACTTACTGAACCAATGGAAAAAGTACCTAATAAATCTGATTGTGTGCCTTTCTAGACAACATCCCCACCAGAGAGATAGATAATGTGCAATATGAAAAAAAAAAATCAAATAAATAAATAAGTAGAATAAAAATTTTAAACATACCATAAAAAGAATTTAAAACATGTGTGTGTGTGTGTGTGTGTGTGTGTGTGTGTGTGTGTGTGTGTGTGTGTGTGTGTGTGTATTTACCTAGTTGTATTTACCTAGTTGTAGTTTTACAGGGCCTGGGCTTTATGCTCGTGTGGCCCCGTCTCCATATCTACACTTATCCAATCTTACTTTAAAAGTGTGCACACTCTTTGCAGACACTACTTCTTCATCTAAACTGTTCCACGTCTCAATACATCTCTGCGGGAAACTATATTTTTAATATCTCTCAGACATCTTCCTTTCTCAGCTTTTTACTATGCGATCTTGTGCTTGGTGTCATATTCTTCTCTCAAGATCAGTTTCTCATTATCCACTTGGTCCATTCCGTTGATCAATTTATAGACTTGTATCAGGTCTCCTCTCTCCTTCTTTGTTCCAAGGTTGGTAGATCCATAGCCTTTAGTCTCTCCTCATATGTCATCCCTTCAAGTTCTGGGACCATTCTTGTAGCCATTTTTTGTAGCCTCTCCAATTTTCTTATGTGTTTCTTTTTATGAGGGGTCCACACTACTCCTGCATATTCCAATCTAGGTCTTATTATAGTATTTATCAATTTCTTCATCATTTCTTTGTCCATGTAGTGAAATGCTACTCCAATATTCCTCAGCAAATTATATGTTTCTCTAAAAATTCTATCAATATGGCTTACTGGTTGATTGTTTTCTTCCATCGTCACTCCTAAGTCCTTTTCCTTTTTGACTTTCTCCAGTTCTACACCATCTCCCATCTTATAGATTCCCACAGGTCGTCTTTCACTCTTTCCCATTTCCATGACATGGCTTTTGTTCACATTGAATTCCATTTCCCACTTCTTACTCCATTCCCAGATCTTATTTAGGTCTTCTTGCAGTATTTCACAATCCTCCTTTTGCTTTATAACTCTGCACAGTTTCGTATCATCATGTGTGTGTGTGTGTGTGTGTTTATGAGTGTTGTGTGTGTGTGTGTGTGTGTGTGTGTGTGTGTGTGTGTGTGTGTGTGTGTGTGTGTGTGTATTTACCTAGTTGTATTTACCTAGTTGTAGTTTTACAGGGCCTGGGCTTTATGCTCGTGTGGTCCCGTCTCCATATCCACTTATCCAATTTTTCTTTAAAACTATGTACACTCTTTGCTGACACCACTTCCTCACTCAAACTGTTCCAAGTCTCAACACATCTTTTGGAAACTAAATTTTTAACATCTCTCAGACATCGTCCCTTCCTTAGTTTCTTACTATGCGATCTTGTGCTTCTAAAGTCATATTCTTCTCTCAGGATCAGTTTCTCATTATCCACTTCATCCATTCCGTTAATCAATTTATAAACTTGTATCAGATCCCCTCTCTTCTCTGCTCCAAGGTTGGTAGATCCATTGCCTCCTCATATGCCATCCCTTTAAATTCTGGAACCATTCTTGTAGCCATTTTTTGTAGTCTCTCTAATTTTTTTATGTGTTTCTTTTTATGGGGAGTGCACACAACTCCTGCATATTCCAATCTAGGTCTTATTTTAGTACTTATCAATTTCTTCATCATTTCCTTGTCCATTTAGTGAAATGCTACTCCAATATTGTGTGTGTGTGTGTGTGTGTGTGTGTGTGTTTACCTAGTTGTATTGTACAGGGTTTGAGCGGGGCTTATAGTGTCCTGTCTCCATATCTCCATTTATCTAGTTTTTCTTTAAAGTTATGCACACTATGTGCTGTGACAATTCCATTATCCAATGCATTCCATTTTTCCGCCATTCTGTGTGGAAAACTGTATTTTCCAATATCCTTCACACACTGCCTCATCCTGATCTTCTTTTCATGTCCTCTTGTCCTTCCATCTTCTTCTGCCAACAGCATCAGGTCTTCTTTGTCTATCTTTTCAATATCATTTACTATCTTATACATTGTTATTAGGTCCCCACATTCTCTTCTATCTTGTAAGGTTGGCACTCCCATTTCCTTCAGTCGTTCTTCATATGTGAGGTCCTTTAATTCCAGCACCATCTTTGTAGCAATCTTCTGTATCCTTTCCAATTTTCTTATATCCTTTTTAGACCTCAGAGACCATACCACTGCTGCATATTCCAGCCTTGGGCGTATCATGCTTGTGATGATTATTTTCATACCTTTATCCATGTAATGAAATGCTACTCTTATATTAGTCAACATCTTATATGATAGTCCAAATATCTTGCTTATGTGTTTATCAGGGCTCAGATTTTCTTGTATGATCACTCCAAGATCTTTTTCCTCTTTAGTCTTCATTATTTGTTCCTCTCCCATCAAACAGTTCCATACTGGTCTTCTCTTACTCTTTCCTAGTTCCATTATGTGGCATTTCTTGGCATTAAACTCCAATTTCCACTTCTTGTTCCATTCATAGATCTTGTTTAAATCTTCCTGCAATGGCAGACAGTCCTCTCTGGCTTTGATAACTCTTAGCAGCTTTGCATCATCAGTGATTAAATTAATGTAACTGTTTATCCCAATGTGAATGTCATTTACATAAACTTGAAACATAATGGGGGCTAACACTGACCCTTGTGGCACTCCACTAGTTACTTTACCCCAAGATGAGTATGTATCTCTGATCACAGTTCTCATTTCCCCATCCTTCAAATAATCTCATGTCCATTCGAGCAAGATTCCACGCAGTCATCCAATGTTCACTAGTTTCCAAAGAAGTCTTCGGTGAGGGACTTTATCAAAAGCCTTTTTAATGCCCAAGTATACTGTGTCTACCCATCCATCTCTGTTTTCAAGTCCTGCAATAACTCTCGAGTAGAAGCTTAATAAGTTTGATACACATGACCACCATGTTCTGAACCCAAACTGTCTGTTTGATATGACTTGCTCCTCTTCTAGAAATTTAACTCATTTTTCTTTGATAATTATTTCACATAACTTCCCTACGACACTTATAAGTGACACTGGTCTGTAGTTTAGTGGTTCAGTTGCCTTTCCTCCTTTAAATATCGGTATTACGTTGGCTCTCTTCCACTCTGGTTGAACTTTCCCTTCATTTATTGAACTTTCTATAACTTTCTATAAAGCGTTGGTTATCACTTGGTGTATGTTTCGATTCTGCCATACGCCTGGCAACGCTACTTGGTTCCATCTTTCTTTCTCATTATTCATTCCTTATATGTGATCTAACACTTGCTTAATTTGGAGATAGCAGAACCTATAGCCCCCCTCTCTCCCTGTACATACATCTAGGCCAGTCTCCAACTCCTTTTGTAGTAATTTCTGCAAGCTGCTCAGCTGTGTGCATCCTGCTCGGTGGCTACACTGTGTGTGTGTGTGTGTGTGTGTGTGTGTGTGTGTGTGTGTGTGTGTGTGTGTGTGTGTGTGTGTGTGTGTGTGTGTGTGTGTGTGTGTGTGTGTGTGTGTGTGTGTGTGTGTGTGTGTGTGTCAAATGTTTGCATGTACATATGTATGTATTTGAGAGAGAGAGAGAGAGAGAGAGAGAGAGAGAGAGAGAGAGAGAGAGAGAGAGAGAGAGAGAGAGAGAGAGAGAGAGAGAGAGAGAGAGAGAAGCCTCTGCACAGGCTTGTTGAAAATTTAGGGGGAGGGAGATGCACATATGTACATATATAACATCTAAAACCTTACATAACACAGTTATCTTACTGAATGAGAAGAAGAGTTTGGAATACAAAAATACCTATCTCACAAGACGTAACTGATGACTAATAAAGAATACCACAGATTGATCAGTAGTAAGTGGTACCACGTTATGCTAACAAAAGTATACGTTACACAAGATAAAACCATAAATAGTTATAATTTTGTGGCTGGAGATCAAACAGAAGAAGATGAAGAAAACATGAAAATATTTGTTTCCCAAAGAAGCAAGCTGTATATAGCTAGGAAAGCTGTTATATTTAGCACCACTGGGATAGAGTTGTAGTTGCAAGAGTAGCATTAGTAGTAGTAGTGGTAGTGGTAATGACAGCAACAGTAGTGATGTCAGTGGCAGTGTGAATATTAGTCATCTCTTGACCACCTATCAGCATCAAATTGTACATACAACTGGACAGTACTTGCTGTGACCAATGGTGCTGAGGTTGCACTAGTCACTGCCCTCCTGTGAACATGACCCAGGTAGTGTGTTGTCTTTCAGTGGCACAAGGGAGGGATGGATAGGGTGGGTTAGGGTAGGATAGGTGAGACAGGAACACTAACAAGGTAATGTCTGGTCTGCAGGGTGGCGGGCGTCACGCTGGTCAGGGGCAGAGGATGGCGGTGAGAGCGACACCTCAGAAGCTTCAGTCCGGTCCATGGGGCGGCGCCCCCAGTACTCCCGTGCTCCCTCTAGGGAGCTGCACAACATTCCTGATGAAGACATGGCAGTACCAAATGGTCGAGGAGGCTACCTGGGTGGAGGAATGTCGCTACCAAGGCCCTACTCAGCTTCCAGCAGTGGCAACCTGCACCAAGGCAGAGGAATGCACGACTCAGCAGACAGAATAGCAGCTATGTATGGAACCTTGCGAAGCCCAATGAGACGCCCCCACTCCACTGTGGGTGGCTCGCCGGGGGAATACTTAGGGAGGGATGGTGGGCACTGTGAGCAGCGACAGTACAACAATGCTGCCACACAAAATGGCGCACAAGCGTCACAGTATTCCTCAGGCAACTCACACCAACATAACAGTGAAGACACCGAGACTTTGAAGCAGAGTGTGCAGGAGCAGCTGCAGCAGCTGGTGAGGGAGTTGGAGGAAGGTGATGATTCATCTCCACAGAGTGAATGGCAGGGGAGAGATCGCAAGCCCCTCTACTCCTCCAATCCTGCTCTCCATCTTACTTGCCCTGCCAGCCTGGCTGGGAATCACAGGTCAGTAAGTAATGCTGACCTCAGTACAGTGGCAAATGGTCCTTGCATGTCAGCCTCCTCACTGGCACCTAAGGACAGCAACAGCTGCAGGGCTCTGCCACAGACTGGGAGGGGTGGCAGTGCTAGCCTGGTCAACAGAGACAGGACTGGTAGCCTCCGCCGAGTATCTTCCCCACGTGGGGAGCTGACTCGACTGGGCAGCAGAGATGGCTCGGGTCTGGACTCCTTACGCCGCAACCAGGGACGAGGCAGCTTGGACCTGCACTCTTATCAGCGGGGCAGGTCTGAGGACCTTCGTCATGCCTTAGATTCCCTGTCAAGGATGGACTCACACAAGCCTCGCCGAGTCTCCTCAATGGCTGAGAGCCCATCCCACACCTTACAAGACAAATCAGACAACCGGGCTCCAACAGAAAACTGTGTTCCTTACTCCTATAATGATGTGAACTCCAAACCATCCAGCAAGATCTTGCCACAGCAGCCACCAGCTACAGCCACTGCTAACAACAACAGTGACAAGAACAACAATAGTAACAGCCTTGGCACCAGCAAGTCAAGCAGTGGTATCCCCATCAAGGCCAACACTAACAGTGTTCCTAAAGGTTCTGGACACACAAGGCAGGTGGAAAACACTACCACTTCCAATAACAATAACAATAATAAAATCCCTAGCAACAAAGACAGCAGTAGCAGCAACAGTAACATTCCCTGCAGTGGCAGTGACCTTCTCCAGCCCATGAAAGTGTATCACAAGAGCAAATCCCGAGAACTGACACCTACCATTGAGGCAGCCAGTGAGAAGATCACTCAGCTCAACTCAGGAACACTAAAGCGAATCTCACCTTTTGAGGCTTATCGCCGCAGCAAATCCCGTGACCTGCCCATTGATCATATCAATGCCAACAACAAGGAGTCATCATCAGCCTCAAGGCTCAAGTCTCCACCACCCATCAGCCCAGAGCGGCCCACTTCACCTCTTGAGAAAGCCAGTACCACAGAAAAAAAGACTGACATCACCAAACCACCAACAGGGGAATGTGAAGCAGGTGGGCAAGCCAGAGCCTTTAGCCCTCAGCCTTCAGCCAGTGTCAGCCGTTCCCCAAGTGCAGCCAAAGGTGACACCCCCAGTGCCTCAGGTAAAGCAAGCAGTCGGATGGACAAGACCAGTGACCGTGTGCAGGAAAAGGAACAAGAGCCTGAAAAGAGTGAAGACAAAAGCAAAGTAAAAAAGACACCTTCTGGTGACTCTGACAAACCCAAATCAATGTACAAAATGCTAACCTCTCGTTTTAACAGGTCCGCTTCCTTTATATCAGACAGTAACCGCTCTTCAGCAGCAACAGCAGATGATGAAGAGGGAGGAGAGAAGGAGGACAAGTTGCGGCTAAAGCGTCCTTCAAGGTTCCTCAACCTACGTACAGAGAAAAGTGCTTCCAAAACCAGTATGTGTGATACTGAAGATGACATTGATAAGCCAGAGAAAAAACCTTCCAAAAAGCTTACTGATGCACTGAACAAATTTCTGGGTAGGAAAGACACAGCGAAGGAGGAAGTGCGCCCTACAGGACATGTAGGTAACAAGGCCACAGGGCAAGATAAGATCCCACAAACCAACGACCAGTCCAGAAAACTGTCAAAAGCCAAAGGTAAGAAAAATGATGAAGATCTTACCAATCTCCATGAAAAGTCATGCAATGGTGAAGAGAGTGCCAAAGAAATAGTGTCTCAGGCCAACCCTGTCCTTGCTTCTGGCACCACTACTACAACCACTACCACCACCACTGCCACCACCACTACTGCCACACAGCCAGGCTACACCCTTGAGTCTGCCACCAAGAGCATTTGCAATCACCTATCACAGTTGGAGAGTGACATGACCTCACGCATTGGCAACATGGGAACACAGGAGCAGCGGGGCAGTAGCGGTGGTGGAGTTCGGCCCAGCGGGAGTAGCACTGGGCGGATAGCAGCAGCAGCAGCAGCAGCAGCAACAGGAACAAATATCAGCACATATGGGCTGTCTCCAGCATTGGCCAACCGCCGCAATGGCCGTCCCACCAACTTGGACACTGCAGCCAGTAACATGGAGGCCAACCAACATGCTGGTCGAGCCCCATCTGCTCCCCCACCAGGCCGGGCTGCTGCCTCCACAAGAACCACAGTGGCATCCCGCTCCTTCACCACCGAGGTTGACAAGGTTAAGGTGCAAAAGCCACAGGAACCTCGGAGTCCATCCCCACCTTTCACTGAGTGCCCTGAGGAGCAGCGAGGAGGTCAGAGTGAGGGTGAGGATGAGAGTGTGATGGACCGCATCACCCGCAAGAGTTACTACTCCAAATTCCAGGACAAAAAGCGACCCAAGCTGTGGAGAGCCAACACAAAGGAGGACATGGACCAGCAGCTGGCAGCCGCCAAAGCACGCCTGCTCAAGGAGGAACGAGAGGAGACAGCAGCCCTTGCAGCTCGCCGACTGTCTTCACCACGTTCTCCACCACCTTGGGATCCCAACCGCCCTGGCACCCGCACTTCCTTGCCACCCGAGGAGGCTGCCAGCCTCTTGCAGGTTGGAGGCCGACGGAGCAGTTCCCTTCAACCAGATCACCTACCCGGACCTCTGCCACCTCTCATATCAGGAGAACCTGCCCATCATCCACACTTACCTTCCCTGCCCCCCAATGACCCCTACCTCTATCCCCGTGCACCTTCCATGCCCCGGGATGACTACTTACCCTGTGGTGCCAGGATGCAGCCTGGCCAATATGGGCGCCGTGCCACTTCATTAGCCCCCGATGACCTTTCAGGGCAGCCCGTGGGGGAACCCTACGCACAGGATGGAATGACAGCACCAATGGGACCAGTACCATACATGGGACAAGCTGGCACTAATGGCTCCCTACAGCGAGGCGAGCCAGGACACTGTGAGCCACCTCTAGGACGCATACGGAGTCCTGAGCCAGCCAGCGTGGAGGAGAGCCGCTCACAAGCCAGAGAAGAGTTGTCCAGGCGTCTTACACACCTGACGCGGCTTTCTGGAGGCAGTGGGACAGGCAGCTGGATCCACAACCCCCACAAAGAGGGGGAGCAGCGTCCATACCGCCGCACCAGTACCACAGGCCATCTGACAGGGGAGGTGACAGGTCCTCCCGTCTACCGCCGCACCAACACCATGGACCTGCCTCCTGCCGATGCTCGCGCACGTCCTGGCAGCGATTACCGGCGTCACTTGCAGCAGGAGCCCGCACGCCGCTATTCAGCTGCCAGGTGAGTGCCCTGAGGTAGCGTCTGTGCTGCTGCATCCCTGCATAACACCTCCCATACTATCATGCCAGACTACTACTGTAATGTCTGCCAAAAGTCCCACCCACCCTTGCCCAACTCACACCACCCCCTTCCCCCATCATGTCTACCTTCCACCCACTTCCAGTATGACATCATGTCCTCAGTCCCTTAGCCTTCCTCTCTTTTTAGCACCTCCTCAAGCCAACTTTCTCTACCAACATGTGAATTAACTATACTGGATTTCTGAAGAGTACTCCCACACAGTCAACTTTAAAACTCCTCATCACCAACACCAGTGATGTATGATATCCTTCATCAGGTAGATCCTTCTGATTCAAATTTTATCCCAAGTACCATTCTAGTGATAATACAGATTCAGCAAAATCAATACACACACACACACACACACACACACACACACACACACACACACACACACACACACACACACACACACACACCACATAGTGTAGTGGTTAGCACTCACAATCGAGAGTCCCCGGGAAGCGGCGAGGCGAATGGGTAAGCCTCTTAATGTGTAGCCCCTGTTCACCTAGCAGTAAATAGGTACGGGATGTAACTTGAGCTGTTGTGGCCTCGCTTTCCCGGTGTGTGGAGCGTGTATTGTGGCCTCAGTCCTACCTGAAGATCAGTCAATATGAGCTCTGAGCTCGCTCCGTAATGGGGAAGACTGGCTGGGTGACAAACAGACAACCGTGGTGAATTACACATACATACATACATACATACATACATACATACACACACACACACACACACACACACACACACACACACACACACACACACATACACACACACACTTTAAAAAGTAGTCTTTAATTTTTTTAAAGATTGAGAAATTGAGTAGTTTAACCCTCTAATAGGCCCGAAATGACTCCTGAAGGTACCTGGACAAGTCAAGCACACACCAAGTCGAGCGGCATACCAACTCAAGTGTTAGCGCAACCAATCTCTTTCCTCCAAAAAATTCCAGAGATTGATGACCCCTGATTAATAGTATAATAAGCCATGCCATTTCCATCAGAAATGAGAGAGAGAGAGAGAGAGAGAGAGAGAGAGAGAGAGAGAGAGAGAGAGAGAGAGAGAGAGAGAGAGAGAGAGAGAGAGAGAGAGAGAGAGAGTACGTGAAGTCCTTGTAAATTTAGCGCCTGTAATTTCATTTGAGGGTTCTACCTACCTATGTTGGGTGAAGGGATTGTAGGGGGTTCCGCTGAATAGCAGAAGTGTGAAAGGGTTCCGTACGTTTGAAAAGTTTCAGAACCACTGCTATAGAGGATGAATACATGCAACTTTATTTGATGTACTATTTGACGGTAGTACAGCCTTATTAGTGCATTCAAAAGAATGAGACAACAATCATGATTCACGAAAACATCATCCTCGATTATGTTAACACTATTCTGTCTAGGGAAAATTCCCTAAATCATACAATTTTTTGATGCTCAATCTGGCACCAGTGCGCTCGACTTGGCATGCTCAAGTTGGTTCAGCTCGACTCATCCATAAACCCTTCCAAAACTGGGCCCAATTCCGTGTAACATTTTTTTTTTCTTTCTTAATACAGTACCAGTTATTGTGTGTAGGACTAGTTCACATTGTGAGGACCACAAGGTCCATTGTGGCCAGTGTTTCTATGTAACTTTATATAGGCTATGCAACATAAGAAAACAAAAGGAAGCTGCAATAAGCCATGAGATCTGCATATAGCAGTTCCTGCAAGATTTTGTACAAAGTTTTTTTTTTTTTTTATGTAGGAGAGAAGGCCAGCCAAGGGCATCACAATGATAAAAAAAATATATAAATAAATGGCCCACTTGATGCTGGTTCTCTAAAAGATAAGAAGGGTTATCCAAAATTAGGGAGCAAATGTCTTGACACCTCACTCTTAAAAGAAGTCAAGTCATAGGAAGACGGAAATACAGAAGCAGGCAGGGAGTTCCACAGTTTACCAGTGAAAGGTATGAATGATTACTGGTTAACTCTTGTGATAGAGAGTTGGACAGAAATGGGATGAGAGGAAGAAGAAAGCCTTGTGCAGGGAGGCTGCAAGAGGAGGGGAGGCATGCAGTTAGCAACATCAGTAGAACAATTAGCATGAAAATAGCAATAAAAGATAGAAAGAGATGAAACATTTTGGCAGTGAGAGAAAGGCTGAAGACAGTCAGTCAGAGGAGAGGAGTTGATGAGATGAAAAGCTTTTGATTTCACCCTATCTAATATATACACGCACATCACATCAGTTACAAGTTTATAACTAATAACAACATACAATTACCTGATGGTAAGGTGACTTATCACACTAATAATATTATTAATAATAATAATAATAATAATAATAATAATAATAATAATAATAATAATCTAACAATAATAATAACAAAAGGAAGTTTCAAGGAGCTATGGCTCTCAACAATAGCAGTCCCATTACAATACACCTATGAATACATAGACTGATTGGTAAATAGTAAAAGGTTTTCAGGTGTGAGGAAAGCTAAAATGTGCTTAAACGTCACCTATTACCACGATGACTATGTACGAGCTATTGCTGTTGTTATGATGGGTGCCTTCCTTAATACTGTAAAAAAAAAAATCCAGAAATCTGTAGTGAGAATCTCCAGAAATCGGTAGTCCATACCCCCTTACGGACATTTATCTACCCAAGAACCTAACCTAGGTTAGATAGTGTCCAATCCCCAAGGTATAGACTAGATTTCGTGAGATTTTCTGAAGTATCAAAGATCGCTTCTATCATAACAGCAGCAGCAGTAGCTCTCCAGTGACCCAGTCTCTTTTTTTTTTTTTTTTTTTTTCGTGTGTGTGTGTTAAACAATTAAAGTGGTAAGATATAACGTTTAGTCATATTTTACTCTGCTATCCCCCGCTCCATAAGTGTGTTGTAGGCAAGAGGAGAAAGCATTAGTAAAATGAGCCGTGTGCCTTTTCTAAATAATTTACTAATTTTCAGTTTTCAATCATTAGACTGTAATGATATCTGAAGCTAAATAAAATAATGTTATTTTCGAAGTCATTCAAATAATCAAGTCCTAGAAATCTCATTTCTGCTCTTTGATGTCACTTGGACTCCAATGTGAATGTCAGCGAAGGAATTACCATCACGTGTCAGATGGCTATTGGCTATTGGCTATCACGCGTAAACAACCATAAACAGTTATTATTCCAATAATAAAACATCAGGCTTCCTCCCGCTGTATCTTTAGTTTTATTTTATTTTTATTTTTTTCATTTCAATTTAAAGACTTTGATCTACAAAATATAACACTACCCTCTATAGTGACGGAGAACGGCGCACTCTGCTTCTTTCAGTCAAATGAATCGAGCAGAGGAGTTGACACTAGAAATTTTACAATATGATACGATTCACTCCTCTTACTAGGATGGCCGTCTCTTTTGAAATTACACCTTAAACTTGCAACATAATATTTTGTGCCATAAGAAAAAGCTAAAGAGAACAAATGAATGACCTACCTGTTGATGATGAGGGTCACCTGCCGCCGCCCACCTCCCTCACGTGTTCACCGCTACTCTTTCTCTTCTGTGTACGGTACCGGTCACTGTCTTGCCTTTCGTATACTCACTAATACTTCTATGACACAACACGCTGCTCATTACGGCCGCGGGTATGTAGGAAGTGAATAATGACACATAGTTATGGTGGCATGAGTGTTTGACGTGCCGACAGTTAACTTTCTCTTCGTCCTCTTGTGACCTGTCGGCGCTGTTACCTGTCAGCCCTCAGCCCTCATGGTTCTCTTTCAGGTCCAACTTTGTATTTCTTTCATTCCTTGCTACTTTTAGTTTTCCCTTGTCTCTATTCTACTTATTTGATGCACTTTGTTTTCCCGAATGTGTTGTTGTTATCATTGTTGTTGTTGTTATTATTATTATTATTATTATTATTATTATTATTATTATTATTATTATTATTATTATTATTATTATTATCATCATCATCATCATCATCATCATCATCATCATCATCATCATCATCATCATCATTATTATTACTATGATTATTATTATCATCATCATCATCGTTATTGTTATTATTATTGTTACTATTGTTATTATTATTATTATTATTATTATTATTATTATTATTATCATTCACTTAAATATACTCTAATTGGGGTTATGAATCATCATTATGATAACGTCATAATAGTAATTAACTTGCACACTTCCCATTTAAAGTCATATGTTAAGAGATACCAGAATGACAAACCTTGAATATTATTTATTCTTTGATTTAACATTGCTTATTAATCTTCATTATAATAACTCACTTCAAATTAAAATTGGTGTATATGCAAGTCTGGAGCAACTACCTAGTACTTTAAAAAAAAAAAATTTACCAGTAGTTTGAAGTTTCATGTTATATGACTACTGAGGTTATAAACATGTATGCTCTTTTCTGTTTTATTTAGTTTTATTTTCTGCGGTCTTCAGCCTTCTGATATTGAAATTAATAAGATGATAAGATGAACTGAGATTACAGGGAAATATTCAATATATTAGGAACAGAAAGGATTACTCAGCTTGTCTGCATCAATATTTATCTTTCTTTCATTTTTTATAAATGGTGTGGGTGGACAAGGAAATGTTTTAAGTCTTTATACAATAATATCTCTCTCAACTTCCCTTTCCTTTTTTTTTTTTATGCTGCTGCCTTTCACTCCCTGCACTGAATGAATGCCTACACTATGCCTATCGGTTTCTTTAGTTATCATGTCCATTATGTGATTATAATTGAAAACTTTGACTATCTTTCTACCCATCTCATCTCTGCAACAAAGTCTTTATTTTTCAATGGGATATCCTCTTTTTGACATATCTGTGTGATGATACTTAACCTTTTAGCCATTATGTCTAGATACTATTGTGCCTCTCTTCTCTTTATACTACGTAATGTGATAAGTGTCTTGACCAGGTTGTCAATCTCTAGCTACAATGTTTAGTTAATTATGCCTTTTACTTTTTTTTTATATATACATATAGTGATTTGATAGTGAATTGATTTGGCCATCAAGGTAATGATGCCTTTTCCTGTGTATATTGATTTATAGTACATAATGATGCCTTGAATAGGCCATCAAATTTCTCTGTAGCCATTATGTCTATGTAATGGTGTATCTAAGCTATTAGTTTCTTTTGCCATTATGTCTATGTAATGGTGTCTTTCTATTGCCCGTGCCGCCTTCATTTCTTCAGCCGTGGCCGTGGCGCCCCCCGGGGAAGAGTCTTCATCCATGAGTGAGGAAGCACCACACACTTTCTGCCTTTTGTATGCTTATTTGCTTTTGCTTGTTTATCCCCTCCCGGTGACTTTCCCGTAATGGAACAAGTTAATTCCGTGTGACAAAACAAATCCATCGCTAAGTCTACCTGTATGAGGTCTATACTTAGAAAAACTACCCAAGGCATTTTCATTCTCTATGAAAGGAACACATGTGGAAAGAATATTAATTATTTCTAGCTGATGTATGTTTCACAACATTCATGAGGAGAAATACAAAACTATTAGTTTGGTGATCATTGCATAAATTTGAGGTAACTTTCCAACTGAGAAAAAATTACTGTATAATTTGCAGCAAAAATTAGATGAATTCTAGAGAAGTTAGTCCTATAATGATTCCTGAAATTTTAAGAGGATATGTTTCATCTACTCTTCCTTATTTCTATGTCTCACAAGGCAAGTCTCCATCATTCAGATTAACATAAGATATACATTTTTGTTCTATGTCTATTGTCCTTGCTTAAGCATCCACATGCGAGCTAACACTTGCATTATGTCTGTTGTCCTTGTTTAAGCATTCATTCATGCTAACACAAGTGATACAGACTTGTACTATGACTACTACCCTTGCCTCTTAATTCATAGTCATGCTAGAGCAAGGTACATAATGTTGTACTATGTCGATTATCCTTGCCTGAGTGCTCACACTCAGGCTAATACAAGGTATATAGGCCCATACTGTTAAATATCCTTGGTGTTGATACGGGAATCTCACTAGTCCACCCTGTTGCATGCAAATACTCCTGGACACTTGTTTAACACTGCACTGGGCAATATTTTCTTTCCGGTATACCAAACTTAGGCTTAAGTTACTATTCTGAAAGTTGTGTTGAGTATGAGTCTCATTGTGTATAGATTTTGGAATGATAAAGCCAGAATCAGCAGTTATCATATATGTACTGCATTGGTGCATTATTCTCACTGCTAACTTGCATCCTTCTTCCATCTATGTAATGGTAACACTGCTGGTGCTCAATGATTGATTCTGTGGGCAACATGAGTGTTCTTGGTTTTACTTGGTTTTACTTAACTGGGGAGAGAGAGAGAGAGAGAGAGAGAGAGAGAGAGAGAGAGAGAGAGAGAGAGAATTCAACAAAAGACCAACACCTAATTCTCAAATTTGCCCACTCAGTGTGAAGAGAGTAATTAAGTAATCTTGAACAAATGAATCATTGATGAAAACAATTTCATCAAGTAATGAAAACAATAATAATATCTTAGATACTTTTAATGCAAAATTACTTGTGATGTTATTTGATGCTACACAACTAAGCTATCAGTCAGTTTAGTGATGTTCATTGGAATACTGAAATGAATCCTCCAAACATGAATGAAAAATAACACTGGATTCACATACACACACACACACACAGAAGTAGATACAGACCAAACAAGGATTACAGGCTGGGAGATGAGAAAATTGAAGAGACCAATGAAGAGAAAGACTTAGGAGTAATCGTGCAAAACACTGTCACCGGAGAAACACATTAACAAGATATTTGGGAAACATATAATATGCTTCAAAATATTGGTCTTGCATTCCACTACCTGGATGAAGGAATGATGAAGAAGATACTATGCACTTTAATAAGACCCCAGTTAGAATATGCAGCTTGTGTCTGGTCACCACACATGAAGAAAAATGTGAAGAAGGTGGAAAGGGTACAGAGGCTGGAAACAAGGATGGTGCCAGGATTCAAGAAGTTAAACTATGAGGAGAGACTGAGGGAGCTGGGGCTGATCACATTAGAAGAGAGAAGAACAATGGGTGACATGATACCTATGTATAAATTGGTGAACAAGATTGACATATTGGACAGAGAATTGATAAAGGTGACCACAAGTAATCATCTCCGAGGACATGAAAAAAAACTAATAAAAGACATATGTCTAAATGACATGAGAAAGTACAGTTTCCCGCATCGTAGTATTGATAAGTGAAATAAACTGAGCAGTGATGTCGTTGACACTGTGTGTCAATCAGATGAAAGAGAGATATGACAGGAGTAGACAAGGAGACAGGACACAGAGAGCTTAGCTCGGGCCCTGTAATACACAAATAGGTAAATACACACACACACACACATATATATATATATATATATATATATATATATATATATATATATATATATATATATATATATATATATTGTTTAAGAACCAGACAAATGAGTGGAAAGGTGGAAAGGAAACCCGGGGCAGAATCAGGACACAGTTTATTATCTAACGTTTCGAAGAAGACTATTGTCGAAACGTTAGAGAATGAACTGTGTTCCTGATTCTGGCCCGGGTTTCCTTTCCACCTTTGCACTCATATATATATATATATATATATATATATATATATATATATATATATATATATATATATATATATATATATATATATATATATATATATATACTGCTTACTATCTGTATCTGTTTATGACCATTAATGAACACAATTTACCAGTGTGAGTTTAAGATTAGTTACATGCTGATGCTTTCATATCTTTATACCAAAAATTAATATACTGTTCACTTACTTGGGCACTGATAGGCATAAATAACTGTGAGAAATATTACATATTGCAATTTTTTGTCTCTGCTACACTTCTTGTAAAAAATTAATCATAACCATGTTCTAAATATACTTTACCCTTTTACTAGGACACTGGTGGAAGGACAGCCTCTGGTCAACCCGAGCCCTAACCCTCGTCTCACACCCCAACACCAACAGCCACACCCCAATCCTACCCGTTTCTCACATCCCACCCCATACATCCCTCCATCACATATAAACTCTCCCTCCTCAACCTCTTCTTCCTCATCCCACCTCACCTCTCCATCCTCTAGTTCCTCCTCGTATCGGGGCTCGGGTCCCTATTCTTCTTCGTCCTCAGCCCTTGATTCTGCCCGCTACAACTCTCCTGTGAGACGCAAGACTTCCCTCTACAGATACTGAGACAACCATCAAGAGGAAATGAATAGAAATTAACAGTATGGGTTTCCAGTACCTAACTAATAACTTACTCTGTGGCACAAAGATTTTTGTAATTTGAAGCTTGGACAAAAGGACACATTTATTATGAAGATGTAGCCAAGAAAGTCAAGAAGAAAGAATAATGGAGGTATATTGTAAAGGAAAGAAATTAATGAAGGCAGTATTGCATTTACTCATAACTGTATAGGTATAGTGTTTTGGTGATGGAAAAGAATGTGAATTGTGCTCCTGTGACTGTTAATATTTGCATGTAAAGTAACATGAGTGGGGGTAAAGATAAATTTATGCCTTATATCATGTTGCTCAAAAAGTCTCAATAGAGTATCCAATTTTTTTACAGAATTTTTCTCATTGAGCTGGCACTCATCTTTACACTCATTATTATTGTTAACATATTGCTCTGTTCCTCCCCACTTATACTCTAAACCAGATTCTGACCCCACAGTTTATACTTACAAATTAGCACATCTCCCTGTAAGGTTTAGTATATACAACTTTTCAAAACAACAGATTGTGAGTATTCATCTGCTATAATATTGCTGCCTCCCTTGATGTTATTGTTTAGTGTTGCAGCCTTGTTCTCTCTCCTCCCTGCACTGTGGTGGCAAAACTGATGATCCACAAAAGTAATTAAGTATCAAATGAATAAATATAAGTGTTAATAAAGTCACAGTCGGTAGTCAGCTTTATCTGCCTCACTTGCTTCCATTCTCTTTAGCACTTCCCGTCTGATCATTTTTGATCTGTTGCTCAAATTATAGCTGTGCTGGTGCTACTGATACAATATATGTAGTGGTGCTGAATGAGCAGCGGCACACCAGCACAGGCTGTAAGGCTTCTTTCTGCTGAACTCGTATGAGATAGTCTGAGGCCTCCTACGCAGCCAAAATTTGCAGAAGATACACCTCTCTGTTGTTTGACTGGGACTTCTAAATTGTAAAATAAGAGGGTCATAAAGCATTCTTTAACTGAAGAGAAGAAAAATAAGATACACATTTTTCTGAGATATTTCAGCTATCAGTTTGAAGGAAATATAAGGTACAGTTACATTTTACACTTTTCCAAGCACAATTTAAAAGAAAAGTCCTGTTGCTTATAGGAAGATAAGAACTGCATTATACTGTGAAAACATGAGGCAGGAATTGTTGTGAGATTTTAATGTGCTACAGTAAGTTAGTAATGAAAAGTGGCAAGGGATAGAGGTGCAACAATGAGAGATAGAGTCTACCCCATTAGAGATATTTTACATGTTTGTTACTGATTACAACAAAATAACAACCAAATAATATTACTCATTGCCCTCATCCTGATTCACTCAGAAAAGTCCAGTTCTGCAGAGAGGAAAAAGTCAGTCAGCCCCAAACTCTTAACACTCCTGCAACTGTTCCCCTGGAGCAGTCAGCAGGAGACTCAGTCTCCACTTTAATTTTGTCATAAAATCTCATGGTACGGCACACCACAAGGTGAAAAAAAACCCTGAATAAACATTGATAAATAAATCAAACAAGTAATTAAATAAATAAAATGTCAACTGAAAATCAAAATAAATTAACATATTGCAAATGCTAGCTATAAATTGGTTGATCTGTGATGTAAGCTTGAGCTACACTGCAGTGAGCCAGGAGTTAATTACTGCACTACAAAGCCACCAAACCTAAGTCTGATGTTTTACTGAAGGAAAGGAAATTTAACTGCAGAAACCTGAAGTGATGCATGTCACTAAAGAAATAGTGGTAGCAATGAAGGTAGATGGAGAATGATTTAGTTACCATCCTCCATCTTAACAGTGCTGGAGGCAAAGGTGCAGCTCACACAGATACACCAAAGTAGGCACAGCAAAACAAGGCTGCCACACAACAGCCACATATCCAACTTGACATTCCTTTAACACAATACTGACTTCCCTCTTCATGAGCCACCTCCCTATCTGATCACTCCTAAATGAATAACTATTAATAAAGTTCATGTGCCACAAAGCACACTGTCATGTTATCAACTCGGACTGAAATACAAGTTTCTCAATAACTAACACACTAAGTAGACTAAGTTTGCTAGTCATTAAGTCACATTATGTGGCTGGATCTTAATTTTTATACCAAAGACCAAAATCTGGGAACACTTGGTGCTACTTGTTCAATTTGACCAAATCCAGCCATAGCAGTGCCTTGGGAGCCTTCCAGGGAAATCTTTTGTTATGCATAGCTTTAAAAATACTGTACATCTTCAATAACAAAGTAGATACACTCATGAGTATACGTACATCATGAATCTAAACATATGCCTTCTACAGATTTTGATTTTTCAGTGTAACTCATAAATCTACACAAATACTATGGGATACTCACCACACCCAGGACTCACATGTAAGGCTGCAGTTCGCCAAAAAACGCCTCTTGCAAGTTTGAATGTACCAGATCTTTAGACACTTGAATGTATATACACAAGTTGTTAGCTATAAATTACGTAAAGACACCAACATTAAAACAACTTACATGGGCTCTTGATGATGTAAGAGTAGAGTCCAGTGTTGCTAAGTCCCTTGAGAAGCTTACCAACCATTTGGAGGATAGGTCACCCCAAGCTGGCAGAGAAAGATGGTACAATTATATGCCCATACTTACTCTGTGAGGGTGGTTAGATCCTCTTGTACTGTGCCTTCATTGTAAATATAGATGGGAACACAAAAATGACCTTATTTTGTCTCAATTGTATTCCTAGTAAATTTGTCCAGTGCATGCCTGTGCATTGGAGGACGTCATGGCTTCCTCCAACACTCACAGGCAGTTGGGCTATGTATGTATGTACTTTCGTGCCACTGTGATTCTAGATTGTATCTGTAGTTCTTTTTATTATGAGGTGTTGTCTATTAATGGTTAAGCCTTAGTGGAGAAGGTGTGGTTTGTGCTCGTCTTGTCCGACAAGCTTTACAGATGAATGTGTGTGTGTTGGTGTTGGCAGTTGGTGTCATTATTAATGATGCCAGACAGTACCACACTATGTTATCCTTTATTACTACTTTGAGTGAGAATGAAAGCTATTACTTCTTGTACATATGTCACAATCATCTACCTTTGTATATTTATCAATCAAAATTAAAAGTGAGGATGATGACTACCAAGGAGTCAGTTCTCAACCTGGCCTTACTTCATCCCTCCTGCTAGCAGGAAGGTAAAAACCAGTGAAAGAAAGAAATCTTAGAATGAGTTTTGAGCACCAAGCCAACAATACAATTGGCTATGTAACACTAAAACTGTTATAGTTATGTTTATATTAGGTGAACAGTATGAAGCTTGGACAAAAGGACAAAATATTTGGTATGGAGAAAGTTGCTAAGAAAGTGCAGCACAGGAAATGGTTGTTGATAATTTTTATTTCACCAATATGGTATTGGCCAGAATGCAGCAGCAACAACAACTACCAGCACTCTGGCACTTCTATGTTGTTCCTGTGAACATTAAAGTTGGGAAGAGCTGGTAGTGCATCTCTTTATCCTTCAACATCAAATAGCTTCAAGGCATTATAAGACCATAAACTATTGTTACAAGATTACTACCTCTTACCAAAGAAAATGTAAGACAGTACATTGGAACCTCAGTTCTCAAGCTTACTAATCATTTTTCAATGCTGTTCAAAATCTGAAATGTTTGGAAGCCAAAACTAGTTTCCCACAGGAATCAATGTAAACTGGATTAATCTGTTCCAAGACATCCGTCCACCCTGTCTCAGTAGCGCATCACATGCTCCCACATCCATGATGGCTGCTTCACATTCCTTGCTCAGAAATTATTTACCTAGATAGGACATATTGAATAACTTAGTGACATGGAACTCATCAGGAGATAATGTTTAAATGGGGCAGGTGTTCTCTTTGCCACTGATCCAATGAAGGAACCCCTACAGAGTAACACAGAGAAGAGAGAAGAGCAACCCACTCACCACCAAAATGAAGGTGATCATAACACTTAGACATCTTGCTGCTGAGAAAATGCAGTTGTGCAGAGAGGTACAGATGACTCAGGATTACAATGAGCACTAATAACGATCTGTTTACATTGAGGCTTTTCAACAAAATCACATTTAACTTATTTCAAAGACTGAATTAGTTTTACCCACTGTATCTATGCTCCAAATACATAAAATGAAGGAAATACCTAACTATAAATTAGTAATTTACAGAAGGTTTAGCTTCATTTTTTAGTATTTGAAATCAAGTAACTGTTCAAGAACTGAATTTATGGTTTTGTAACCAAAGAAACCAAGAGTTCAAATTTTTTTTTGAAAAAGGAGGCATGTGGTAACCAAGGTTCCACTGAAGAAAACTAACAAAATTTCAGTCATGAACCAAGAACTGTACCAGAGGCACCTTTTTCTTGGATCCTTCATACAGAGCACAAGAACCATTTTTTTCCTCTCGTTTTTTTTTTTCTTTGTAGAGGCAATACATTTTCAACTGGTTCTTCAGGTAACACAATGAACTGTTTTCTCTGTATTAAGTCAAGGCTTCCTGCTACACTCAGTGGATGCTCCTTATCTCAGGTTTAAATGAAGCCAATGAACAAAGTCATCTCACAATTAGTCTCAAATGTATTAAGTTTATTCTCTTGATTTCTTGTGTAAATATGAAACTTAATCCAGTCTTTTGTATAAATGTGGAATTTTTTTACTATTGCTTCACTGAACTTGTATACAGTCTGATTTCACATTAGCAATATGCATATATAATAGGAAACTAAAAATATCACATAATTTCTAGTTTTCATCATAATGAAAAAGCAAATATATATTAACATACAAAATTGAGAAACTAAAAATGCAGTAATTGTTAGTATGCAATCATATTCTGTGTGTACAATTATTTGAGTATCAAACTAAACAGCTTTGGATCTTTAACTGGGAATGCACACATTAGGTAGTTCCTTGAGAAATGATATAGAAATTCAGAAGGCAATATACAGTACATATACAATGGCAAACTCAAAAACATCACAATTTATAATTTTCTTTCTTACAATGAGAATACAAATAAATATTCAACATACTAAATTGAGAAACTAAAGGCAATAATTCTTAGTATGCAATCATATTGTGTTCAATTATTTCTGCATCATACTGAACAGCTTTGGATCTTTAAGTGGGAATGTACACAATTAAGTAGTTCCTTTAGAAATACTATAGAAATTCCAAAGTATGGCCTTGCACTCAATGAATAGTGCCTAAAGGAACAATGAAGTAACAGCCAAAACCAAATAGGGAGAAAATTACCCCACAGAGGCTTCCCTCTCAGACTGAAGGGCTGAGACAGTGTGTAGCTAACCATCAGTGGCCTTGAAGTGGTCTTCATCCACAGTGGTGAAAACATGTCCCTCACCACTCAGGAAGAAGAGAACATTACTGAAAAGTAAAAAGGAGAATCACTACTTTTACTGTCAGGCCTTGTGATCATACCTTACTTTTAATACAGAAAGCAGAGTATTCTTATTTCTTACATTGCTAGTCAATTTTTCAAGACTCCTGAATCTTTAAATATGTCAGACCTAAAGGAAAGAAGGTTGGAGTTGGGAAGAGGGAGGGGGATGAAGTTAAAAGGAAGGAGGTTGCAAGTAAAAAAAGGAGTCTGCAAATAAAAAAAAAAAGGTCAAAGTCAAAAAGTGTGATTGGAGTTACATGGGAGTTGAAAAGGAGTTTGGATTTAAGGTAGTTAAAGTTCATAATTTTCATGGATCATTCTTTTAAACAACTTCCTCCAAATTTTCATGAGTTCTTATTTTCACCTTTCCTTTTATGTCTGACCAACTTTGGACTCAAATCAACATTCCAGTCTTTGTCTTCAAAGTGAATTAAACATACCAGAGCTACACACAAGCTTTTTTTCATTCCTAATATTTTCATGAAGTCCTTACATATTTTCTTATATGTGAATGAGACCTATATATATTTCAAAACCAGTTTTATATTTTTAATGTAGAATAAATAAAACTTATTATGATACAAGAGAGATCAGACACTCACTCGACCTCCTGCGATGTCACCTTCCCCTTGAGTTTCACCTTGATGTAGTCTCTCGAGTTGCCATCGTCATCACAGGATGACCGGATCAACTGCAAAGAGTTGGTAAAGTTAAATCATACAAACATGATAGGGCTTGAGTGTGAAAACCAGCAAATAAAGATCAAGCACTCAAAGCACTATGTCTCTGATCTTTCTCCTTAAAGGTATGTTAAAAAAAAAAAAAAAAAAAAAAAAAGAAAGAAAAGACAGTATAGTGTGTGTGCTGGTAACAACACACCCTTAGCCCATGTTTCACTCTCCCATATGGTCTAATCTGCCTTATGACCTGACACCAACCTCTAGCTGCCCAGCCCAACCATGTGCAGAGTGAGGTCAAGCCTCATCTGCCTTTATCTGCAGTTATATTCATCATTTGCCCTGCCATCCTTGTCAACTTCTGGTGAGACCAAGAGCCCTAGCCATGACCTGAGCCATAGGCCAAGCAGGCAATCTCTTCCCAATCTTGGGGATAGACAAAGTCCTTGTCCTCTCAGCCCTGGGAATGGACAAAGTCCTTGTCTTCTCAGCCTTGGGAATGGACAAAGTCCTTATCTCCTCAGCCTTGGGGATGGACAAAGTCTGGGTCCTCCTAGCCTTAAGTATGGACAAAGTCCTTGTCCTCTCAGCCTTAGGGATTAATAAAGTCCTGGTCCTCCTAGCCTTGTTACAGGCAGTTTATCTTTGTACTTGTACTGTTTCTTTTACATCAATATATGGTAAAAATTGTAAAATTTATTTACCTGGCACCACCAACATAGTAACTAGAAACCATACCAGTATAAGTGATGAGTGGAACATTCGGTATCTATTACAAAGAAAAATTTACTTTAACATTCTCACCTAAATTCAATCTTCCATTCAAGTATCGAAAACAGTTAGCTTTTCAGGATATTTTATACACTTAAGTAGTTACATGAACAGTGGAACAGAACCCAAGGAATGATTATGTTGAAAGGAAGGGTGAGAGGAGCAACACCCATATATTACCTCAAGCACCATCTCTGCTTCGCTGTGAGGTTCATCGAGGAGTACCCACCGCTGCCACCGCCACCCATGCCCCCATCAGGCATCCCAGGGCCAGCCAAACTCCCAAAGCCCACCATGGAGTTTGACATGTTATCATTGCTTCCCGCCATGGCACCTTTGTTAAAGCCACCATCAATTGCCTGAGGGAAGAGAAAAGTCAACATGGGAAATGATAGATGAAAAGTTACAAGCACTTCATTGCTGTAACCATCATCAGTCTGATGAAGAGAGAGAATAATTTGACACATGTAGGTACAAAAACAGAATCAGTCATAATTTACGTCATGTATACTATAACTAGATAAATAACACACACACACACACACACACACACAAGAAAAGAGGATGCATGGAAGAGGTGGAGAAGGAAAAGACGGATTAAGCAGTGGGAAAGTTACAAAAGAGCAAGAAATGAATATGTGTTGATTAGAAGAGAAGAAAGAAAGAAACAAGAAAAGGATATAATTGATAAATGTAAAGACCAACCAAGGCTTTTTTACAGACATGTGAACAACAACATCAAAAATAGAGAAAGTATTGAAAGTTTAGAAGTAAATGGAGTATGCAGGGAAGATCCCAGGAAATGGCAGAGGCTATGAATGGATGCTTTCGGAAGGTATTCACAAAGGAGACTGCTTTTGACAAACCACTGGTAATGGAACAGAAAGGGATTATGAAGGAGTTTCAAGTAACTGTGGAGGAGATCAAGAATATGATGGGGAGTTTAGAAGTGAGAAAAGCTGTGGGACCTGATGGGGTATCAGGATGGATTTTAAGAGAATGCAGGGAGCAACTGGCAGAAAAAGTTTGTGAAGTAATTGATGCCTCATTAAGGGAAGGTGTAGTGCCCCAAGACTGGAAAAGAGCTAACATTGTCCCAATCTATAAATCAGGTAACAAGAGAGACCCATTGAACTATAGACCAGTGTCACTTACAAGTGTGGTAGCTAAGATGTGTGAGAGGGTGGTGAAGAATAGATGGACAGACTTCTTGGAGAAAAATGACATACTTTGTGAGTGTCAATTTGGTTTTAGAAAAGGGCGTTCATGCACGACAAACCTGATATGTTACTATTCGAGGGTGATAGATGTAATACAGGAAAGAGATGGTTGGGCTGATGGAATATATCTGGATTTAAAAAAGGCCTTTGATAAGGTACCACACCGGAGACTGATCTGGAAACTTGAAATGGTAGGAGGAGTGCATGGCAGTTTACTAAAATGGATGGAAGACTTTTAGTAGGAAGAGAAATGAGAACAATAATTAAGGACAGACCATCAGAATGGGGCTTGGTGGAGAGTGGAGTTCCACAGGGATCAGTGTTGGCACCAGTAATGTTCGCGGTCTACATAAATGACATGGTGGATGGGGTGTCCAGTTATGTGAGCCTATTTGCAGACGATGCAAAATTGTTAAGAAAAGTGAGATGTGACAAAGATTGCGAACTACTCCAGGAAGACTTGGACAGAATATGGAAATGGAGCTGTACATGGCAAATGGAGTTCAACACGACAAAATGCAAGAAAATAGAGTTTGGCAAGAGTGAAAGAAGAATCAGGAGTATGTACAAGATAGGAAATGAAGACATAAAACCAGTCATGAAGAAAAAGACCTTGGGGTGACAATTACCAATGACCTATCGCCAGAGAGACATATAAACAAAATAATTGGAGAAGTATTGAACTTATTGAGGAACATAAGAGTGGCGTTCAGATATTTAGATGAAGAAATGATGAAGAAAATAATTACTGCAATGATAAGACCGAGGCTTGAATATGCAACAATACAGTGGGCTCGAACTTAAAGAAACACATAAGGAAACTAGAGAAAGTACAGAGGGCTGCAACAAAATGGTGCCTGACTTAAGAGATTTGACTTATGAAGACAGACTGAAAAGAATGCAACTTCCGACCCTGGAAAACAGAAGAGAAAGGGGAGACCTGATAGCAATATACAGAGTGATGATTGGCATGGAAAAATGGATAGGGAAGATCTGTGTATGTGGAATGAAAGAATGTCGAGAGGGCATGGGAAAAACTAAAATGGCCACTTATAGGAGAGATGTGAAAAATATAGCTTCCTCATAGAAGGGTGGAAGCATGGAATAGTTTAGACGTGGAAGTGGTCAACGCAAGGAATATTCATGATTTTAAGAAAAAGCTGGACATTAATAGATATGGAGACGGGACAACACGAGCATAGCTCTTTTCCCGTATGTTACAATTAGGTAAATACAATTAGGTAAATACACACACACACACACACACACATTGCAGCCAACGTGCTGACCATACGCATCTGAGCAGCTCACAGAGAATAACTACAAAAGGGGTTGGAGACTGGCCTAGATATATGTACAGGGGAGGGAAGGAGACATAGGTTCTCCTGTCTCCAAGTTAAATAAGTGTTGAATCATATACAGGCAACCCCCATTTAACAAAGGTTCACACAACAAAATTTTGTTACAAGGAAGGTTTCTTTTTACTACCATCTGCTCGTATAACGAACACCAAACTCGCTTTAACGAAATTTTATCCAAGTAATTTTTTCCAAGTTTGAAAGCCCGCCGTATCACACAAATCTCGTGGACAAAACGCGCACCACTCACTCCCCTAGTTCAAAACAATAACAGCGTCACCAGCAGCTCTGCATGCCACCAAAACGCCCAGCAATGTCACCTAGCATTGCTAAGACGACCAGGAAGTCTCTTACTCTGAAATGAAGCTGGATATTATTCACAAACACGAGAGAGGCAATAAAACTAATAGCATTGCTTCCCACCATGGCTTGACTCCATCTACTGTCTACCATTTTCAAGTCAGCAGACTCTATTAAGAAGGCTGGTGAGATCATATCTTCCTTGCAAGCTAAAAGAACCACCTGAACTCATGACTCTGCAATGGATAAAATGGAAAGCCTTGTGGAAATGTGGTACATAAGTTTTGTATGTGGTACAATGATGCGCCCTTTGTTTACATTCCACAGGTTGCCAGCTAGCGTATTTCCCACTCCACTTTCCCTCCCTTCATAAATTTAAGATCATCAATATTATAAAGTTACTTACGTACATACATTAGTGTACATTATAATGACTTAGTCTTAAATTGAACTACTTAAATGTTTAACTTCATAATTTTTACTTTCATTAAACCTTTTACTGTACGATGATGCACTCTCGCTTTGTTTACTCTCAATGAAAGCTCAAGTCAGGGGTTAAACTTGTTATAATTGGTTTGCTTAATGAAAATTCGCTTAACGAAGGGTTTTTTAGGAACGTAACCCCTTTGTTAAGCGGGGTTACTTGTATATGGAAAGAATAATAAGAGAGTGATGGAAGAGTAGTGTTGCCAGGCATATGGCTGAATCAAAACATACACCATAGTGTGAAAACCAACGATACACTGAAATTCCTGTTGGTCTAAAGAAACTAAGAGATGATATTATGGACAAGGATTTTTTTGGATTCAGGGACGAACAAGGTAATATGAGAAGGTTAATCAACGTAGAAAGGGAATTAAGGTATATGAAGGAGGTGATGTTGAGTCTAATGGACAAACAGGACTGATTAATAGTAGAAAACACAGACCTGAAATTGACAATTGTACAATGTGAAAAGATCAGTGCAATAAATCGGGGATTGAAAGATAAGATACAAGAAATAAAGAAACAAAATGACGTACTAAAAGCCACATGCCAAGATTACGAAAGCTCCTTAAGGAGCTTGCAGGTTAAAGTGCAGGATGGGATTGTAGACAGGGCAGAAGGTGGATTGGGTGATAACAAGCTGAACTACCAAATGAATGGAAGCAGGAGCAAGAAGAGGAAAAGTTAAATTTTCAGAGATTGTAATGAGACAAATTCAGGAGAACACGAGTCGCTGTAATTGAAGTTATTAAAGAGAAAGAAGACCTGGTGCAGGATACAATGGACAAGAAAAAAAGCTTCATGATTTTTGGGATGAAGAAAAAGAAAAATCCAAATAATTCACAAGAGAACATGGAGAGAGAATTTGCCAAAACTGTTATCAAATGAGTACAAAACAGCACACAAGAATTAGACCAGGAGGTGGAGGAAGTGATCAGGCTAGGAAGATACAGTGAAGGGGGTAGGAGACCAATGAAGGTGAGAATGAGATCCCAAGTGGCTATAGAGGAAGTTATGGCCAGGAAAGGGAAGATGGCCAATGATACTGAACACAAGGATATATGGATAAAAAGAGATATGAACTTAGAGGAGAGGGAAAAGGAGAAAGTGCTAAGAAGTGAAGCTAAAGAAAAAAAAACAAGAAAAGGACAGATAAAGAAGAAGAATTTTTACTGGAGGGTTTTTGGATATGAGACTAAAGAAGTGGTACCTAAGGAAGAAAGAGGAGATCGTGGAGGAAGCAAGAAATTAAGAGTGACGTATACTAATATAGATGGGTTGTTATCAAGCATATTGGAAGTTTGGGATTATTTGAAAGAGAAAAAGCCGGATGTAATGTGCATCGTTGAAACAAAACTGAGAGGGATCCATGTCAACTTTAAAGAGGAGGGATATAATACCTGGAGGAGAGACAGGAAGGATAAAGGGGGAGGTGGAGTGCTAATAATGGTTCATGATAATAATATGTGTGGAGGATGTGCAATACGGTGAGGACAAAGTGGAAGTAATGGGAGTAACAATCAAAACAAGATTTGAAGAAGAGAAAAATTATAGTTACATATGTTCCACCAAAGACTAATACATGGGGATCATAAGACCATAAAGATGTGCAAAGAGAGGTGATTAAGTGCTTAGATAACATGATAAGAAGAGATAGAAGAATACTTTTAGTTGGAGACTTTAACTGTAAAAAAGTAAACTGGAGAGAGATAGAAGTAATGGATAATGCTGGGCAGTGGAGCGAGAAAGTGTTACAGTTGACTATGTTTAATGCAATGGACCAGTGGGTGGAGTCAACAAGGTACAGGGGCGGGGGGGGAAAGAAGAACCTTGACCTAGTTTTCACAAAGAAACCAGAGTCCCCTCCAATCATACAATACCTTAGTCCAATGGGGAAAAGTGATCATGTGACATTAAAGATGCAAATGTAGGAGGAAGATGAGATAAGTTACAGAGAGGACTATAAAGGAAAGATTAAATTATGCAAGAAAGGATTTTGAAAAAATTAAGGATCTATTTTGCTGATATTGAGTGGAGTAATATTATGTACAGAAAGACTGTACAAGGGAAATATGATATATTCTTACAGAAATATAATGGAGTAAAAATGTTTGTACCTGTTTATAGAGTTCAGAAAAAAATACATGCTTGGTACAATGCTAGATGCATACAAGCAAAAAAGGCAAAAGATAAAGCATGGAAGAAACTCTTAATGCAGGGAGATGACTATAACAGACAGCAGTACAAAGATGCAAGAAATGAATATATTAGAGCAAGGAGAGAGAGAAAGAAAGAAAGTTTGAGAAAGATGAGAATAAAAGCAAAGATGAACCCAAACTTTACTACAAGTTTATAAATGGCAAAAAAGAATATGGAAACAATTGAAAAAATAATTGAAGAAGGGAAGACATACAAACAAAGAAGGAAATGTGTGAAATAATGAATGAGAGCTTCAAAACGGTGTTCACTGCAGAAGATGATTTCACAGAACCTAATAGGACATGGGATTGCCAAGGATTACAGGAGATCACAAAGCACAAAGAGGATATTGGAAGATTATTAGATAAGTTGGAAGTCAGAAAAGCAATGGGGCCAGATGGTGTATCAGGCTGGATGTTAAAAAGAATGTAAAGAGCAACTACTGGATCCAAATTGGGGAATAATTACAAGTTCAATAAATGAAGGGAAAGTTCCACTAGAATGGAAGAGAGCCAACATAATACCGATATTTAAAGGAGGAAAGGCAACTGAACCACTAAACTACAGACCAGCGTCACTTAGAAGTGTCTTAGGGAAGCTATGTGAAATAATTATCAAAGAAAAATTACTAGAAGAGGAGCAGGTTACATCAAACAGACAATTTGGGTTCAGGACAGGGCAGTCATGTGTATCAAACTTATTAAGCTTCTACTCGAGAGTTATTGCAGGACTTGAAAACAGAGATGGATGGGTAGACACAGTATACCTGGACATTAAAAAGGCTTTTAATAAAGTCCCACACAAAAGACTTTTTTGGAAACTAGAGTACATAGAAGGACTGCGTGGAACCTTGCTCGAATGGACAAGAGATTATTTGAAGGATAGAGAAATGAGTACTGCGATCAGAGATACACACTCAACTTCGGGTAAAGTAACTAGCGGAGTGCCACAAGGGTCAGTGCTAGCCCCCATTTATGTAAACGACATTCACATTGGGATAAACAGTTATATAAATTTATTCGCTGATGATGCAAAGCTGCTAAGAGTTATCAAAACCAGAGAGGACTGTCTGCTGTTGCAGGAAGATTTAAACAAGATCTATGAGTGGAGCAGGAAGTGTAAATTGGAGTTTAATGCCAAGAAATGCCACATAATGGAACTAGGAAAGAGTAAGAGAAGACCAGAATAGAACTATTTGATGGGAGAGGAACAAATAATGAAGACTAAAGAGGAAAAAGATCTGGGAGTGATCATAGAGGAAAATCTAAGCCCTTGCATTTGGCGAATCTCAGCTTGGTGAAATTCAATTTTGGCGGTAGGGTGGCCTTGGACCATCGAGTGCACATTTTGCGATTTGAATTCAAACTTGGTGGTCCCCTGGTGGAAGTACAGCAAACCACATGGTTCCTTGGTGACGTCAGACCTCTCTTTAAACCTATCAAAATGCAGTGTGAGTCCTCTTCATCCATTTTGCTTGTGCTACCCTCTGTTCTGCTAGCGTGGGAACGAATTCTGGCAATTTACCGCCAACATGGCCTCTACCAGAGCAATAGGTGGTACCGGTGGGGGTAAGGACAATGGTGGTGGCGGCAAGGACGAAAGTGGATGAGGGAAATGGGTGGAAAAATGGGAGTTACAGCCTTTATATCATGTGTTATTAGCTTTATATATTGTTTATTGGTCTGTTTTGTACATGTGTTCTAATGTGTAAAGGCAAAAGATTTTATTTCAGCTCGAAAGATGGTATTTTAGGGGTCAAAAGAGAGACTTTGGCAATGACCAAAGACTGATTGGGGCATTTTTTAGGCAATTTATATGGTATCAAGAACTCCTGCTTGGCGAAATTCGAATTTGGCGTTAGTTTCGCCAGACTAATTAATTCGCCAAGTGCGGAGGTTTACTGTAATGTAAGAGTGGCATTTCATTACATGGATAAAGATATGAAGAAAAAAAATCATCACAAGCATGATACGTCCAAGGCTGGAATATGCAGCAGTGGTATGGTCTCCGAGCTCTAAAAAGGATACAGGCAACCCCCGCTTAACGAAGGTTCACACAACAAAATTTTGCTACAACGAAGGTTTCATTTTACTACCATCTACTTGTTTAATGAACACCAAACTTGCTTTAATGAAATTTTATCCTGATAATTTTTTCAAAGTTTGAAAGCTCCGCTGTATCACGCAAGTCGACAGGCTTTTGAATACACCAGCGCCTCTTTGCACACCACTCACTCCCCTAGTTCAAAACAATAACAGTGTCAGCAGCAGCTTGTCTTCCCTTGCTCTACATGCCACCAAAATACCCTGCAATGTCGCCTAGCGTTGCTAAGAAGACCAGGAAGTCTCTTACTCTCAAAGTGAAGCTGGATATTATTCACAGACACAAGAGAAGCGAGAAAACTAATAGCACTGCTTCCCACCATGGCTTGACTCCATCTACTGTCTACCATTTTCAAGTCAGCAGACTCTATTAAGCAGGCTGGTGAGATCACTTCTTCCTTGCAAGCTAAAAGAACCACCTGAACTCGTGACTCTGCAATGTATAAAATGTGGAAATGTGGTATGTAGTTTTGTATGCGGTGCAATAATGCGCCCTTTGTTTACATTCCACAGGTTGCCAGCTAGCGTATTTCCTGCTCCACTCTCCCTCCCTTCATAAATTTAAGATCATCAATATTATAAAGTTACTTACATACATACATTAGTGTACATTATAATAACTTTATCTTAAATTAAACTGCTTAAATGTTTAACTTCATAATTTTTCACTTTCATTAAACCTTTGTTTACTCTCAATGGAAGTTCAAGTCAGGGGTCAAACTTGTTATAATTGGTTCGCTTAACGAAAATTCACTTAACGAAGGGTTTTTCAGGAACATAACCCCTTTGTTAAGGGGGGGTTGCCTGTATAAGAAAATTGGAAAGGATACAGAAGATTGGTACAAAAATGGTGCCAGAATTAAAGGACCTCACATATGAAGAACAACTGAAGGAAATGGGACTGCCAACCTTACAAAATAGAAGAGACCGTGGGGACCTAATAACAATGTATAAGATAGTAAATGACATTGAAAGATAGACAAAGAAGACCTGGGGCTGTTGACTGAAGATGGAAGGACAAGAGGACATGAAAAGATGATCAGGATGTGGCAGTGTGAAGGATGTTGGAAAATACAGTTTTCCACACAGAAGATGAAGTGTCAGGATGGACACTGAGAGAATACAGAGAACCAAATTGGGATGTGATCAACAGCTCTTTGATGGAAGGGAAAGTACCAAGGGAGTGGAAGATCAAATATAGTGCTTAAATACAAAAGGAGAAAAAAAAGACCAAGTCCCAAAATTATAAACCAGTGTCACTGCCTAATGTTATGGGAAAGATCTGTGAAATTGCGATCAAGGGAAAATGGATAGAATATCTGGAGAAAAATAAAATTATAAACAACTCCCAATTTTGTTTTAGAAAAGAAAGATCATATATGACAGATCTCCTAAGTTTCTAAACAAGAGTAATAGATGAAGTGCAAGGAAGAGATGGATGAGTTGATACAAAGAATTTGGATATTAAGAAAACTCTTGACAAAGTACCACATAAAAGACACTTATGGAAAACTGAACACATATGCAGAATACAAGGAAATGTCTTAAGCTAGATGAGGTACAAGTTAATGGGAAGACAAATGAGGACTGTGGTAAGACATCTCATCATGTTGGAGCACAGTACCTAGTGGCATACCATAGGGCTCAGTGCTGGCACCAATAATGTTCCAAATATATATTAATGATATACAAGAGAGCTTGAGTAGCTAAATAAATTAGTTTGCAGACAATGCAAAACTCTTGAGAATAATAAAGAGCAATGAGGACTGTATGGAATTGCAAGGAGATATTGACAAAATTTGTGAGTGGAGCCAAAAGTGGAAATTAGAATTTAATGCCAAGAAATGTCATGTGATGGAAATGGGTAAAAGTAATAGAGCACCTATGTAGGAATACAAAATAAGAAGAGATTAAAATGAAGAGGAAGGAAGAGCAAGACCTGGGAGTCATTATACAAGACACCTTCATCCCAGAAAGACATAAATGGACTATTTGCTTCAACATAGAAGACACTAACAAATATGAGGATGGCATATAATTACATGGATAAGAGTATGATGAAAAAAAATCATAACCACTATAAGACTCAAACTTGAATATGCAGCAATAGTGTGGTCTCCACATATGCAAAAGGATATTAAGAAATTAAAAAGAATCCAAAGGACAGCTGCAAAGATGGTGCAAGAGATGAAGGACCTTACCTATGAAGAAAGACCGAAGGAAATAGAACTACCAACATTGAAGGATAAACAGGAGAGAGGAGATCTAATAACGATGTTAAAGATAGTAAACTATACAGAAAAGATAGACAGACAAGACTTGGTACCATTGATAAAAGATGGTGATCGACAGACAAGAAGACACTCCAAGATCATAAAAGTCAATGTTTGAGGAACATTAAAAAGCTTTGTTTCCCACATATGATAGTGGACATCTGGAATGGCTTGAGTGAAGAGATTGTAACAACAGAAAATGTGCATAAATTTAAGGAAAAGTTGGACAAAAGTAGATAAAGAGAGAAGTCAACATGAGGCCTGGTCAAACCCTGTAATATACAACTAGGTAAATATACACACACACCTCCTCCTTCAAGCGTGAAAGCTGCAGAGCCGTGTACATCACATCCATTAAATGTGCAGTGATCCAGTTGAAGTCTGTGACAGGCTCCATATGCAGAGCAAGAAGCTGCTTATTGCCATGGTAGGACTTCAAGGTCCCATACACCTGGCAGTAAGTGTTCTCCATCAAGGTTTCTTCCTCCTGTATAGTAGATGACACCTATTATTCACAACAATAATATACATACATAAAGATTATTACATAAGGAAGGAAGAGCATATAAGATATATTACAGAACAAGAACAAGAACAAGAAAAAATAAAATAAATAAATAAATAATTAAACAAATTACGTTAGGTAATTAAACAATGAAACTAGAAAAAAAAACAGAAGAAACTTAATATTTTAGAGCTTATGAGACAATGGATGTAAAAAATACTAAGGGGAAAACTAACAGAGAGAGAGAGAGAGAGAGAGAGAGAGAGAGAGAGAGAGAGAGAGAGAGAGAGAGAGAGAGAGAGAGAGAGAGAGAATCACACCTTCCCCATTGCAGAAATAATGATAACTGAAACAGACAACAACAAATCATATGAATAAGAAAAAAAAAAAAAAAAAAAAAAAAAAAAAAAACTCATGTGTATAGTAGATGTGCATCCCAAACAAAAACAAAACTCACAGACTCTGAGTCGAGCCACTTGATAGCGGAGATGGAGCCTGTGGTATCTTCCAGTATGTAGGTCACTTTTGTACTAGTAACATTCACCTCTTGGATCTTACCCATCACTAACAGCATGTTAACCTATGAGAGACAAGGAAGGTCAGAGAGACAAATTATAACTAAGCCATAACAAGACATAAATAACTATAAAATAAAATGATGCAGGAGAGAGAGAGAGAGAGAGCACAGATAGTAAGGAAAGGTAAAGGCAATGGACTGGGGGAATTTAACAGTTTACTAAAGAAAAGTTAACAATGGGAACATAAGAAAACAAGGATTGGAGAGGATCATAAAGTGGCAGGAAACAAAAGAAAGGTAAAGGGGGGGAGGGGACCAGAAATGTCACCAGGTCGGACTACTCTCTCGATGGTAACCCAGAATGTCTTGACACCTCCCTTAACTTTTCCTTCATTAACTTCTGCAACATTCACGGTCTTACATCTAATTTTCAATCTGCAGAACACCACCTCTCCTTTACTAAACCTCATCTTCTTTTCCTCACTGAAACAGCTGTCTGAGGCAACTGACAGTAGCCCCTTTTCTGTTCCCTCCTACTTTCTCTATCCTCATTTTCATTCCAAAGCTGGATGTTGCGTCTATGTGTGCAATGACTTAACTTGCTCTTGTGCCCACGCTCTTGAATCTTCCTGAGTTTTCCACCATCTGGCTCCAACTCAATTAATTCTCTAAATAAATTTATCTGTGCTGCCTATCTCTCCCCTAACTCCTCTGATTAAATTATTCGACAGTTTAACTTTCAAAGCGGAGCATGTTCTATCCCTTTATCCTTTTGCAGTGATCTCCATCCTTGGAGATTTCAATGTTCACCACCAGCTTTGGCTTTCCTCTCCCTTTACTGACCATCCTGGTGAACTAGCCTTCAACTTTGCTATCCTCCATGACCTAGAGCAACTGGTGCAACACCCTACTCATATTTCTGACTGTCTTGGAGATACGCCCAACATTCTTGATCTTTTCCTTACTTCTAATCCTTCTGCTTATGCTGTTACCCTATCTTCCCCGTTGGGCTCGTCCGATCACAATCTCATTTCTGTATCTCATCCTATTTCTCCAGTCCCCCATCAGGACCCCGAAAACAGATGTGCCTCTGGCATTTTGCATCTGCCAGTTGGTGGGACCTGAAGAGGTATTATGCAGATTTTCCCTGGAATGATTACTGCTTCCATGTCAGAGACCCATCTCTGTGTGCTAAACACTAACAGAGGTGATAGTGTCTGGCATGGAGATGTACCTCATTCTTTTTTCTCAACCTAAACCTTCAAAACCTTAGTTTAACACAGCCTGTTCTCATGCTATACATGATAGAGAGGTTGCCCACAAAGGGTACTTGAGCCTTCCATCTCCTGAATCTCATGAACTTGATATTTCTGCCCAGAATCATGCCTAGTCTGTTCCTCAACTTACCAAACACTCTTTCATAAAAAGAAGATGTCAAAATCTTTCAAACTCAAACTTCCCTCAAGACTTCTGGCATCTAGCCAAAAACATCTCTAATAATTTTACTTCTTCATCTTTCCCTCCTTTATTTCATCCTGATGGCACCACTGCCATTTCATCTGTCTCAAAAACTTAACTCTTCTCTCAAACCTTTGCTAAAAACTCCACCTTGGATGATACTGGGCTTGTCCCTCCCTCTCCTCCTCCCTCTAACTTTTCATGCCTTCAATGAAAGTTCTTTGTAATGATGTGTTCCATGCCCTCACTGGCCTAAACCCTTGGAAGACTTATGGACCTGATGGGGTCCCACTTACTGTTCTGAAAAACTGTGCTTCCGTGCTTGCACCTTGTCTAGCCAAAGTCTTTCAACTATGTTGATCAACTTCTACCTTTCCTTCTTGCTGGAAGTTTGCCTAAATTCAGCCGGTTCCTAAAAAGGGTGAATGTTCTAATCCCTCAAAGTGCTGTCCTATAGCTCTAATCTCTTGCTTGTCAAAAGTTTTTGAATCTATCCTCAATAGGAAGATTCTTAAACATTTGTAACTTCACAATCTTCTATCTGATCGCCAGTATGGCTTCCATCAAAGTTGCTCTACTAGTGATCTTCTAGTATTCTTTACTGTGTCTTGGTCATCCTCTTTTAGAGATTTTGGTGAAACTTTTGCTGTCGCATTAGACATATCAAAACCTTTTGATAGAATCTGGCACAAAGCTTTGATTTTAAAATTACCCTTGTACAGTTTCTATCCTTCTCTCTGCAACTTTACCTCTAGTTTCCATTCAAACCGTTCTACTGCAGCTGTGATAGACGGCCACTGTTCTTCTCCTAAATCTACTAATAGTGGTGTTCCTCAGGGTTCTGTCCTGTCATCCACTCTCTTTTTATTGTTCATTAATGATCTTCTTAATCAAACTTCTTGCCCTATCCACTCCTATGCTGATGATACCACCCTACATCTTTCCACACCCTTTCAGAGATGACCAACCCTTCAGGAAGTCAACAGATCACACAGGGACGCCACAGAATGCCTGACTTCTGATCTTTCTAAGATTTGTGATGGGGACAGAGAAAACTTAGTAGTGTTCAATGCCTCAAAAACTCAATTCCTCCATCTATCAACTCAACACAACCTTACAGACAACTATTCCCTCTTCTTCAATAGCACTCAACTGTCTCGGTCTGTCCTTTACTCATAATCTTAAATGGAAACCACATCTCATCTATTGCTAAAACAGCTTCTATGAAGTTAGGCGTTCTACAGCTTCTCCACCAATTTTTTCTCGCCCCTCCAACTGCTAACTTTGTACAAGGGCCTTATCTGTCATTGTATGGAGCACTCTTTGCTTTGCATGTTTGGGGGGGAGGGTTTCCACTCACACAGTTTTATTAGATAGGGTGAAATCAAAAGCTTTTCGTCTCATCAACTCCTCTCCTCTGACTGACTGTTTTCAGCCTCTTTCTCACCGCAAAAAATGTTGCATCTCTTTCTATCATTTATTGCTATTTCCATGCTGACTGCTCTACTGATCTTGCTAACTGCATGGCTCTCCTCCTCCTGTGGCCTCCCTGAACAAGGCTTTCTTCTTCCTCTCATCCCTATTCTGACTAACTTTCTAACACAAGAGTTAACCAGTGTTTCAATCATTCATACCTTTATCTGGCAAACTCTGAAACTCCTTGCCTGCTTCTGTATTTCCATCTTCATATAACTTGAATTCTTTTAAAAGGGAGGTTTCAAGACATTTATCCCTGTCTTCTGATCTTTTAGGGAACTTGCAGTTTAAGTGGGCCCTTTTTTAATATTTTGTTGCCCTTGACAGGTTTCCCCCTTGCATTAAAAAAGGGATGAGTGAGGAGGAGGAGGAGGAGGAGGAGGAGGAGGAGGAGGAGGAGGAGGAGGAGGAGGAGGAGGAGGAGGAGGAGGAGGAGGAGGAGGAGGAGGAGGAGGAGGAGGAGGATAATAATAATAATAATAATAATAATAATAATAATAATAATAACATCAGCAACAACAGTAATAATAATAATAACAACAACAACAACAACAACAACAACAACAACAACAACAACAACAACAACAACAACAATAATAATAATAATAATAATAATAATAATATGTATTCTAACAAGTAGATTATTGTGCCTGCTTCATTAAGTTAAAAGGTAGTTAGTTAGTCAACTGTATATGTTACCAGTGGATATATATACAGTGGAGATGGTGAGGGGTTATGTGTGTGTGAGGTGACACTCAAGCAAGCTAACACCAGGAAGTAAGAGAGCAGTTGACCATTACCATCAATGTATCAAAGTATCAAAATAGTTCTAATTTTTCTTCATACATTGAACAAATAGTTTTTTCATATCCTAAGAGAAGAATTTCACTCATTAAGTCCACAAAAATTTTTACAAGAAACATAAAACTAAGACATAGTGATCAAATCTATATTTCTTCTAAATAATGTAAGGACAATAAGAAAAATAAAAAAAACTCAAAATACTAACATGAGGAAGAAAGAGATTTCTACAACAATACAAGGGAAAAAAATAAATAAATACATAAACAAACACAAGGAGATGGGAGAACAACACACATGCACATGCATGCAATCACACACACACACACACACACACACACACACACACACACACACACAAGTGATCATGTGGTTATGGAAATGCAGATAGCAACAACACAGCGAAGGAAAGGCGAGACATACAGGAGTGGTAGATTGAATTATAGAAAGATGGACACAGAAAGTTTGAAAAATTATTTCAGAAAATTAGATTGGGAGATGTTACAAATCAGAGAAGTGCAAAAAAAAATATGAGATTTTTATGAAATATTATAAAGAAGGAGTTATGAAATTTGTACCAAAGTATAAACCAAGAGAGGAAGGAAGAAAGGATTGCTTTAATGCAACTTGTGTTAAGGCTAAGGAAAAGAGAGATGTGGCTTGGAAAAGATGGAAAAAGAGTAGGATTATACTAAATAAGGAGAATTATAGAGTGGCGAGAAATGAGTATGTGAGGGTAAGGAGGGAGGAAGAAAGAAAATTTGAAAAAGATATTGTAGACAAGAGTAAGGAACATCCAAAATTGTTTTACAGGTTCATAAATGGTAAACTTAAAAAGAGAGAGTCCATTGAAAGATTAAAAGGAGAGCAAGGGATAGTACATGACCCTAAGAATATAGCGGAATTGCTAAATAATAGGTTTCAGCAAGTATTTACTAAAGAAACAATGTTTGTAAAGCCTCAGAATGTAGAAGGAAATGTGCACATGGATGACATTAAGATACCTAAAAAGGAGTTATATAAAATGTTGGAGGAACTTAAAGATGATAAAGCGATGGGACCAGATGAAGTTTCAGGAAAATTATTGAAGGAGTGTAGAGAAGAATTGATTGATCCATTATATGATATTATAAGGTGCTCATTAGAAACAGGAGAAGTACTGGTGGAGTGGAAAAGAGCTGAAGTGGTGCCCATTTATAAGGGAGGCAGTAAGGAAGAGCCTCTTAACTATAGACCTGTGTCTCTAACAAGTGTGGTCGGTAAGATTTGTGAGAGGGTGATAAAGAAATATTGGATACGGTTCCTGGAGGATCATAAGTTATTATCGGATCATCAATTTGGCTTTAGGAAAGGGAGGTCATGTGTAACAAATCTACTGAGCTTTTATTCAAGAGTGGTTGACAAAATACAAGAGAGAGAGGGATGGATGGACTGTGTATATTTGGATTTAAAGAAAGCTTTTGACAAGGTACCTCACATGAGACTGCTATGGAAATTAGAGATTTATGGAGGACTGAAAGGAAAAGTGTTAAAGTGGATGGAAAACTACTTGAGATGGAGAGAGATGAGAACGGTAATAAGGGATGCAAAGTCGGACTGGTTGGTGGTGGAGAGTGGAGTCCCACAAGGCTCAGTGCTGGCACCAATACTTTTCCTTGTATATATTAATGACATGCCAGAGGAGTAAACAGTTATATTAATTTGTTTGCGGATGATGCAAAGTTGTGTAGGTGTGTGAAGAGTGAAGAAGATTGTGAAATTTTACAGGCAGATCTGGATAAGATTTGGGAGTGGAGCAAGAGGTGGGAAATGGAATTTAATCTGAGCAAAAGTCATGTGATGGAGATGGGGAAGAGTGGAAGACGGCCAAGAGGGTCATATAAGATGGGTGAAGAAGTAGTGTTGAAAAAGGTGGAAAAGGAAAAGGATTTGGGAGTGATAATACAAGACCATGGGCAGTTTGAGGCTCATATTGATAAGATGTTTGGAGAAATGTATAATTTGATAAGAAATATTGGATTAGCCTTCCATTATATGGATAAAGATATGATGAAGAAATTAATTAGTATGGTAATTAGAACAAGATCGGAATATGCTGGAGTGGTTTGGTCCCCTTATAAAAAGAAGCATATAAGGAAGTTGGAGAGATTGCAGAGAATGGCAACAAAAATGGTTCCGAAATTGGCAGAAATGACCTATGAGGAGATTAAAAGAAATGAATTTGCTTACCTTGGAACAAAGAAGAGAAAGAGGAGATTTAATACAGGTTTATAAACTGTTGAACGGACTGGATGAAGTGGATAATGAGCAAATGATGTTGAGAGAGGAAAACTTAAATAGAACTACGAGATCGCATAGTAAAAAGATAGCCAAGGGAATATGCTTGAAGGATGTGAAGAAATATAGTTTCCCACAAAGATGTGTGGAGGTGTGGAATGGTTTGAGTGAGAAGGTGGTGTCAGCGAGGAGTGTGCATGGTTTTAAAGGAAAGTTGGATGTGTGTAGATATGGAGACAGGGCCACACGAGTATGATACTCAGGCCCTGTAAAATTACAACTAGGTGAAATTACAACTAGGTGAATACACACACACACACACACACACACACACACACACACACACACACACACACACCCTGTAAAACTACAACTAGGTAAATACACACAACCGGTAAGCCATACTGATAGAATTTTCAGAGAGACATATAATTTCCTAAGGAATACTGGATTAGCATTTCACAACATGGACAAAGAAATGATGAAGAAATTGATAAGTACTATAATAAGACCCAGATTGGAATATGCAGTTGTGTGGACCCCGCATAAAAAGAAACACATAAGGAAGTTGGAGAGATTACAAAAATGGCTACAAGAATGGTTCCAGAATTTGAAGGGATGACATATCAGGAGAGACTAAAGGCTATGGATCTACCAACCCTGGAACAGAGAAGGGAGAGAGGGGATCTGATACAAGTTTATAAATTGATTAAAGGTTTGGATCAAGTGGATAATGAGAAACTGATCCTGAGAGAAGAATATGACATTCGAAGCACAAGATCACATAGTAAAAAACAGAGGAAGGGAAGATGTCTGAGAGAAGTTAAAAAATATAGTTTCCTGCAAAGATATGTTGAGACTGAGAACAGTTTGAGCAAAGAAGTGGTGTCAGCAGAGTGTGCATAGCTTTAAAGAAAAATTGGATGAGTGTAGATATGGAGACGCCCCGTCTCCATATCTACACTCTACACAAGCGTAAAGCCCAGGCCCTGTAAAACTACAACTAGGTAAATACACACAAGTTCAATTACATGGATAAGAGTATAGTGAAAAAGAACATAACCACTATGATAAGACCTAGACTTGAATACGCAGTAGTGGTGTGATGCAAAAGGGGATCAGGATACTAGAAAGAATCCAAAGGACAACTACAAAGATGGTGCCAGAAATAAAGTATCTTCCCTATGAAGAGAGACTGAAAGAAATGGAACTACCAACTTTGAAGGATAGACAGGAAAGAAGAGATCTAATGACAATATCTAAGATAATGAACTCTATGGAAAAGGTAGATAGACAAGACCTGACTGAGGATGGAGATAGATACAAGAGAACACTTTGAGATCATGAAAAGTCAATGTTTGAGGCACATTACAAAGTTTAGTTTTCCAAATAGGATGGTGAAATGGCTCCAGTGAAGAGACTAACAGTAGAAAGGGAGCATAAATCTAAGGAAAAGTTGGATGAAAGTAGATACGGAAACAGTTCACTGTTAGTTCCATTCGAACCATGCAATATACGAGGTAAAACTAGGTACACACACACACACACACACACACACACACACACACACACACACACACACACACAAGGGGCCTGAAGGAGATGAAGAAAAAAATCACCTTAGTGCCAAGGTATTCCTGGTTGTTCTCATCCAAGTCCAACACAGTCTTTATGGTGAGAGGCAGCATACTCTCTATCTTGTTGCCTTGCTGTGGGAGAAAAAAGCACACCATGAGGAATTGGGGAGAGAGAAAAAAAAAAAGTCTCAGGAAGAACCAGTGTTCTGTAGTAATTGGATACTTATATGTATGTATATATCTAATACTTCTGAGAGAATACTTATCTTAAAGCTTAGTTGTGTGTGATGGTGATGATTGTGATGATGATGATGATGATGACAATGATAGTAGTAGTAGTAGTAGTAGTAGTAGTAGTAGTAGTAGTAGTAGTAGTAGTAGTGTGGTGGTGGTGGTGGTGGTGGTGGTGGTGGTGGTGGTGGTGGTGGTGGTGGTGGTGGTGGTGGTGGTAGTAGTAGTAGTAGTAGTAGTAGTAGTAGTAGTAGTAGTAGTAGTAGTAGTAGTAGTAGTAGTAGTAGTAGTAATAATAATAATAATAATAATAATAATAATAATAATAATAATAATAATAATGTGTGTGTGTGTGTGTGTGTGTGTGTGTGTGTGTGTGTGTGTGTGTGTGTGTGTGTGTGTGTGTGTGTGTGTGTAATATGACATCTTCATCCTCTTGCTCAAAAACAGTAATCACCCACTCATCATCGGTGACAGCTGGGACTAGGACTGTGGGCGTAATTTTACCTGATAAATGACTGATAAAGACATTACTACAGTACTAGCAACCTCTGTGTGTGTGTATTTACCTAGTTGTATTTACCTAGTTGTAGTTTTACAGGGCCTGGGCTTTATGCTCGCATGGCCCCGTCTCCATATCTACACTTATCCAATCTTACTTTAAAAGTATGCACACTCATTGCAGACACTACTTCTTCATTTAAACTGTTCCACGTCTCAATACATCTTTGCGGGAAACTATATTTTCTTAACATCTCTCAGACATCTTCCTTTTCTCAGCTTTTTACTATGCGATCTTGTACTTCGGATGTCATATTCTTCTCTCTGGATCAGTTTCTCGTTATCCACTTGGTCCATTCCGTTGATCAATTTATAAACTTGTATCAGATTTCCTCTCTCCCTTCTTTGTTCCAGGGTTGGTAGATCCATAGCCTTTAGTCTCTCCTCATATGTCATCCCTTCAAATTCTGGAACCATTCTTCTAGCCATTTTTTGGAGTCTCTCCAACTTCCTTATGTATTTCTTTTTATGAGGGGTCCACACTACTCCTGCATATTCCAATCTGGGTCTTATTATAGTACTTATCAATTTTTTCATCATTTCTTTGTCCATATAGTGAAATGTTACTCCAATATTCCTTAGCAAATTATATGTTTCTCCAAAAATTCTACCAATATGGCTTACTGGTCGATTGTTTTCTTCCATCGTCATTCCTATGTCCTTTTCCATTTTTACTTTCTCCAGTTCTACTCCATCTCCCATCTTATAAATTCCCACGGGTCGTCTTTCACCCTTTCCCATTTCCATGACATGGCTTTTGTTCACATTGAATTCCATTTCCCACTTTTTACTCCATTCCCAGATCTTATTTAGGTCTTCTTGCAGTATTTCACAATCCTCCTTTTGCTTTATAACTCTGCACAGTTTTGTATCATCTGCAAACAGATTTATGTAGCTGTTCACACTTTCTGGCATGTCGTTAATATAAATGAGGAAAAGTATTGGTGCCAATACTGACCCCTGTGGCACTCCGCTTTCTACTGCTCTCCACTTGGACTTCATATCTTTAACTACCGTACCGTCCTTATTTCTCTCCCCCTCAAATAATTTTCTATCCATCTCAATGTGCTTCCTTTTAAGCCACCCTTCTCCTCTAACTTCTATAGTAATCTTGCATGTGGCACTTTGTCAAACGCCTTTTTTAAATCCAAATAAATACAGTCAACCCATCCCTTTCTCTCTTGTACTCTATCAACTATTCTAGAACAGAAACTCAATAAATTAGTTACACACGACTGTCTTTTTCTAAAACCAAATTGGCTATTTGATATTAATTTCTTGTCTTCAAAAAACTCGATCCATTGTTTCTTTATTATTCTTTCACACACCTTGCATATTACAATAGTTAGTGATACCGGTCTGTAATTTAAAGGTTCTTCCTTCCTTCCGCTCTTATATATGGGAACCACCTCAGCTCTTTTCCATTCTACTGGTACTGTTCCATTTTCTATTGAGCATTTTATGATGCTGTAAATAGGACTTCCTAGTTCTTCCCTACATTCTTTCAGTATTCTGCTTGAGACTTCATCTGGTCCCATTGCCTTCTCTTCATGCAGTTCCTTCATTAACTCTTTTATTTCAAGCTTGGTTACTTTAATCTCTTTCATATAGACTGTCTCTCTATTACCCTGTGGCCTTTCAAATTTGGATTCCTTAGTAAAGACCTCCTGGAATTTATTATTTAATAGTACTGCCATACTTTTTGGGTCTTCCACTATCCCGTTCTCTCCTTTTAACCTTTCTATTGTTTCTTTTTGCCTAATTTTTCCATTTATGAATCTGTAGAACAATTTTGGTTGCTCCTTACATTTTTCAACAATGTCCTTTTGAAAGTTCTTTTCCTCTTCCTTCCTCACCTTAACATATTCATTTCTCGCTGCCTTGAAGTTTTCCTTATTTGCTGGATTTCAAATTTCTCCTCCACTTTTTCCATGCTCCATCTCTTTTCTCCTTTGCCCTAGCACACTTTGCATTAAACCAATCTGTGTGTGTGTGTGTGTGTGTGTGTGTGTGTGTGTGTGTGTGTGTGTGTGTGTGTGTGTGTGTGTGTGTGTGTGTGTGTGTGTGTGTGTTCCACTGTTTGATCTGCTGCAGTCTCTGACAAGACAGCCAGACGTTACCCTACGGAACGAGCTCAGAGCTCATTATTTCCGATCTTCGGATAGGCCTGAGACCAGGCACACACCACACACCGGGACAATAAGGTCACAACTCCTCGATTTACATCCCATACCTACTCACTGCCAGGTGAACAGAGGCTACACGTGAAAGGAGACACACCCAAATATCTCCACCCGGCCAGGGAATCGAACCCTGGTCCTCTGGCTTGTGAAGCCAGCGCTCTAACCACTGAGCTACCGGGTGTGTGTGTGTGTGTGTGTGTGTGTGTGTGTGTGTGTGTGTGTGTGTGTGTGTGTGTGTGTGTGTGTGTGTGTGTGTATTTACTTAGTTGTATGTTACAGGATTCAAGCAGGGCTCATAGTAACCTGTCTCCATATCTACATTTAACTAACTTCTTAAATTTGTGCACACTTTCTGCTGTTACAATCTCTTCACTTAATCCATTCCAGATGTGTGTGTGTGTGTGTGTGTGTGTGTGTGTGTGTGTGTGTGTGTGTGTGTGTGTGTGTGTGTGTGTGTGTGTGTGTGTGTGTGTGTGTATTTACTTAGTTGTATATTACAGGATTTAAGCCGGGCTCATAGCATCCTGTCTCCATATCTCCATTTATCTCATTTTTTCTTTAAAGCAATGCACATTATGAGCTGTAACAACTTCATCACCCAATGCATTCCATTTTCCCACCGTCCTATGTGGGAAAATGTATTTTCCAATATCCTTTACACACTGCCTCTTCCTAATCTTCTTTGCATGTCTTCTTGTCCTTCCAGCTTCATCTGCCATCAGCACCAGGTCTACCTTGCCTATCTTTTCAATGCCATTAACTTTTCTATACATTGTTATTAGATCCACTCTTTCTCTTCTACCTTGTAATGTTGGCAGTTACCTTTCCTTCAGCCACTCTTCATATGTTAGGTCCTTTAGTTCCAGCACCATCTTTGTAGCTATCCTCTGGATCCGTTCTAATTTCCTTATATCCTTTTTCAAGCTCGGCGACCCCACTACTGCTGCATATTCCAACTGTGGACGTATCATACTTGTAATTTTTTTTTTCATCATATCCTTGTCCAGGTAAAGAAATGCCACCCTAATATTAGGCAACATTTTATGTGTTGTTCCAAATATTTTACTTATGTGTTTTTCGGGGCTCAGCATTTCTTGTATAACCACTTCAGATATTTTTCTTCTTTAGTACCACTACATATCACATGACATCATAATGTGGATGTTTTTTAATGACGGGCACACGATAATTTTGTGCACAATATAGAAATATGTGCAGGTTTTAAGTGTGTGCAATAGCAGTAAACCAAATTGCAGATGGCACAATAGCAGAGGGTTAAGTGCATATATATGTATGTATGTGTGTGTGTGTGTGTGTGTGTGTGTGTGTGTGTGTGTGTGTGTGTGTGTGTGTATATATATATATATATATATATATATATATATATATATATATATATATATATATATATATATATATATATATATATATATATATATATATATATATATATATATATATATATATATATATATATATATATATATATATATATATATATATATATATATATATATATATATATATATATATATATATATATATATATATATATATATATATATATATATATATATATATATATATATATATATATATATATATGTAAATTGTATAAAACAATCTAACGGTAATCAAGTATTTCTCTTATTCAATTTTTCTAGAGGGGAGGCACATAAATGAGTAATACCTACCTTTTTAGCTTCAGGGGCTGGGGAGGAGAACTGTTGTGTGCCATAGTCTCCAGCATCTCCCCCAAAGCCTCCACCTGCAGAAAAGAAAGTCATCATTCATTGTTCCTCTTATAATATGTGTGTAGCAAATGAGTTCAAAACTTCCAATAACAGTTTGGAAATGGATTAGTGAAGGGTTGTATGATTTAATGTAAGGAGCAAGGAGATAAAAGGACATACAACTCCAAGTGAAAGATCAGAGGACTTTTGAGTGTCATATGTTTATCATCTTTCATTTGTCACTAGTAATTTTCATGTCTTGTTTTCCTCACATACATTTATGCACTAGAGAGCATGTCCACTGCATATATTTGGTCTGCCAAACTGTTCACTAACAATTTTAATATTATTCTAGGATACTCTTAATATTTAGGGAGTAGTATGTCTTTCATTACCTTCATGGATACTGAGAAACTTACATTTTTTAAGTTATCATGGCAAATTTATAGTTTCTGTGAAATAGAGATCTTTTCTCAGTTACATGTATAAGTTAAGTTAAATTACGTTAGGTTTGGTTTGATTAGGTTAGGTTAGGTTAGGTCAGGTTGGGTCAGATTGAGTTAAGATAGGATAGGTTAGATTGAGTCAGATTAGATTGGCATTGCCTTCTTTTAAGTTATCATCTCCATTTCAGTATGATATAATTACTATATTTGTATTCCTCCCTTCTAAAACACACTTTCCCTCAAGTACTCAAGATCATAGGAGGAAGAGGAGAGAAGAGACAACATTTCTTTTCTAAGAAGTCTTATGCTCAAAAATAATCCACAAAAATGGAGAAAAAAAAATAAATAAAAAATAAATAAATAAAAAATGTAGTTTTATACTCAAAATGCAGTTTGGTGCATGGTAAAAATTTACCATGGTGTCTAACAGTACCATGCCTGCACTGAATTACATTAATGTCTGGCCAGGGTAGGCAACAGGAGAATACACTGAAATCATGAAATGTGAAATCAAAAGTGTTGCCCTTTACATCATATTAAACAATAGATTAATCAATTTTAAAGTAAATCTCAAGAAGATCCGTGTGGCTCAATTTATTATTTTTTGTTCTATTTCTTGCCTACTACAATGCTGGGGACCTGGTATAAAGCAGGAATTTTGGGAGGGGACAACTAAAATGGAGCCAAATACTCCTTCTTACCACTAAAAATAAATAGAGAGCAGTAATATTGCCGTTGTAGCTCTATTTCATAATTTACCAGTTCATTTAGGTTAAGATAGATAGCGGCAGGATCAAAATCAAGAAGATGACCACCTTCACAGCAATGACTGCTGATCCACACACCTCAATCTACCAATTTTCATTCTATAAATATCTGATATCCAAGATCAATTATGTGGCAAATGGACAACAGTGCTTTCAAAGATACACGTGATGGTGCTCCCGTCTCTCACCTAAACCTGGCACCTCAGATCCATTCTCAGGACTTCAGCACAACCTCCCTTACCCACACCTACACCCAGTCATTCTAATGGACTACCTCGATGATGGCACAATAGATACTAGACTTTTCAGAGCATTCCCTGCTAGCCTTCTTGCCTCAGGTGTAGAAGCTTGGCAAGAAAGAACGGTAAAATTCTAGTTTCTGCCCATACTCCCCCCCTCCACCCCCCAACAAGCTTGGGGACAGGTGGGAATGCATGGTTTCAGGTGGGGAACATGAAATGTATCGGAAATGCTTATTTTTTTGCATAACTGGGGAGGAAAAATTGCCATCCTAAACTCTAAAGATGGTTCACTGCAACTTTTGTAAATTCACTAATTTGTATAAATTTCACAAATTTGAAGTAAATTTCAGCAAGGATGCTAACCTGACCTAACCTAATGTAAACCTAGAGTAACCTAAACCTAACCTTACATAACGTAAACCTAAGGAAACTTGTAGTGAAAATTCCGTGGACTTTTTAAGGGAATTTTTTCCCCATTATGCAAAAAATACACATTTCCGATGTACCTCATGTTCCCCACCTGAAACCCCGCATTCCCACCTGTTCCCAAGCTTGTTGTGGGGGTAGGGGAGAATACGGGCATAAACAAGAATTATACCAAAAATACAATTCATCTCTTTTCATTAAGTTAGGTTAGGTTTAGCTTAGGTTAGGTTAGGTTAAGTCAGGTTGGGTTAGGTTAGATTAAGTTAGGTTGGGTTAGGTTAGGTTTAGGTTTGGTTAGGTTTAAGATGGGTAAGGTTAGTGTATATTCATGTAGAACTGGTAAAAATCTACCAGAAAAAAATTTTGTGTTTTACCAGAAACGCGTATATCCACAATAGACGGGGGCAGGAGAGGGTGATAAAAAAATTAAAAACTTTCATATTGAAAAGAAAGTGCATATTTATTCAAAACAGATCGAAATTTGACATAAGCAAGAAAGAGTTGGTTCGTTTTACCACAAAATCGTGTTTCTGTAAGATCCGAGTGTGTTTTGGGGGGTGAGGGGAATAAACTACGGATATGCGATGGAAACGAAGTGCATATTCACTCAAAACAGGTCGAAATCTACCAGAAAAAAATGGTATTACTGCAGAGTTTCACCACAATCAGCTCCATGTTTTTTACCCACCTCAAGAGATAGAGCTCCAGATTACGAGTAATTTGAACCCCATATATATTAGGTGCAACCTTTTTGAATGGCAACACAGATTTTTTAAAATTTAAGCCTGTTTTGGTGTTTTGGTGATCAGCTGTGACAATAGCCTCTCGCATCAAACCCTGCCGCACACTGATGGTGTCATGCGCTCGCAGCGGCTCGGCGGGCTCCGTGACATACCATTGTCTGAGCATGCACTTAAGTTTACGCTGATTGGTTCTGTTCTTTGAAACTGAAGCAGCGGCCAATGAAAAGAAAAAAAAAAAAAGCATAATTATTTCCACCAATCACGACGGGCCCTGAGGTTAGGTTGGGTTAAGTTAGGTTAGATTAGGTTTAGTTAGGTTAGGTTGTTATGTTAGGTTAGGTTCTTTTCTGGACGAAACTAATTTTTTCTGGTAGATTTTGGCTTGTTAATTAATTCACCAGTTGTTTTGGTATTACTGCAGAGTTTCACCACAATCAGCTACGTGTTTTTTTACCCACCTCAAGAGATAGAGCTCCTGATTACGAGTAATTTGAACCCCATATATACTAGGTGCAACTTTTTTTAATGGCGACACAGATTTTTTTAAATTTAAGAGTGTTTTGGTGATCAGCCGTGATACTAGCCTCCCGCATCAAACCCTGCTGCACACTGATGGTCACTGATGGTGTCATGCACTCACGGCGGCTCGGCGGGCTCCATGACATACCATTGTCTGAGCATACACTTAATTGTTTACGCTGATTGGTTCTGTTCTTTGAAACTGAAGCGGAGGCCAATGAAAAAAAAAAAGCATAATTATTTCCACCAATCATGACGGCCCCTGAGGTTAGGTTTAATTAGGTTAGGTTAGGTTTAGTTAGGTTAGGTTGGGTTAGGTTAGGTTAGGTTAGATTAGGTTTAGTTAGGTTGGGTTGGGTTGGGTTGGGTTGGGTTGGGTTGGGTTAGGTTAGGTTAGGTTAGGTTGGGTTAGGTTGGGTTGGGTTGGGTTGGGTTAGGTTAACATAACATAACATAAATAATAGGATAACAAAGGGCCACCGGGGCCCATCTAGGTTATCCTGTATCAGTCGCACAGCGACCTCGTCATCAGTACTTAAAGATACACTTACAAGTACACAATACATTATATACTAATTCTAAATAATTGGCCCATTAACAGGGGTAAGTCCTGCAGCGAAATCCTCTACATGGGGATCATGTCTTGTTTAACTATAGTAAATTTCTTATAAAAACTATCATGCAGTGCTATACATAATTATAAATCTAATAAATTTAAGTGCTTATCTAATCTGTTTTTAAACATTGTCAAACTAGTGCTATTTACAACCATCTCTGGCAATGCATTCCAGAAGTCTACCACCCTAAGACTAAAGAAATATTTTCTTATATCTAACCTGCAGCCTTGCTTTCTAATCTTCCTGCCATGATTTCTAGTCCTACTTCCCTCCTCTAAGGTAAAGAAAGATCTCACATCTATGTAGTTTGTATCTGAGAACATTTTAAATAACTCTATCATATCCCTCTTATACATCTCCTCTCAAATGAAAACATGTTTAATTCCTTTAATCTATCTCTATACTCCAGGCGCTTTAAAGCTGGTATCATCCTAGTTGCTCTTCTCTGAACTGCTTCTAACATGTTGATATCCTGCCTATAGTGGGGTGACCAGGCCTGTATGCAATACTCTAAATGGGGCCTAACATAGAATTATATAAGCTACGCACCACTTCCTTACTTTTATAACTAACATTTCTATTTATAAAACCCAGGATCCTATTTGCCCTATTTCTTGCTTCTAAACATTGCTTTGAAAATTTCATAGTCCTGTCTATCACTACTCCTAAATCCTTTCCTTCCTCTACTGCCTCTAGCCAACATCCCTCCATCTCATAGTTAAAGTTTGTGTTGTCTTTACCTAAATGCATAACCTGACACTTTTAGAATTAAACTCCATCTGCCACCTGTCTGCCCATGCTATCAGCCTGTCCAGGTCTCGTTGTATTCTGTAATTGTCCTTTTCACCCTGTACTGCACATGCTATCTTAGTATCATCTGCAAACTTTGATACTTTGCTACTAATTCCTATATCTAAATCGTTAATGTACACCAAGAAAAGAAGAGGTCCTAGCACTGATCCTTGGGGTACCCACTAACCACTTCCTTCCACTCAGACATTGCCCCATTTAATACTACTCTCTGTTTCCTATCAGAAAGCCATTCACTAATCCAATCAACTAACCTACCCCTATCCCATGTAGTCTCAATTTGTACACTAGCCTCCTATGCGGTACCTTATCAAACGCCTTGCTAAAATCTAGATATATAACATCTATGCTATTTCCATCATCTAACTCCTTGGTAATATATTCTAAGATATCGAGCAAATTTGTAAGACAGGACCTCCCTGATCTAAAGCCATGTTGGGTATCTCTAATTAATCTATTCTCATTTAAATGCTCCCAAATACTACCCTTAATGATTTTCTCTAGTATCTTACATACTATACTAGTTAAACTGATCGGTCTATAATTATTCGCATCATCCTTCCTACCTTTTTAAATATTGGAGTAACATTAGCTAACTTCCAGTCCTGAGGTATCTCAGCAAACCTAAGTGATCTTTCAAAGATTAACTTAAGTGCTTCAGAAATACTGTCTACACCCTCCCTAAGTACTCTGGCATGTAGCTCATCAGGACCACTAGCTTTCCTATCGTCTAGTTCAAGAATAAATTTCCTAATAATTCCCGGTTTTATATCAATATTTTCTAAAGCTCTTAAACTACTCATCGCACTGTTTGTAACAGGATTTCCTATTCTTTCCTAGTAAATACTGAAGAAAATTGTTCATTCAATAATTCTACTATGTCTTCATTTTGATCCACTACTACACCATCTTTTCTGAGTGGTCCAATCCTATCCTTATTTCTTTTATCACTGACCTTGTAATAACTATATAATTTTTGGGATCTTTACTCCCAGCTCTAGCTAGTTTTATCTCTGCCTGCCTTTTACTTTTTTTTATAACCTTACTCAAATCATCTCTGACCTGTCTGTACCTAATCAAATCTACATCTTCCCCACTTTTCTGCAACTCTCTGTATGCCCTCTTCTTCTCTCTGATCTGGCTACCTATCTCATGAGTCCACCATAATGGCTTCCTGTTTCTCTGCCTTAAATCTTTGTAAGGGATACACTGCATCACTATACCCTTTACTACAACCTTAAAAATATCCCACATCTGTGCAGTTTTATTTCCAAAACTATCTTCCCAGTTTACCTCTCCTAATAACTGACGTAACCTACCATAATTAGGTTTAGTTAGGTTAGGTTAGATTAGGTTTTGTTAGGTTAGGTTAGGTTTGGTTTGGTTTGGTTTGGTTAAGTTAGGTTAGGTTAGGTTAGGTTGGGTTGGGTTGGGTTAGGTTAGATTAGGTTTAGTTAGGTTAGGCTAGATTAGGTTTTGTTAGGTTAGGTTAGGTTCATTTCTGGACGAAACTAATTTTTTCTGGTAGATTTCGGCTTGTTTTTAATTAATTTACCAGTTGTTTTTCTATGCAAGTTTCGGGGCGGTAAAAAAAAAAAAATGGTTGATTTGCGCCAAAAACAACTGGTATTTTAATTAAAAAGCAAGCCGAAATCTACCAGAAAAAATGTTTCGTCCAGAAAGGGCAAGGTGGTGAAACTCTGTAGGTTTACCGTTGTTTTTTTTATGCAAATCATGATGTTTCGGGGCTGTAAAAAAAAAAATGGTTGATATGCGCCAAAAACAAAAGGTATTTTAATTGAAAGCAAGCCGAAATCTACCAGAAAAAAATAGTTTTGTCCAGAAAGGGCAAGGTGGTGAAACTCTGTAGGTTTACCAAAAAAAATATTTCATCCCGAAGTGAGCTGTTCGTGTTATTGTAAAAATTTACCGCACTCTGAGGATGTGATCCTCGGTGTCATTACCAAAAAAGTGCTCGCTAGGGTCCATGCCATGTGGCGGCAGCCTCCACTACCTCTTCACACGCGCTGGTTGTATACAACATCCTAATGATAACTACGAAAAGTGGTCTTCTTATTCACTCACCGTCAAACATAGTGAACAATGTGTTAATGTGGCGACACGAGCACTGTCAGGAATAGCGGCGTGACCAGCGCCAAGCAGGACTCAGCACGTCAACTCGTCAAGGAGATTTGTTTACTTCTCGATTTGGCGCGAAACTCTTGACCTTCGCACAGTCTTGGCGGGAGAGTGGGGAGGGGTAGCATTATCATCATCAGCAACCTCTGGATTACTATTATTAAGTATTTACTATTACTACTACTACTACTGCTACCCCTATTGATACGTACTACTCGATCTACTACTGCTACTATTCACAAAAACATCAGCCTCGAATATGTTGTCGAGACAATTAATATATTGTTGCATTAATAATGAAATACAACAAAGGAGAACAATGGACCTTGCCACCCACCCCATGGGCAAAGACATAGGAGTAAAGTATAAAAAATATATGAATAGATAGTATACATAACAAGAATACAAATACTTAAATAAATAAATACTGACATTGCACATCTTATTGCATAAACCTCCTACAGTCTGAGAGCAAACTGAGGATATTCCTTGAGTATATCCCTGAGAATGGCTGGGTGTAGGAGATGGTCAATGAGGGTATAAAGTCATGTTGACCTTAATTTGCAACCAAAATTTAGCAATGAGAGACATTCCATGATATAATGATGCAGAATGTGTCCCCTTGGTGCAGCACACAGCACACAAAACACAGCATACACCAGGAGAAGCACTGACTTTCCAATAGTATTTATAGCCTAATCTGAGCCTCATTGCCACCTTGTTGTGTGATGCAGTGTGTCTCCCATAGGTGTTAGCACAGCTCTGGAGGACACGGGCATAGTGAAGACTAGTGCCACTGCTTCTATGGCAACAAAGCTCCAACTGATCACTAATATGCTATGTACAAAGTCCTTAATGCTACTCTTAACATAGCCCAGAGTGTACTAAGTGCCAGGGTCAACTGTGTTGTCTTGAAGGGCACACTGAACAAGACAGTCTGCCTTTTCATATAGTGGATACCCACATGAGACGGTATCCAGGTGAAATGGACCTTGGCACCAGCACCTTCTAGGGCGTGGATGAGATCAAGATACTTATTAACTAGATCACAGTCCAGAACAGTATGCAGTTCTGCCCTAGTGGAAGACATGTGCAGGGAGCCGCCTGGAAACCTCAGTGTCAGTGTAGTGACTTGCAGAGATATAGTCACGGATGAACAGCCCACATTCAGACCTGCTGCCATTGACTGACCCATCACAATAAACATAAATAGCCTGAACATGGGGGTACTTGGACAATTTGGTTATGAACATGTCTTGCAGCACATGAGGGAGTCAGTCCCTCTTGGGCTGATGCAGTGAGTGAATATCAACACTGACATGGTGAGGGATCCAGGCGGGTTGGAGCAGTGACATAATGTTAATACAGGTCTCGGCTACACCTACGGTTGTCAATACTCCCAGATCTTCAATTGTCTTCCCACGTCCCAAGCTTAGCTGTGTCCCTCTGTTTCATGCAAAAATTTTTCCACTCCTCGGTGGCATCAGTTTGGCTCCATGTTCGCTTCTGGCCAATCTGCTTCTCTGACTTCTCTTCGTTATACAGCCCCTCCCTTCCAAGACTAGATGTCCCATCAGTCTCACCTTATATCAAAATCCTGGGTCCAGACTGGAGGATGGTACGTCCTTTGTGGGTGTCACACATCAGGCTTCTGCTGTTCCCCATCACTAGACGACTCCTCCCAGGAGAAGCAACCAGGACCCGCATACCTCATCAGGCAGTCTACATGGGCCTTCTTCCTCCTGCCACCCCATCCAAGGGTGATGCAATACATGACATCAGTGAGGGGTTTTGCAATGATATACGGCCCATCCCAGGAACTCTGTAGCTTTCACCTGGCAGTTGGTGCAGTAACACACCATGACTCCACACAGGACACCTGCTCAGCATCGCCACTCAAAAGCAAAGGCACCTCCTCACCCTGCACCCTCTGGGTCTGTTTCCTGAGATCCAGGCTTGCTTCACACTGTGTCAGGTAGTCCATCCCAAGTAGGCATGCTTCCTCAATGTTGGCGACAAACACAGGCAACTTCTCCTCAGTGTTTCCTATGTTAATACTGGCTTGCACTGGTCCCTTGAGAAGAAGACAGTGACCTGTCACACCATGCAGTTGTTTCTCCGCTATCTGAAGTCCCATTGCAACCACGTAGTCACTCCTGGCGAACGTCTGCTCCACCCATGTGTCCACCAAGAGGTGGCAAGGCTTCCCATCTACTCTGCCATCAAACTCAAATGGCTTCCTCTTCTGCATGGGCTTGGGAGCTGTCTGTGCAAGCCGTAGCACTCGGATCCATGGTGGAGTACCGGTAGGTGAGTTTTTTTTTTTTTTATGCAGGAGAGAAGGACGACCAAGGGCAACAAATATATATATATATATATATATATATATATATATATATATATATATATATATATATATATATATATATATATATATATATATATATATATATATATATATATATATATATATATATATATATAAAAAGGGCCCACTTGAGTGCTGGTTCTCCAAAAGATAAGTAAAGAATTAGCCAAAATTAGGGAGCAAATGTCTTGATACCTCCCTCTTAAAAGAAGTCAAGTCGTAGGAAGATGGAAATACAGAAACAGGAAGGGAGTTCTAGAGTTTACCAGAGAAAGGTATGAATGATTGAGAGTACTGGTTAACTTTTGCGTTAGAGAGTTGGACCGAATAGGGATGAGAGGAAGAAGAAAGCCTTGTGCAGCGAGGCCGCAGGAGAAGAGGAGGCATGCACTTAGCAAGATCAGTAGAAGTTAACATGAAAATAGCAATAAAAGATGGAAAGAGATGCAATATTTCAGCAGTGAGAAAGAGGCTGAAGACAGTCAGAGGAGGAGAATTGATGAAACAAAAAAACTTTTAATTCCACCCTATCTAATAAAACTACAAGTGGAACCCCCTTAAACATGCAAAGAGTACTCTACAGAGGGGCGGATAAGGCCCTTGTACAGAGTTAGCAGCTGAAGGGCTGAGAAAAACTGGCGGAGATGCCTCAGAACGCCTAACTTCATAAAAGGTGTTTTAGCAAGAGATGAGATATGAAGTTTCCAGTTAAGATTATGAGTAAAGGACAGACTGAGGACATTCAGTGTGGAAGAAGGAGACAGTTGAGTGTCAATGAAGAAGAGGGGATAGTTGTCTGGAAAGTTGTGTCGAGGTGAGGTTGGGTATGGAAGAGAACAAGGAGAGATGGGAAGCAATCACCAGCCAGGCTGACCGGAAGTGCAGGGCCCATGTGGAGGACTGGATGCTGGGCTCCCTGGCCTCAGTCTAAAAGAGTGAAGATCCCATGCTGCGCTCTGCTACGCAATGGTTCTTGCCAATGACACAGGTGGCAGTGTTGCTTCTGTCTTCACAGCTGCCATCTTTATACTAGTTGCAACTTCTTTTCTCACAGCTTCCAATTTGCCCTGCAGCTCTTCACATCAAATGTCCATGTACCAATGTGTCTCTTCACTCAGTGTCTGCCAGTTGTGAATGAACTGCTCTGATGCCTCCCATATCTCTACACATGTCGCTCTTGCCTCCTGGGCCTGTCTGTCCATTTTCTCCATCATAGCAGCCAACAGTGCCTTGACATCCGGTTGCCCATGTCCATGCCTAGTTACACCTCAACTGTATTACTGCCACTGTCTGCCTTTGCCATTCTGCCTTTGGCGACATCCTAGCCACTACACCAATCTTCAACATCTGGCCACGATTTCAGCCTCCTGACACCAAATGTTAAGTAACCGGCCCTTCCATGCTGGCCCACTCCAGGGTGCCTCCACCAGGTCCCCACAGCACAGCTGGCACCAGGACACAGGGACCACCACGCAACACTTACCAGGTGGGTTTGGGAGCTATGATTGATGCGTTGAAGGTAGGAGACTCACCAGGCAGACTGAAAACATGGCAGTATAGACAGACACATGCACGCTGGGTGGAAGGGACACACACTGGGGTACACTTAGCTCCTTTTATTGAAGTCTAGACAGGCACACACAAGTGCCTCACGCAGTCATTGGCGTCCACGTCACTAATGAGGCAGAGAGAACACTGTCTGGGGCACATATACACAACACTGGTAGGTGAGAGCGAATGACACTTGCAAAGCAATGTAAGGCACCTCATCAAGCCTTCTCAGAGCTCACCAGGCCTCCTCCACTGCAGCTGGGCCTTCTCAGAGCTCACCAGGCCTCTTCTGCTGTAGCCAGGCCTCCATACAGAGCTCACGTCCTTCCCAGTCTATATCCAACTTGTCTCTCTCTGTCTGGCCAGCCTGCCAAACTCACTGCGTCCCTCCATCTTCATGCCAAAATTTTTCCACTCTTCTGGTGGTGTCAGTTTAGTCCTACATCCACTTCTCTGACTACCCCCACCTTCATTACAATGTATATATATATATATATATATATATATATATATATATATATATATATATATATATATATATATATATATATATATATATATATATAATGAAGAAGGGCACTTAATGAGCATACTTCCATCACAGAAGAGACTACAATTAAATAACAACTTCATATAGTATTTTATTTACATGAAATATATTGTCCCTCCCACATGGACCCATCCCACACAAAAGAATCACTAACTCTCAGGGGATGAACCCAAATACCACAGCATCATTACTGCTCCCTAACAGCAGTCAGTTATTGCAGGAACTATTAGGTTCTTAATTCATGCAACCAACATGCTGCTTGAAAGATATTTTTTAGGGACAGTGTTGACTTACAAAGCAAGTTATACAATGCATATTCATCTGTCATTTGCAATACAAACTTTATGCATAAAATCTTGCGAGACTTTTCTGGTACTTCCTTCCTTTGCTATATATTTTTAGTCATGGCTTGGTGTCTTAAAGGTACTTTTTCAATGATATCCCCATTCATAATGAAATTATTATAGCAGAAACAAAGGAAGGTATATTGAAGCTGTAGAGGAGAATGAAGATATTTCAGAATCTCTATGCAACAATAATAACTGTTTCATTAAAAATATAAGTGAAAGATGAACAAAGTCAATGTGTTTCTAAACAAGTATATATGCTTCTAATTTTAAGGGGACTTATTCAATCACTAGAAGACAACAACTTTCATTAGGTAGATGACATACTTCCTTACTTAATATATGGAACAGGAGTGGTGAAAGTTTTACATAAGCCAACTTTACATGTTTTTTTTTTTTTTCATCTTGTCCTTTAAGTTTTGTTGCACCTATGGACTAAATAATGTATCTTTGACTTGTTGTGATACTTGGGAATGTTGTAAAAAAATGTATATTGCAAAAGAAAGGATGTTGATATATATATATATATATATATATATATATATATATCAACATCCTTTCTTTTGCAATATACATGTTAGGGTTATATGTATACCCCTATAGTGTCCCTTAGCTTTCATGGATTAGCAGACATTAAGTATTTCACAACAACAACACATGCTTTGCTGCTTTGATACCAATATTCATCAATGACTTATACTGTTATATATGGAAAGTTATTACAATTTTCTCACTGCTGGTGTAATGACAGTGAAAGCCAATCAATATAGGAAAAAAAATTTACAGATTATAACCAACAATTCTTTTTGACAAATTTGCTTTCAGGAGTGTCTTTTTCAGAGCAGGTTTTCTTTATCTTAGCTGCCTTATTGTTGCCTTTAATTTAAAAAAAAAAATTAAGTTAACTTAAAACATGTAAATAAATAGATAAAAAAATAAACCTGTTTGATTAAACATGCATTGTACAAAATATTATCATTGTTGTAATAACAAAGAAAGCTGATCACATCATCAGAAATTTAAATATACCAATGGACAAAGTGCAACCCCAAGATGTGACAGAGAGTCATAACAGGCAAATGTGTTAAGGTAAGATGACATGACACACAAGGCTTCACTACCAAGTAATTGCCAGTTGCAATATGTCAGTTAAACCATTACTAATTACATGCTGTATTACATAAATAAACAATTTCCCAATTGATTAAGATAGTTAATTTTTACATAAATATACAGCAAAGCTGAAGTGTTAAATAGGAAATCTTCTGTGTTTGATTCAATCTGACTTGTGACAGCTTATGATGAGAACCACACTCAACTCAACTCAACTCATAATCTGTCTATTTATCTAGCAGTCACTTTATCTGTCTATCTATCTTTATGAAGTAAAGGCAAACCACTCAAATCATTCTGTGTTCTGACTGAGTTTGGACTTCCTTCCCAAGATAGAGTACAATGCCAACACCTAAAATATTCAATGACATCATTGCAACAACAGCACGCCAGCCACCCGCCCACTCCACCCAGCTTCCACCAGTGTTATAGGCATTCCTCAATCTGTAACCATAGGAGAGATTATAAAACAAAATCACCCACACAATAAAAATCACATTAACATTACAGTATTTTTAAACTAGTTCTCAAATTATTTTTTCTAAATAATGAAAACAATTTATGTTCATTTCTTTTCAATCCCATGAAGGAAGCTATCATATTTGATGGTTTATAAGACACACCCTTTTCTCCAAAAAATGTCTCAGGAAATGACCCTATGTCCTATGAGACCAAGGTTCAGTATCGAAAGATTGGTTGGCAGCAACAGAGGCTCAAAAATCATTCAAACCCAAGACATCTTTGCAGATGTAAAAAAAAAAAAAAAAAGTGATGATAGGTACTACACCACAAAACAACTCTTTCTTTCAAGGTAACAATATATAATAGGTCATACTCTACTGGTAACCAAAAAACAAATGCAACTGGTGTCAGTGATCCTGATCTTGACATAGGCAAGCTTCAATGTGTTCTTTAGTGTGATGCCATTATTCCTTGAGGTAAGACACACTTTCACAAAATTAAAATTGCACCTATCTTTTAACATTCTTACCTTGCATACATGTAAAAGGATAATGTAAAAAAAATAAATATATATGATCATTAGCCCTGTAGTCTCTGACTCTCACAGTAACTGCCAATGTCATATACCAGGTTTATGTTCACATCTCACAAGTCACAGCAGGTTTGGTGTGTAGCTTACTAGCAAAGATCAAAGTTTTTAAATGCAAAATTTTGGGATCTAATAATAATCTAAATGCATGTGAGTCTTCAAATATCAGGGGAAATCCTTCACTTTATATTTAGAGCCTAAATCTGCTCATTTATCTATTTTCTTAACTTCTATGTCTGCCAAAAGTGGGGTGCGTCTATGAGCCCATGCATCTTATGAGTCATCAAATATGGTAAGTGTCAAAGTGATAAAATGGGAAGATCATTGCTATAAATGTCTGGGTTCCCAATGGCAGCTGCAGAATGAGAAGGCTGTAGTACTCTCTCAATGGTGGTTAGAGGCACAGTATTTAATTAAACTATTCAATATTTTGTAATCTAACTTTCTTAATAAACCAAGGATCTCATAAAAGTGGATGAATATTTGTTTCAACTAGTGAAATTGAAATGTCACATTTCTCTGTTAGAAGTACAAACTGATAACAAAAGAAGATAAGATTCACTACAATAAAGCAAAGCATACCTGTAATTTCTAATCCATGGTAATGGCAGGTGTTGACTGTTGTGCTGAAGTTCAAAGTTGCGCCTCTTCTGATAAAGATCAGAGAACCTTTCTCGAACATCATGTGCCAACTCTGTAATATATTCAATTTGAACAATTTAGAAGTGTGTTTATGTGTGTGTATTTACCTAGTTGTAGTTTTACAGGGCCTGGGCTTTATGCTCGTGTGGCCCCGTCTCCATATCTACACTTATCCAATCTTACTTTAAAAGTATGCACACTCGTTGCAGACACTACTTCTTCATTTAAACTGTTCCACATCTCAATACATCTTTGCGGGAAACTATCTCAGACATCTTCCTTTTCTCAGCTTTTTACTATGCGATCTTGTTCTTCGAATGTCATATTCTTCTCTCAGGATCAGTTTCTCATTATCCACTTGGTCTATTCCGTTAATCAATTTATAAACTTGTATCAGATCTCCTCTCTTCCTTCTTTGTTCCATGGTTGGCAGATCCATAGCCTTTAGTCTCTCCTCATATGTCATCCCTTCAATTTCTGGAACCATTCTTGTAGCCATTTTTTGTAGTCTCTCCAACTTCCTTATGTGTTTCTTTTTATGAGGGGTCCACACTACTCCTGCATATTCCAATCTGGGTCTTATTATAGTACTTATCAATTTCTTCATCATTTTTTTGTCCATGTAGTGAAATGCTATTCCAATATTCCTTAGCAAATTATATGTTTCTCTAAAAATTCTATCAATATGGCTTACTGGTTGATTGTTTTCTTCCATCGTCACTCCTAAGTCCTTTTCCTTTTTACTTTCTCCAGTTCTACTCCATCTCCCATCTTATAGATTCCCACAGGTCGTCTTTCACTCTTTCCCATTTCCATGACATGGCTTTTGTTCACATTGAATTCCATTTCCCACTTTTTACTCCATTCCCAGATCTTATTTAGGTCTTCTTGCAGTATTTCACAATCCTCTTTTTGCTTTATAACTCTGCACAGTTTCGTATCATCTGCAAACAAATTTATGTAGCTGTTCACTCCTTCTGGCATGTCGTTAATATAAATGAGGAAAAGTATTGGTGCCAATACTGACCCCTGTGGCACTCCACTTTCTACTGCTCTCCACTTGGACTTCATATCTTTAACTACTGTCCTTATTTCTCTCCCCCTCAAATAATTTTCTATCCATCTCAATGTGCTTCCTTTTAAGCCACCCTTCTCCTCTAACTTCCATAGTAATCTTGCATGTGGCACTTTGTCAAACGCCTTTTTTAAATCCAAATAAATACAGTCAACCCATCCCTCTCTCTCTTGTACTCTATCAACTATTCTAGAATAGAAACTCAATAAATTAGTTACACACGACCGTCTTTTCTAAAACCAAATTGGCTATTTGATATTAATTTGTTGTCTTCAAGGAACTCGATCCATTGTTTCTTTATTATTCTTTCACACATCTTGCATATTACACTAGTTAGTGATACCGGTCTGTAATTTAAAGGTTCTTCCTTCCTTCTTCCGCTCTTATATATGGGAACCACCTCAGCTCTTTTCCATTCTACTGGTACTGTTCCATTTTCTATTGAGCATTTTATGATGTTGTATATAGGACTTGCTAGTTCTTCCCTACATTCTTTCAGTATTCTGCCTGAGACTTCATCTGTCCCATTGCCTTCTCTTCATCCAGTTCCTTCATTGCCTTCTCTTCATCTGACCCAAAAAGTACTTCCCAGTTCCTTCTTTATTTTTTTCTTTTATTTCAAGCTTGGTTACTTTAATCTCTTTCATATAGATTGTCTCTCTATTACCCTGTGGCCTCTCAAATTTGGATTCCTTAGTAAAGACCTCCTGGAATTTATTATTTAATAGTTCTGCCATACTTTTTGGGTCTTCCACCATCCTGTTCTCTCCTTTTAACCTTTCTATTGTTTCTTTTTGCCTAATTTTTCCATTTATGAATCTATAGAACAATTTTGGTTGCTCCTTACATTTTTCGACAATGTCCTTTTCAAAGTTCTTTTCCTCTTCCTTCCTCACCTTAACATATTCATTTCTCGCTGCCTTGAAGTTTTCCTTATTTGCTGGATTTCTATTTCTCCTCCACCTTTTCCATGCTCCATCTCTTTTCTCCTTTGCCCTAGCACACCTTGCATTAAACCAATCTTTCTTTCCTTCTTCTTTAGGTCTATATTTTGGGACATATTCCCTGACTCCTGTTTTGTATATTTCCAAAAATAAGTTATATTTCTCTTGCATCATCTCTGAGTTTTCCATCTCCTCCCAGTTTACGTTTTAAAATAGTTCTTGAGATTCTCAATATCAGCCTTTCTGTAATTTAATCGGTCTCCTTTGTATGAATCGTCTCTATCTTCCTTTCCCTCTTCTATATCTATTTCTAATATTACATGGTCACTCTTTCCCAATGGGCACTTATATCTTATATCATCATTCATTTGTATACCCCTTGTAAAAACTAGGTCCAATCTTGCCGGCTCGTCGTTTCCTCTGAATCTTGTGCATTCCTTTACTCTCTGGTCCATCATATTGTCTATCATTAGGTTCAAGAATCTTTCTCCCAGGCTTCTTCCCCATACCACTTTCATAATTTTCCCAGTCCACTTCTTTACAGTTGAAATCTCCTACTAATATCACTTTTCTCCTTTCTTTAATGATTCTCATTAGACTCCTTATTGTGTCATCTATCATGTCTTTATATTCTTGATTGGTCCATGAATTTGTTTTTGGTGGCACATATGTTACAATGATTGTTAACTCTTTTTTATTAATATGCATCTTAACATACAATACTTCTGCTTTTCCTTCCCCACATTCCACTTGGTTTATCACTATCTCCTTCCTTAACATTATCATGACTCCTCCTCCTCCTTTACCCACTCTGTCTCTTCTCCATACATTATACCTATTATCCAAGTCTATTTTGATTGCCTCATTTAGTTTTGTTTCAGCCAGGCATACAATATCTGGATTTTCTTTCTTTATGTAATCTCTTAATTCTAATTTACTTGATAAAACCCCGTCTATGTTCGTATACATCATTTTTAGTCTTTTGCCTTTATCATTTTTAGTTAAACTTGTTCCACTTTTTTCTCTTCCTTCTTGTTTATATACCATTTCCTTATCCTGTCTCCTAGAATTCTCCAAAAAAATGCCTTTTTTTTCCTCTTCTGACCTTTCATTATTTTTTTCCCTTACTGCTGCTGCCAGTTCATTGTATCTCTTCCTTTCTTCCTCATTTCTATTTTTCTTTATATAGATATCCTTGCAGCCTTCTGTTTCTCTAAGTTTTGTTGTTCTATATAATATTTCTTCTGTTGCTGCTTGTGATTTTAGTAGTATTTTAATTGGTCTCGTTTTTCCTTCTTGATATGGTCCCATTCTGTTTATTTCTTCTACTTCCTCTTCCAAGTTCTGCCTATCTTCGTCGTTTAGATTCTTCAGTAGGTCTTTGACTGATTTCATTTCTTCTTTTTCTCTTTTGGTCTATATTTTATATTTTTTCTTTTATTCCAAATACGACTACACTCTTCTTTTTTTCTGCAATTTCTCTAACTAGATTTTCTTTTGTCTTGAAGACTCCTATCATTTTGTTTGTCGTATTTTCTTCTTTTTCTTTTAGTTGTTTTTGAATCACCTGAAAATCAGCCTTATCTTTCTTATCTTGGACTCTCCATGCTTGTACTTCTTTTTTAATCACGTTCTGTACTCTTTCCTCTTCCTCTTGTGTGTGTGTGTGTGTGTGTGTGTGTGTGTGTGTGTGTGTGTGTGTGTGTAATTCACTGTTTGATCTGCTGCAGCCTCTGACGAGACAGCCAGACGTTACCCTACGGAACGAGCTCAGAGCTCATACTGACCAATCTTCAGGTAGGACTGAGACCACACCACACATCACACACTGGGACAGCGAGTTACATCCTATCTCTTAATGTGTAGCCCCTGTTCACCTAGCAACAAATAGATACGGGATGCTGTTGTGGTGTAGTCCAAGTCCTACCTAAAGACTGATCAGTATAAGCTCTCAGCTCTTTCCATAAAGGAATGGCTTACTGGGTGACCTGCAAACTGTTGCCTTAGATTTATCATAAGCTTTTGATAGAGCCTGGCACAAAAGTTTGATTTTCAAACTAAACTCCTACAGTTTCTATCCCCCTCTCTGTAGCTTCATCTCAAGTTTCTTTTCTGACCATTCTATGCTACTAAGATAGGTGGTCACTGTTCTTCTCCTAGATCTATTAACAGTGGTGTTCCTCAGGATTCTGTCCTGTCACCCACTTTCTTCCTATTATTCATCAATGATCTTCTAAATCAAGCTTCTTGTCCTATCTACTCTCGTTACGATGATACCACTTTTCCATGTCTTTTCACAAGCGCCCAACACTTAAGGAGATAAACATCTTACACAGGGCAGCCAAAAACCACCTGACTTCTGATCTCTCTAAATATTACTGATAGGCGCAGAATAAGCCCATTATTGTTCATTGCTTAAAAACTCAATATCAACTTGACACAACCTTCTGGATAACTCTCTTCTTCAATGACACTCTTCTACACTGAAAATCCTCAGCAAATCCTTTACAGTACTTATAATATAAACTAAAACTTAACATCTCATCTCTAGCTAAAACAGTTTCTATGAAGTTAGGCAATGAGTTGTTTCTGCTAGTTTTTTCTCATCCCCCACTCCCCCAATACAGGGCCTCTGTACGTCTATATATGGAGTATGCTTCACATGTATGTAAAAATTGTATTCATATTCCTCTTACTGACTGCCTTCAGCTCCTCTTTCTTTACTACAAGTACCATTTGTTGCTATCTTCTACTGTTATTTTTACACTAACTCCTATTCTGATCTTGCTAATTGCATGCCTCCCCTCATGGGGCCTCACTGTAGAAGAGTTTTAACATACTTTCTCAAACCTCTATAGTGGAACCTCAGTTCACAAACAACCCTGTGCACAAATAAATAGATTGACAAACCAAAGTTTTTGATAAATTTTGTCTTTGTCCATGAATAGAGTTGCTGGCTTTGGCACAAGATGGCATTGCACAGAGCGTCAGTTGTTCTCATGGCACCACACCATTAACAGTGTTTCTTATGGTGCTGTTTTTTTAAGCATATTACAATAGAAATAAAGAAAGCCATACCAGCAAAGCATCTTCAGAATAATAATACTGTTCAATGCACACAAAGAAAAACAGAAGATAAGAACTTTATTACAAATGTGGAACACCAGAAAAAAAAATTATTTCCAAGATGCTTTGCTGATATCACAAGTCTTGGAAGCCATGAGATTCCACAAGATGTTTGTTTGGGCTGCCATATTTGTCATCACAACTGATCACAACACAGAGGCACTTCACCTACAGGACAGCAAGTGATGCATGATAAATGTTGTCAGGAAGATCAATGTATGATGTCTTGTCAGTTAGGTGCTGTTACTATAGCAACAACAACCCTTTATTTATTCCAGCTAAAAGGCGCACAAAAGCATTTGATAGAGGATACATGCTATAGAGACCACAGGGTGCATGCCAAGTCACTCTATCAAATGCAGCCTTGGGTTCCAGGAATTGATTAATCTATTTTACATTGATTCCTATGGGGAAAATAATATAGGTTCACAAAACATTTTGGTTCATAAACAGCCTTCACGAAGTTCGTAAAACCAAGGTTCCACTGTATTTTACCCACCTCTCAATAGAAAAAGCTAACCAGTATTTTCAGTCTTTCATCCCCTTTTCTGGTAAACTCTGGAACTCACTGCCTGTATCCTATGATTTCAACTTTTTCAAGATGGAGGTTTGAAGACATTAATCCTCAAAAATTTAATGACTCTTTCTGACTGTTTGGAAAATGGCATCTCAGTGGGCCTTTTTTTTTCCTCTAAATCTGTTACCTTTTCTTGGTGCCTCTTTTACATTGAAAAAAAAAAAAAAAAAAAAAAAAAAAAATCTGCAATTTACAATATATATAATATATATATATATATATATATATATATATATATATATATATATATATATATATATATATATATATATATATATATATATATATATATATATATATATATATATATATATATATATATATATATATATATATATATATATATATATATATATATATATATATATATATATAACATTCAACTGGGCAAAGAAATAATTCTACAGCTAAATGATAATGTAAGAAAACTTGTACACCATAAGATACATCTTACACTTACCAGGACAAGGCATGCACTGTCCAATAATCTGGCGGCACAGTGGGCAATGAGTGCTTGTGGGGTTGGGTCGGGCCATGCGACGCAAGCATGGTTCACAGAAGATGTGGCCGCAGGGTTTTGTCACTAAGGGACTGTACAATATGTCAAGGCACACCGGACACAACAAGTTGTCTGGGACATTTCTTTCATTCTCTTCAGAGCTGGAACCATCCTTTCAAGGTGAAAATAAATCAATAAATAAAACATAATGTTTGTGTTAGTAAGAAGAGGAAAGAAGACACGAGATGTTCTTTCCGGAAAACTTGCCAACAAATCTCACCTTAATTTTGTATCTTAGCTTGAGCTTCTATTTAAGAACTAGAATGACAAAGTAAATACAATGCAATATTCTTTACCTCCATATATATCAAATATAACTCTCAAGCAAATGGAAGACAGAAGGAATGCTTGGAAAAAGATTCAAAGTAAATTAAAAAGGAAAAAAGATATATAAAAAAGTCACAGCACTTAGAGAAAACTCATCTAAACCTATTCACCCAGCTACACAGATTTTCACAATGCTTCCATGATGTTCTTTAAGAGGACATGACATAAATGAACCTAAAACAATCATAATGACTTCCTCATCAATCAGTATTTCAAAAGAATTTTTTGGTGTATATAAGTTAATGCTCACCTAACAAATGGGTATTCTATTTTTATAGAATAAGAACTATTAAAATCTATCATGCAGCAGGTTTAGTAACATTCCATTTTACTTCCGGTATAATCAAGCATTATTGTACATACAATGTGATGACAGTAAATTTATATATTTACTATATCTTACCACACTTCCACTGAGTTCATCATCTAACACTTCAAAGCAAGATGCCTTTGCTGTCTGTCCACCACTCAACTCTTCACCAAAAGCAGTTGTATCAGGGTAATTCTTTTTCTATCTTGCTTCCTGTGCTTCACCTTATTGATTGACTTTCCATCCATCATCTTCCAAGACCTGGAAGCTAGATAAAAATAATTCATATAAGACATCAATCAAATGTATCATTGTAAGAACAAACATGCAAAGGAAAGGATATCCAGTCCTTTACTCTTTTTACTTTTTATTTATTTTAGGGGAAGGGGATTAGCCATATGAAATAACATAAGAAAATAAAGGAAGATGCAATTAAGTCTACTGCAATAAGAAAACATACCCATTTTTACCTAATATTTCCATCTATTAATTTGTCTAATCTTTATAACTGTTATGCAGTAGGATACACAAACACAAGCCACAGTAAAACTAGCCATGAAGTACTGTAGGTCCTTGTGATACAATGCTTACCACAAATAGTCTGCTGATAACTAACACAACGATGACACGTAATTACAGACTCCTCACAAAGTTAGGTTCCTAATATTGGAGTAGAGCACAATTAAAACTACATAAACAACATGAAACTAATAACAGTAATAATAAGAACAATAATAATGATAGTAATAATGATAATAATAATAATAATAATAATAATAATAATAATAATAATAATAATAATAATAATAATAATAATGACTATAGTATTAATTATCCAAAGACAGTAGGAGAGTTATTAGTGGGTGGCAAGGAGCCAAAGCTGGCCTGGGTGGGTTAATGGCTGGCTGAGTCTGAGAGGCTGCAACTATCTGGGCCAAATTCCCGTATGTCACACAATACATACAACCAAGTCTTTTTTTACATTAACTTTTACTATTCCTTCTAAATATTCCACTATTCAAAGTAGTTGTATCTCCAAAGTCATTAAATAGGAAACTTATTAAGTGAGGACAGTCTGTACTTTTTGCTTGCAGTTATCCCTCTTACATAAAAACCTATCAAACACACACACACACACACACACACACACACACACACACACACACACACAAACACACACACACACACAAAAAAAAGTGGCATCCACAATGACATGATGTGAAATGGACACAGTCCAGTCAACAAAGGCATGTCTTTCCTGCCTGTCAGATTGAGATTGAAATACTGGTTACATCTACTTCCCTTATTCATAACAGATTAATCTATTACTGTTTTATGACGGAAAACAATTTTTTATCCAAAAATTAAGTAAGAATCTAGTCCAACTGTACCACAGGAAATACAGGCCCCTCCTTAACAGGAACCAGAGTCCTACACCATGTGATAAAATAAGGTATAGAGAAGAAAAGGTGATTTAGTTTTCCCATAAACTTAATGCATATACTCTGTCTTTACTATCCCCTTAATCTCTTCACTTGCTACAACACAATAAAATCATACATTTTCTTTCACTTCTACATGAAAAGATAGATGGCCACACTTCATAAAGTAAAACAGTAATTAAATAATTACAGCTGAGTGAAAGCAGCTGATCTCTATCAGAAATACTCACTGGTAACCTGTACCTTAATCTATACTGTCTTCAGTATTCTTTCTCCATCTTCTATTTTCTACACAACAGTAAAGATGGGTTAGGACCATGCTCACCGTTATCGATTTTTCTTATTCTTCAAGGTAAAGGTGCATTTACCTAAATCTTGTCTTTGTCAATTTATACTACAGCAAGACCAGTGGGAGAGTTACATCAAGCAAGTTTCTTTTTTTGTTTGGTTTCAAAGAAAGTTCCATATTCAAATACATCAGATGGTGTCATCTGTAGGTAGCTCACCAAACCATCCATTAATGAGTAAAGTGTCTGTCAGATCCTTTATTTGCAATCTTCTCACTCTAAACTGTATTATATGTCTCCCTTGGTCTGCCCAGTGGCACCCTATCAATCATCATAACATTTTGTTATTCTTCTCTTTTCTTTCTACATGGTCATTAAGAGACAGAGAACATTGATAAAATAATGAAAAAATGCACACACATGCACAGAAATATACACATATATAAATCCATAAATGAAAGATTAATACTAAAATCTCTCAGGTCAACAGAATTTAGTACTACACATGTGATGAGCTATAGTCTATGTGGGAAAAATGAACTAACTGAGCTTCAACAAAATTTTATTGTGTATCCTCACAAGTGTCTTCTGGAGGGACGTCAGTAGGCTGTAGATCAGTGAAGTTTCTGGGAACAACAGTGGCAGCACCTTCTTTTACATCACTCGCTTCCGAAGGAGAAACCTGGCTGGACTCATCCAGAGGCAATGTGGAAGCACACAGTACAACAGATTGATTTGGAAATGACACAGGATGTGGAAGCAATTCATTGACTTTCATCCAATCAACCTGTAGAGGAAAAATCTCTGAGAGGTGCTCTAGTCTAGGCCCCCAAAAATGCATATAAAAAAAAAGCCACTGAAGGTGACAGTCTGCAAAAAGTTTAGTTCAGAAAGAATTATCCAAGATTGGAAAAGTGTCTTTAAAACCTCTTATTGCTTAATTTCAATAAGTATCAAATCCTAACTTTGGAGTAATTACGGGGTAAGTGTTTGAGTCATGACTAAATACTTTCAACAGGTTAAAAGTGTGATAAGTTCTTATAAAGAAAGATTCCATTCGGAACACCACAAATATATGTCAAAAGTATGTTAATCTAAAAATAATCTTAAAAAAATAATAATAATATGAGATAGCATTAAGGAAAAAATATGAAACAATAATTAACAAAATTGCAATTGAAGCTACATTAACATAAATGTAACTATATATATATATATATATATATATATATATATATATATATATATATATATATATATATATATATATATATATATCACATATGAATGCTGTACAGCAAGAGATATGTTGATGGGATAAGAACAGAACATGACAGAATGGGGAGCATATATGAAGACCTGCAGTACTTCGATAGTACCTCTTTTAATGTAAGAGAGGAAAGCTGGTCAAGGGCAACATAAAATGTAAAAAAAAAAAAAAAAAGGGTACACCAAGTTGCCAGTCCCAAAGCAGGTCTGAGAGAGTTAGCCAAAAAAAAAAAAAAAAAAAAAATTGGAATAAATGTCTACTCTTATTGATTTTATAGTCAATCTGATATATGTAGTAAAGACTCAGATTAATTGTAATCTTTATTTTTATCTAAGACATGATTTATCACTAGAATCTTTACTATATTACACACCTTTGATTTCAGAATGTGTGCTTGAGGAAGAACGTGTGATCCACAGGCACACTGGCTCCCTGACACAAAGTTGAAGGAGCCAAGTCGTGCCTGGCAAGCTGGGCAATATACCTTTCCCTTGGTCCACGAGCTCTGTGGAGTCACTTGAAATAGCTGAAATTGTCATGTCATACAACATTCACTTAAGTTAGATTCCTGGCGCCTAGGCTGGTTTGTAACATCACAGCTGACTGGCTGCATCGCTCTCTTGCTAGCACTCGCATCAAGCCACACACATTTTACATGCTCACAAGAAACATTTTTATATGATATCCATAACTCACTTCATATATGCAGGATAGTCAGTTTTGTTCAACACCATCAGACTCAGCAGTGATTGTACAATCAACATGTATGGTATGTATTGTTAAATCTTAACAAAACAAACAAAAAAACAAAAAGTATTGTGATGAGTTGAACTGTAAAGATGTAAAAAAAAAAAATCATAACATGTTTTACTTATGTTTGCTACTTTCAACAGCTAATCAATGAATGTTATAATATATTATTGCCATACATATGAAAAACTCTCATGAACAAAAACTGTGATCATATAGTGTGATTCTACAGTCAGTGGTAAGTCTTGATGTCAACCAACACTGGCTATCCCATATATGAAAAGAGTTATGGCATGTCAGATTGAAATATTTCTCACTCATGATGATGGTCACTGTTATAATATAATAACAGCATATGCACACATGAATCCAAGACACAATCTTGGAACTTTTCACACTTCAAGACTACAGACATGTACATACCTTTCATTTAAGTACAAATATTTTCCTGATTCATTTCCAACTAGAATTTTATCAAGCTTAAATCTGTTACTTTCAATCCTATCTTAAATACTGATTTTGCCTATAAAACCTTAATCATAACTCTTATACATAACTCTCTCATATACCTCGCTTTCTTTACACCCATCTAAGAAATGTAAATGTAGGAGTTTAAGCCATCAAAGGATTTGAGGCAGCTACAGCCGCTTTATCTGATGAGGAACTGAGGCAATTATAGCCATTCTGTTAATTTTACGTTATATTTATTTTTTTCTCAATGCTTGTAGTTCAGTCATCAGTAATACTGCTTGTGAACTAGTTAGGTTAGTCTCAGCTTCTGCCCAGCTCTGTCTGCTCACTCTCCTCCTTGCACCTCAACACCACATGTACAATACACTCATACTGGTACACTTGATACATTGCTCTGGTAAGGAACTTGATAAACTATTTAGCATGTGTGAAGAGAGCTCAGGGTAACTGTTTCTGTTAGGTACTAACCATAACCAGACAGGCAAAGTGGATGCATGGCAGGCAAGTGACTCATTTCCTTCAAAAGTCTCTTTTAACTTGCAGTCTCTCCATAACCACTGCACATAGAGACTTTTAGATAGTATTATTAGAAAGAGGAAGATGATGTTGAGTACAAAGTCTATATCACTTGCAGTTCCATTGCAGGCTAAGTATAAGGTGTGTGTAATTCACCTCGGTTATCTGCTGGTCACCCAGCCAGTCTTCCCCATTACGGAGCAAGCTCAGAGCTCATAGACCGATCTTCGGGTAGGACTGAGACCACAACACACACTCCACAAACAGGGAAAATGAGGCCACAACCCCTTGAGTTACATCCCGTACTTATTTACTGCTAGGTGAACAGGGGCTACACATTAAGAGGCTTGCCCATTTGCCTCATCGTTTCCCAGGACTCGAACCCGGGCCCTCTCGATTGTGAGTCGAGCGTGCTAACCACTACACTACATGGTGTGTGTGTGTGAATACAAGCTATTTTTCACATGCAGTCCTGTAGGACCAGTTCTAGTGCCATGAAAACTGTCACCACTGTTGGTCTTTTACGGGCTAATCTCCTCTTACAAGGGTTATTTTGTGAATATCATATACTTTTATTAATTTTCCCCTGTATCAATTCTAACAATCCTGCATCCTTCCTATAACACTATGACCTTACAACTACACAGCATAGCCCAAATGAAGAGATACTATAGAAAATACATTAAGGTACTATCACACGGGCAACTTTACTGGCAATTTGCCACTAATGCAGGCATCTTAATGCCAATATTGGTGGCTAGATGCCACTAAACACGAGATGCCAGTGATCATCATCTTGCTACCAATACTGGCATCTTTGTTTACATTGTCAGCTGATAGAGCAAAATTATTTGGTTCAAAGATGCTCTTGCCATCCTCGGTGACTTCTATTGAGGAAACAAAAGTTTATGTCAGAAATTCTCAACCTTTTTCTGATGGTACCATACAGTCCCTGTGCACCATCTGATTCCAAAAAAAATTTCAATTCCAGCAAATATAAATTTTTCACATATAAAATACACAAATGAACTACCAACAAGGAACACAACTCATTTTAAGCGAGGGATGCATCTGTTTCTTCTCTGCCTGCTGATCAATGCTAGATTATCTTGTGTAAGGCAATAACAATTTTTTTCTGGGAAATGAATTTATTTAATTTAACTAAAAATCACATATGATCCCGAAGGTACTCATGTACCACCTGGAAGGCCTTCGCATACCACTAGTGGCACACAGGTTGGAAACCACTGGTCTATGTGATACCAGGAATAAAAGCTAATAAAAATAAATATACATAGGGAAGTTTTCAAGCAATTACGAAAGCTCTAAAGGGATCTGCAGTCCTATTTTTTTTTTTTCACACTTGATATATCTTTAGCATCCAGCTTTTGTGTGATAGCACCATTATGCAAATAGTTCTTACCTCTTCTATGGCTTGCAGTACAAAGTCAGGGAAAGACTCTTCTGATAAATAGAGGCAGCTATGTTCCATTAATGAAGGGCAGGTGCATTCAGGGTTATTGGTTTCATCCACAACTGAAATAAACATGCATAGCTATTAGTCTAAGAGCTCAATCATCACTAGCAATTGAACCAAACACAAAGCTGTGAGTGATGATAATAACAGAAATTTTTTTTTCATATTTTCATTTATTTATCTTTTTTCTTTTCTTTTTTCTTCCTGGAGCCTGGATTAAATTCCTTAAATAACATCTTTCTCCTCAAGTTGAAATTAATTTGAGCTTTCAGATCAATCACTCAGTATCTTAATGTATTGAATGTGTTAAGGTCATGCCTTAGTTTGAGATGATACAAGTAAAAATGTTCTGGCTTGAATCAACACTTGTTAAACTTGAGATCTTATTGTATGTTACATCAAACACTTATTACTAACAATAAGAACAGCAAATTTAAGGGTTCAAGTGGTAGAGGTGTTACAATCAGCAGGAACTGAGGACTAACCTGTGTCATGGTACTCCTTCCCATGAGCATCAAGCACACATAGCTTGGTCTCAGACAGTAGCACACTGCGGCACTTCCTGCATCTTATCCTTTCATTCTCCATGCTTCTGCCACACAAAGGATACAAATAATGAAAAATGCATCCATCACATGCTATCTTTTAGTGTCAATCAATTAATCAATACTCAAATATAACTACTAGACTGGATAAATGTTACCTTTAGAGATGATCGCCCTTTTCTATTTTTCCTGATTCACAACAAACTCAAGGACCAGTGGAAATCTGAGGTTTCAAGTAAGACATGAAGAATTTGTAAAATCTAACCTAACCTAGAACCATGGTAGCATTGGTGATTATAACTAAGAGAGAGAGAGAGAGAGAGAGAGAGAGAGAGAGAGAGAGAGAGAGAGAGAGAGAGAGAGAGAGAGAGAGAGAGAGAGAGAGAGAGAGAGAGAGAGAGAGAGAGAGAGAGAGAGAGTGCACCACCGCTGACAATGTGCAGACGATAGACTCTAAAACTAAAACTCTCCGATCACTTGATTTTTGTCTTCATTTACTGGTCGTTGGAGGTCTAAAATTCAAATTCTTTCTTTTTTTGACTGAGGATAATTTACTATGAAGTAAACTAGGTTTTCTTTTTGTAGATGACATAATGAGCAAAGTGTTCATCAGCACACTGGCAAAGGTGATGTAAACAACACAGCCGCCTGAGGTGCTCTCTCCAAGAAGTATATACTTGTTCATGTTGCAGATTACTGCTTTAGATTGGCTGTGAGGGTGGCCATATGGTGAGTTTGCAGCAGGTCAGTACGTATTCCATAGCAAGATTGCATAAGGTGCAAGCCTGTGAGATATCAGGCCTGGCATTTGGCAATGTTGTACTTCCATGCTAAGATGCCACTTTTCTAAGAGAATACACCTTAATTTTTACCTCAACGGCGATGTGGAACAAAGGTTAGAATTATTTCAGAATGATTTTGGAAACACCAATTTATATAGAAAACTTAGGGAAAGAAAGAAAGACAGAGACAAGGGTAAGAAGGTAGAAAGGCATTAGAGAAAGAAGGCAAGCCTGTGATCCAAGGAGAGGTAGCAATAGTGTGGAGGTAGTCTACTCTGACTCTGACAATCTATTGTCTTCCTCCCATCCTTTGTCACTTCACCATGTCCTTCAGGCAGTCATTAACTACTTGTTAAAGATGCCACTGGACCACATGGGAATCGCCCACTACAACAAGCAGGAAGCTATATCTTTAATTCATATATTCTTGGTAAGACAAGTTTTTATTACTGTACACTTCTTAAACAATAATGAACTCTTTTATTTCATCATGAGTATAGAACTAGATGCATTAAATGAAAAGAAAAAGTATCATATACTCTTGAAGAATGTGAATCCTATCTGGACGAGTGCTGCGACCTTCCAAAGGGTGGTCAGCCATGCATTTCTGCTGCATTGTTGCCACTCTAGGTAAAATATTTTGCCTGACACCATGGTGGGATATTACAATGGGTAGCTAATATACACACAAGGAAACAATAGATTCCCGATTTTTTTTCCACATTACTACTTTCAACTGCCATTCTTTCCTAGTCTAGGAAATAACTTTGTTACTCTTGTTGGAAATGTTCCACCATCAACTAGAGATGTACTGATACCAAAATTTTAGCCGATTTTGATACCGATACCACCTAATTGGGCCGATACCGATACTACTACCGATACCGATACTACTACTTATAGTGATTACTGCACTGGACACCAGGAGGAGTTGGTGGACGGCGAGCGTTATCAGATGGGAGGCTTTGTTTTGGGGGATGCTGTAAGTCCTTCTGCAAACGTTTGTGAAATAGGAGCAATTCTAGAAGCTTTTTGAAGCCATTTGCAAAGGTAAATTACTCAGTAATTGGAATGACTATCTTCTCAGTCTTCTGATCCTTGTCAGTTATTTTAAATTCTTACTTCTTACTCTTTTAGCGACCATTTGGTCTTGTGCATTTTCATTATTAATTTTATTGACGATATTTTGGCAATCAAAAATATTTTTTAAACTATTAAAATTGTAAAACAGACACAAAATATTAGCAAAAGAAACTCATTTTGTTGTGTATGTTTCTTTTTAATTAAATCTGACATCCTTTGATATTAATTCATTAGACATTAGTAGACCAATTCAGAAAAATGAGCTTTCACCTAATCTTTTCAATTAAATAGAAAAAGTTTAGTTTATTCTAAATTTCTAGTGTATTGCTATGATCTTAAATAATTAATATGCAACAAATTATACACAATGCACATGATTACAAAACAGAATCGTTACTTTCTTAGTTATGGAATTTTTACATCCTTAGGTTAACACAAGTAACTCAAAAATTAAACTTGCATTAAAATTAATATACATATATAATTCGAGCTTCCACCTATTCCAGTATGATATCTTGGAAAAGGCTAGCACTAGCACTGTTAATTATAAATCAAATAAGAATATGCTGTTATTTACAATAATGCAAAATGCCTAACTATATATATATATATATATATATATATATATATATATATATATATATATATATATATATATATATATATATATACCAAATCATTTTGTTGGATTCTCAATATCTGAAGTTTGACATTCTTAGATTATAGTTCAAAAACATAAGCTTTTCACCTGTGTGAACTTTGTGTGGGTGGAGGAGCAGCGTCTGACTGAGAGAGTGAGAATGCGTGGTGACTCATGACCGACCATGTGTTAGGATGCCTGAGTTCAGCCTATATGTGTTTCATACACATCAATTTAGAGGTTGTGGCTTATTACCACAGAAAACAGTATTCTATGACATACGGTAATCACCACGGAAACTTAATACGTCGTATTATATTAATTTGGTATCATCAATATCTTATATCGAATATATCACTAATTAGTAAATTCCTGTTAGGTATCAGAAGTATCGGCATAAAATAAGCCGATACTGATACCCAAAATATGGGCCGATACCGCCGATTCCGATACCGAATCATCGGTACATCTCTACCATCAACAGTACATCTTCTGTGTTTCTCTTTGGATGGAAGCAAAATTGGAATGAGGGAAAGATGTTGGTTACAGGCCACAAGGTGATAATGAATGGAGGAAATGGGATTTAAACACGAGACAGAACCATTTCCTCCTAATCCCTTATTCATTACTGGTTCTCATTCCTATTTTCTCCTATTGCCTTACTTGTTATCCTCTTACCCTATTTATTATCCATTTTACTTTCTATTTACTGTTTTATTGTTATTTCTGGTAAAAGTCAAGAATAGAATCTCCTTTCTAATCATTAAAACAAGCATGCAAGGTGATAGAGTACTTACTATACAACATGTCTGATGTTTTTAACGTGGATTTTTACCTTATTTCCTCCTATTGCCTTATTCATTATCATAGTTTCATTCCCATTTACTCCTATTCCTCATTTCTTATCATTTTTTCTCTCTTGCTATATTCCATTTTCTTTCTATCTCCTGTGTTATTTCCATTTCCTCCAATCATTAACAATTTTTTTCCTGTCTCCAGTTTTAATCCCATTTTCTCCATTTATTATCTCTTTTCTCTTTCCCTTGTTGACCAAAAGCGAGGCTTCATATGTGACGTCAAATCAGCTGCGTGAAAGAGTGAGCTGTGAAGAAGAGCCAAGAAGGTGCCCTGTTTAGATAACAAGGTGAAACAAAAAGTACCAAAAGACTAGATAGAATGTAGAGCATCTAGAAACCTCGGCTTCCCGCGGTGGCTAAGTCATATATGACAGAGAGTGAACGGCACTCTACTTAGACAACTCGGTGACCCAAAGAGCAAGTTAAATGTATGACCAAAGCAAGCAAGGAAGCAGCAAGCAGGTAAGTGTTACCTTCACCAAGTCTCTTCTCCTTAAGTCATAATCCTGCAGCACTGCACGAGAAATGTAAACAAACCGTCTAAATCTTGGTGCTGATGATGACTATATTTGTACTCTAACGTAACGGGATCTCTCTCTCTCTCTCTCTCTCTCTCTCTCTCTCTCTCTCTCTCTCTGTGCAAGGTGTACGTATTTGAAAAATGATCAAGAGGGCAATCGTGAATCACCTAGAGAAAACAAAGTTTCTGAATCAGCATCAACATCGTTAGTATATAATGTATTGTGTACTTGTAAGTGTATCTTTAAGTACTGATGACGAGGTCGCTGTGCGACTGATACAGGATAACCTAGATGGGCCCTGGTGGCCCTTTGTTATCCTATTATTTATGTTATGTTAACATGGTTTTCAGTCTGGTACGTCATGTCTAACACAGGTACGTACCTACTTGAGTAATGAATATTGCATGAACCTTTGTTCTAGATGAGAGAGACTGTAGATGTGTGGTGTACCTGGACTGCAAGAAAGCATTTGATTGACACTATACCCTACGTTCGCTTACTTTCCAAGATCAGTTGGAATTTATGGTCAAGTGGCAAACTGGATTAGCAGCTAGCTTTCTGAGGGTTGATGCAGTAATCTTTGCTGAGTGCACTGGAGGTTCTGGTAATGGCTCTAGAGACACTGCACGAGGAGGCGAGGCCCTTTGAAGTCTAGGTTTCCTGGCCCAAGACCAAGGTTCAGCAGGTGTTTGGAGGCTTACTGGATGAAACAGTACAGTCCGTCCATGCGTATGGTGAGGATATCGAGATCTCGGAAAATTTCACATACTTTGGTAGTGTAGTGCGTAACGACGGTGGGTCGAGCCAGGAAGATGTATGGCGGATTGGCCTGGCCCATGGCGTTATGAACTCGCTTAACACGAGTATTTGGCGTTGTCGGTACCTGTGCAGACGGACAAAAATTCGGATCTTCAAGTCATTGGTGATTCCTGTCTTACCCTATAGGTGTGAGACATGGACGCTGAACACCGATCTGAAGAGTCGAATTGATGGCTTTGGTACTAGATGCCTTTCTAGGATCATGGGGTATCGCTGGCATGACTCTGCCTCAGTTAATCAGCGATTGTTCCGTGAGACTGATTCGAGGCCGATTAACAGCATAGTCCGTCAACTCCAACTGCGACTATATGGGCATGTGGCACGCTACCTGGAAACTGATCCTGCATATCTGGTTGTCTCCAAAAGGGATAATCCAGCATGGAGGAGGCCAAGGGGACGTCCACATGCAGAACTCATGGCTGCGGCAAATCGATGCCTTGCTAGGAGTTACTTGGCAAGGGGAGGAAGCCTGCATGAAGACTATGATTCTATAGTTCGAGTAATTCTAAGTTGAAAATACTCTATACACATGTTGTGTTCTGCTTTTTTTTTTTTTTTCGAGAATCTAACGTGTATAGGGTGTGTGTAGCGAAAATTGTTTGTCAGGGTGGAATCAAAAGCTTTTCGTCTGGTCAATTTCTCTCCTCTAACTGACTGTCTTCAGCCTCTTTCTTATATCGCCCAATGTTGCATCCTTTGTTATCTTATGCCGCTATTGTCACGCTAGTTGCTCTTCTGCATATCTTGCTGACTGCATGCCTCACCTCCTCTCGCGGCCTCGCTGCACAAGACTTTCTTCATGGTCCTATGAAGCTAAGCTATTTGGAGACTCAAAACGCTGGTTTATCCCTTCGATATTCATTATAGGTACCTATTAGCTGGGCTTGATCTGAGAGCCTTTAGTTGATTTTGCTAAAATAGTGGTCTGTAGTTTCCACTGGTAGTGATTTGATCTGTATTATTATTATTATTATTATTATTATTATTATTATTATTATTATTATTATTATTATTATTATTATCATCATCATCATCATCATCATCATTACCATCATCATTATCATTATTGTTATTCAATACTGTTTGTTTTATTGGTGAAATGGTGAAGCGTGTTCTGTTTGTGAAGTCATGGGTGTATTGTTTGTGACTTGGTGAAGTGTATTGTTATGAGCGCTGAAATGTGTGAAGTGTGTTCTGTTTGTGAAATGAAGTATGTAGTTTATGAAATGGTGACGTGTATTGTTCTGAGCGGTGAAGTGTAGTGCGAAGTGCAGCTTGTTCTTGTTTTCATTTTTATTTTCATCTTATTTTATATATATATATATATATATATATATATATATATATATATATATATATATATATATATATATATATATATATCAGGGTTGGAAAAAATCATGATTTAAAAAAAAAATTTATTCAAATCGGATTTTTTTTTTATTTAAATCGATTTTTTTTATTTAAATGATTTTTTTACTTGAATCGCTTCACGATGTCCAAGTAAACTTTTTTCATACTGTGATGGTATTTTGTATTAAACACTATGTTATTATGGAAGCATAGTTTAAAGATGCTTTTACACATTACCCAAGTTAAAAAGAGTTTTTAATTTCAAAACTTCAAAAGCATCGTTATACCACATTAGTCCATTAATTTATAGTTGACTCATATGTGAAATTATTTACACTTTGTTGTATAAGTACAGAAAACACACAGGAATTTCAATGAGAAAATATGGAAGAAATAAAAGTTTTTATTAGGCAAATATAATAAAGAGAATAAATTAATTGTTTGAGAACAAAAGTTGAGATTTCATTATTTCTTGTAATAGTGTACTTGACATCCCATACACAGCACTGGTGAAAAGTTGCCAACTTGTGTATTTATTGGCAGACTTGGTAATTTCATTTGGACCACATTCTAGAACAGTATTTATAGATTAATTAAAATGATGTTAATGTTAACTGTAAAACGATATATTCTTTTTATCTGGTAACTGTATAAAGATCTGATTTTCTCTTTGATATGCTTTCAACATTGCTTTGTAAGAGAAGGCATGGCAATAATTCACTGGTGTCTGAGTGTAACCTGATTTGTACAGGAACAGTACAGGGTTCATCCCATTTTCCTTTTAATGCAATCACTACTTTTTATATAGTGTGTTAATAAATTTAATTATTTGACATAGCATGGGTATTTTGATTTAAATCAAAAATTTTTTACTCTGATTTAAATCGATTTAAATCACTTGATTTAAATTATTTGATTTAAATCATTCCAGCCCTGATATATATATATATATATATATATATATATATATATATATATATATATATATATATATATATATATATATAGACACACACACACACACACACACACACACACTTCACTATGAATCGAAGGACTTCTGTTTTTTCGAAGATTAGACGTGCAATAATTCATACTACTACAAATCTGACTAATCCATTTTCTCTCATTTTCAAATTGTAACTACCGTATATATATGTACATTTTACTCGCACGCTCTCCTTGTCGATCCTCTTAACTTGGGTCTGAGAGAGAGAGAGAGAGAGAGAGAGAGAGAGAGAGAGAGAGAGAGAGAGAATAACTAAAGAAAAAGGCCTATGCGTAGGCCGTAGAGAAAGGCCTCCACACACACACACACACACACACACACACAGGGAGAATAAAAATGACATGTGTAATAGCTTTTTTTTATACCTGATTATGTAATGAAGTCCACTGTGTTTGTGTGTAAACTGTTTCTGAGGCTCTGAGATACTCGAGACTGTGTGAGTACGTTGAGGGCACCTCCGCGCGCGTGTGAGTGTGTGTGTTTGTGTGTAAAGGGAAGGCCGGTCAGGGTGTAACATGACTGGCACAATCTTGCATAATGCCAGATGCCAGCCGTACAAAATTACTCTAGCTCCGTTTAAGCATTCTCTATATCTCATGTCTCTCCTTTCTATGCTGCCATACCTCTCACACGGTATCCTCCTTCCTCGCTGGGCTCACCAAACCTCTTACATAATTGCATACACGCAATTTATATAACGCAGAGAGAGTTTGTTATGTAAGGTGGCCCGGGCTAAAGGTGCCACGGCGAAAATATTGGGCTGGATTGCTATTATTGGTTTCACTCGCATCGTAACGGCTATTCGCTATTGGCATAGTATATAATAGACAGCACTAGGCACTGAAGTTACTACAGCTTTGTAAAATAACGTTTGTGGGATACTAAATTAGGAGATTGAGTATAGTACTTTGGGATAAACTATAGACGACGAAGTCTTGAGCTGGAAGAGATGTGAGAAAATGGCGGCGTATAAACGAAATATACCTACCAAACACCATCTATGCACATATAACCTATACACTAACATATGAACGAGTACTTACATGCATAAAAACACACGAGAAGGACACAAGAAAGATGAAAACGACTCAATCACACATAACCAAGAAGACCCAGGTAATAGGGAGTATGGAATGGGATTCTCTTAAGCGTCACCAAGAAACGATTCCGTGAGGCAAGTGAACCCTACTCTCCCTTCCTCTTGCTTCCCTTATAGCGCGTCGCACGTTTACCGCCACTTCAGTCTGCGTCAGAGTCTGAGAGGTAAAGGCTGTGTCGGTCAATTCGCGCGCGGTATTTGTATTGCCAGGCATCCCTCTCTGTTTTGAAGTGCGGTGTAGTGCAATGAGTGATAACGAGAGGCCTATTGATAACCCTCTCTACGCCGGGATGAGCCTTAAGGACTTGCTAGAGAGTGCTGACCTGTTTGACGTAGGATGGCGGGACCTGAAGGGCGCTGAAGGTAATTCCAAAATAAATAGTTATTAATTTAGGGAATGTATTGATGGTTGTTACATGGAAGATACATAGATTGATGCGTATTTGTCCGGGAGGCAATAGTGCGTGATATGGTTAATTAGGTATGTGTAACGGAATAATCAACATGCACTTTTAAAGGTGGTATTACGTAAATAAAGGTTGTTGAGATCATAAGCTGGTTAGCGATGTGATTTAAGATTTGTGGTTCTTCCCCTTACTGGCATTAGGGAAGTGTACTGCAGTGCTCTTATTTAGTTAGTTGACAGTGATTGGAATGTCATTAATCATTGTTTTAGCTATGTACTCTACTTCATCCTTACTGATTACTGTTCATCCACTGTTACATCGCCTGTCGGCCTGCTTTCATATTTTCATGCTTCTTCTTCTGCTTCTTCTTCTTCTTCTTCTTCTTCTTCTTCTTCTTCTTCTTCTTCTTCTTCTTTGCGTGTAATAGAAAGAAAGAAAAATGTTTGTGTTCGTACGTTTGTTTCTTAGGTGTTATTATTGCAAGAGGCACGTGACCGTAACCTTAGCAAGAGAGAGAGAGAAAGAGGAGGGAGGGGGGGAGGTTGCGGGTGAAGGAACGTGTGTGTGTGT
>NC_059297.1:12039410-12041910 GCF_017591435.1 Portunus trituberculatus
CAGACTACCGAGGTGAATTACACACCTATGACCTCCACTTCTCTCTTTCTCCTTAGTTAAGGTACCTCTTCTCCCTCCCTCCCTCCCTCCCTCCTCCTCCAGCACCGAATTCTTCTTCCTCTTCCTCTTCTTCTTCTTCCTGCACGCGAAACTTATGCAAGTGTTTAGAGAGAGAGAGAGAGAGAGAGAGAGAGAGAGAGAGAGAGAGAGAGAGAGAGACTTACTACCTACATAATACAGTTTCCACACAAAAAGAAAAATACATTTAGCTTTTCTTAGATATACATAGTACACACACACACACACACACACACACACACACACACACACACACACACACACACACACACACACACACACACACAAAATGGCGGAAAGAAGTAATTACGCAACAACTTCGCAAAGAATCCCGGTGGTGGTGAAAATGTGTGACGGAGAGAGAGAGAGAGAGAGAGAGAGAGAGAGAGAGAGAGAGAGAGAGCGAGCGCTGTGTGCGTATTATATAATTGGATTTTGTCGTTTTTCTTTTTTTTCCTAATCTCTTATTGAGAGGATCGTGTGTGTGTGTGTGTGTGTGTGTGTGTGTGTGTGTGTGTGTGTGTGTGTGTAACAAGTGTGGTGTTGATATATATTTTTTTTCTTTTGAGAGAGAGAGAGAGAGAGAGAGAGAGAGAGAGAGAGAGATGATATGACAAACTTTTATCAGTCTTGGGAAAATCCGTACCTGAATGAACAGTTTTGTTGTAAATACACACACACACACACACACACACACACACACACACACACACACACACACACACACACACACACACACACACTCCCTTAGTGACAGAGTTTAATCTTTTTGTTTAGTAAATGCGTGCAAGTTTACTCAAATAAGAAGTGTCATATTTCCTTCAACTGTTTAAGGATTAACAGTTTAGTTCTTTGTATTACGTAACTCTGACACGAGAGTATTGCATAATGTTTTGATATATATATATATATATATATATATATATATATATATATATATATATATATATATATATATATACCGAGTGGCGTGGTCTATACTGCTTTAGTATTGCTATTTCTTACGTTGTTTCTCACATTTTGTATGGGAAAATAGGATACATACATGCTATTCTAACGGACATATGTCAACTCATACACAAGAAACTTATTTCAGTTAACATTTTGCTATTTGCCATCTTACTACTACTACTACTACTACTACTACTACTACTACTACTACTACTACTACTACTACTACTACTACCACTACTACTAAACTTTACGTGGGGAATAAGATTGACAGGTGCGAGGTTATATATTTTAACTCCCACACGAGAAGATAAGCAATGACAGTTAACATTTTGGTATTTTGTGGTTGGCGTGTTTCTGTACTACCGTTGAGCCAGGCGTGGGAGAACAGGATAGGTAGAGAACAACACACCAGCGGCCAGTCTTCCCACGTGCTGCTGGTGGGAAGCATTGCATTGTAGGAAGTGATCACCATAGTTAGGCCTTAGTTAAACATAGGGATTGCATCGCTTCGTGCAGCTTTCTTTAGTTTTGTTAGTATTCTTACGGTTTATCTTTACTATTTCTTCATATTCTCGTTCTTTTCTCATTTTCTCTCCATTTTACCTTCAGTCAGCTTGTTTAACGGCTTGCTTATTATTATTATTATTATTATTATTATTATTATTATTATTATTATTATTATTATTATTATATATTTTTTATTTAGTTATGTACATTTTCTCAGTGTTTTGTCAGCCTAGGGTGCTGAGATAGGTTTTTAGGGTGTGTGCACTGTCATACAGTAGTTTGTCTATTCTAAACTAGCCGCTGGGTCACGATCTGGGACGAAAATGCCTGTTGTCATATCTTGAGGAAAACAGTAGTCTGTCGTTGTGATAATTGTGTTGATCATCAGAAAACAAGTATTATACACATCAAGTGAATTGTATAATCTATAAGCTACAATATATTTTGAACAGTAACCCAATTGCCAACTTTCTTAGACTGAAACCCAGTGGCCACTTTAGAATAGACAGAACTATAGTATATATTCTTTGTAAGGGATAATTTGATTTTACTTACTTGTTTATTTATTCATTTATTTTTTGGTACTAGCTTATCTTTTGTATGTGGTAGATTTAACACCTCATTTCCAACTGACCAATCACAACTGTCAGCCAGAATGAAGAGGTGCTGCACTGGCCAGACATGACTGTTTGAGATGCAGAGATAGAGAAAGTATACCTGTAATCTGAAGCTTCAACCTCATTTCAAGCGGTGTGAATGCCAGATGTTCAACCAAGTTTGGGGATATTGCACTGCTTATACTTGGCTCTACAATGTACTGAGGTCGGAAAAAATATTTAGAAACGCACCTGTAGAAAAAACGAGGACGTGGGAATTTGAAAGTATTGATAAAAAAAAAAAAGTGTAGTGTAATGATAATAATGATAAATAAGTAAGTAAATATGAAAAAAAGTAAAAGAAT
>NC_059297.1:12046910-12051910 GCF_017591435.1 Portunus trituberculatus
TGTTCTTTCCAGTGATGCCAACCTTTACCTTCTCAAGCCGCCCCTTACAGTGATACCAACCCTTATCTGTATCTATCTCTTGCAGTGATACCAACCCAAACTATCCTAGGAAGATTATGTATTTGTTCCTTGCAGTAATACCAACTCTTACTCATTTAATTTGTCTCGCAGTTATACCAATCCAAACTTAACCTTGATACCCTCCAGTCTGTGCAGTGATGCCAACCCAAACCATCCTAAAAACACCCATTCTGTCCCTTGCAGTGATACCAAAAAAAAAAAAAAAAATTGTCCGTCCCTTGCAGTAATACCAACTCAAACTTTACCTTGAAACCCTTCCATCTGTGCAGTAATGCCAACCCAAACACTCCTTGAAACTTTTACACTAGTTTCATCCTGGCAGTGATACCAAACTAAATTATCCGTCCCTTGCAGTAATACCAACCTAAACTTTACCTTGAAATCCTCCCATCTGTGCAGTGATGCCAACCCAAGCTATAATCTCCAATGCAGTGATACCAAACCAAATGATCTACTCCGTGTAATGCCATCCTCCCCCACCCCTTCCTTCCTATTTATCAGATACAGAACCAGGTGCCAAGTGCCGCGCCAACCGGGCATTCCCACCTGGCTGCCATGTGCCCCGCGCTGAAGGGCTGCGTATGTATGTACTGTACCTGGTGGAGGGTGGAATCTCTGAAAGTATTTACCTGTCACTCACTTGGTTCAACTCACTACTCACTCTGTAGGCCTAGCTATTACACTGGTCACCGCTCTAGATAGTTGCTTTTTTTTTTCTCGTTTTATTAGATTTTTTTTTCGTTTTTTTTTCTATCGTTTCATTTTTTGTTTCTTCACATTGGCTTGTTTGTTTTTTTCTCTTTTTTTTTCTGTCTTCACTTCATTTAGTTTCTCTCATCTTTTCTTTTTTCTCCTCCTCTTCTCTTCTCTTCTCTTCTCTTCTCTTCTCTTCTCTTCTCTTCTCTTCTCTTCTCTTCTCTCTCTCTCTCTCTCTCTCTCTCTCTCTCTCTCTCTCTCTCTCTCTCTCTCTCTCTCTCTCTTTCTCTTCGCCCCGCCCCCCCCAAGGTTCCTGGTTAACTCACCACCACCAACCCAATTACGAAGTCTGTGCCATCCATGCGACTCTCCATTAGTGAAGGATGGGTGGCGGTAATGACACTCGACACATACTTCACATGGGGAACTAATCTGTACATTGGTGGTCGTTTTTTTTAGTCGTGTTATCATATGCCAGCGGGGAGAACCATTTCCTAATCATGTAGGGAATGAATATGGTAGGAGGTTAGCCATTTATTATTAGTTGTAGTTGTAATAGTAGTAGCAGTAGCAGTAGTAGTAGTAGTAGTAGTAGTAGTAGTAGTAGTAGTAGTAGTAGTAGTGTGTGTGTGTGTGTGTGTTTGGAGTCTTTAGAGTGTTGTAGGCCGTTCACTGCGCCATGTTCTGGGCCATGCATATGGGATTTCACAGAGCCCTATATAAAATCCGCGTATGTTAGTGGATCTGTCAGTATCACACGGCTTGAAGTAAAGTCCAGGAGACAGTCAACACGTGCATTGTTCTTTAACCGGCTACAGGGAACAAAACAATCCTGGCTAACTTGCGTGTGTGTGTCCTCTCCTCGGTCTGGGTGCAAACCTTCTGAGGATTGGGTAGATGTGGCTGCCATATGTATGAGAGTGTAGAATATGAGTATTAGTAAAGTGTTAAGTGTTTCCCTGCCTTACTATCTAAATAATATTCCTACAGAGACAGTATTAAGGTTGTGATGCTAATAATAGGTGAGTAAAACTTCTTCCTAATTATGCAGGGAATGGATAATGTAAGAGTTAAGGGCGCAAACAGTATTAGTGTGTGTGTGTGTGTGTGTGTGTGTGTGTGTGTGTGTGTGTGTGTGTGTGTTTGTGTTTGTGTGTGTATAGTGACAATTAGTATCGCCTGCATCCAAAGAACCGGCTTAGATAATTCGTAAAATACCCATTAAACTATATCTTTGAGGGTCTTTTTACATGCTACTATACTTATTCCTCTTCTTTCTTCCTTTATTCACCTTCCCCTGCCTCTTTATTATTATCATGTCTCCTTACCTTACCTTCTTCCCCACCCTTCGCTTTCCATTCATCCCTTTCCGTTATGTAGATGCTTGTACTTACTTTATTTCTCCCTCTGACCACCTGCCCCTCCCGTGCCATCTTGATTCATGTACCTTTCCTTCCATCTGCTTTCTATTCTTATCTCTCTCTCTTTCTCAGTTGTGTGGCTACTTTTTCTCCGCTGGCCTTTCTATTGTGACTGCAGATGCCATTGCTACTGAGAGAGAGAGAGAGAGAGAGAGAGAGAGAGAGAGAGAGAGAGAGAGAGAGAGAGAGAGTGAGTGAGTGAGTGAGTGAGTGAGTGAGTTAGTGAATAATTTATGTATGATTAAGAACAGTGGTATAGTTACTACTACTACTACTACTACTACTACTACTACTACTACTACTACTACTACTACTACTACTACTACTACTACAGGAACAACAATTACTACCACCATTATACTGTATACCATGAAATAACCAGCATCGCATCCAGCCTCTTCTTTCAACTCCATAGAAGCAGTGCAGCTCATCACAGCACCGTCATTAAAGCCACCGCCAGTTCACCACTACGCTGGCTATACATTTCACGTCTTTCCTTCACGTTCCTTTGTGTTGTGTACTGTGACGTAACGGGTTCAATCGTCAAGTAGGGTAGCGTGGTGCAGCGTCCCGTCCGTTCCTCCGTTCCTCCTCGGTCTTTCCCGCTCTTGCACCGGTCGCTCGCTCCGAACTTTAGGGCCGTCAACCTCCCCCCTCTCCCTCTCCTTCTCTCCCTCCCTCCCTCCGTTCTTTTACGTAACCATCCACACGTACCCGTACTTCGCGCTCCCGTGCGTCGTCTTTCCTGTGAAGGTATAGCGGCTTCCCTCGTGCATCTCCGTGTCCTCAAGATCAAGATTCGCAAACATTTAGTCGTCGATCCTCATTACTTACCATAGGTTTTAAGGTAGAGGTTGAATTCGGTCAGGAAGTTTTGTTTGTGATTTTCCAAGGTTATTTTTTCCCCTGATTCTTGGTGTTGATTTGCAAAGGGTTAGGTTTTCAAGACACTTCTTAAATTTTTGGATGGTCATTTTCTGACTGCACTTTCGAGATTGGCACCTTTGATGGGACTTAGTGCCTTTTGTTGCCGTATGCCAGAGACTTATCAGTAGGAGAAAGTTTTGTGAGAACCCCATGGCTAAACATATTTGTGTGGCCTCTGAAAATGGTCCTCATGAATGCCCAAAGCGTGTTTAAATTGTTTGGGTGTTTAGAAATTAGAGTTAGTTTCCTCGTTTTATCTCTGTCTGTAGCATGTGTTACTTGTGGCTTGCAAGGTTGTTTTCATGTTTTAATGATAGCTTTATTAGCGAAGGACTAAAGTTAGTACTGTGTTCCTCCCCTCGTCTGATCTCTGCTTGTGTTGTTTGTTCGTAAGGGTGTTGTCATGTTTTTTAGTGATAGTTAAATAAGGCAAGGACTAAAGTTTGTACCATGTCCCTCTCCTTGTGCTGTCTCTAACTATAGTACGATTTGTTTTAGGGTTTGTTTTAGGATTTATTTTAGATTGTCCAAAGAGTGTTAAAATTTTTCGTGGCCTTTGAAAGCAATCCTGATGGAACCAAGTATTTTAAATATTATTTGGGTTATCAAACTGTAACCCTCAGTCTTGACAAACGCTGTAGAACGATTTCTCGAGGCCACAGAGCTGATTCATCCGACTCTCTCTTAGTAAGGCCATTATTCTTAAGCGCTGTATATAGACTCAATTGATATCGAAGGCCACAGAGGTGATTAGTCGGTTTCTGTGTTTTGAAAAGCTTTAGAGTTATAAGAGTTGTTTTGAAAGACGACAGACAATGGACTGTCGTGTTGTAAAATATTTAATGCTGTAGACTCAACCGATATCAAAGACCCCAAAAATAAATAATCAGATAAGTTTTCTTTTAGTAAGTAAGGCCTATAAAGTTGTAGGGTTATAGGCGTTTTCCAAGGCGATAGAGAAGTTTAGTCGGTTAATCAGTCATCAAGTCAAAGTATTCTCAAACGCTGTAGACTCAACTGTCAAAGGCGAAAATGAATCATGAATCTGGTTCTCTTTCAGTTAAACCTGTATTCTTAAAAGTTGTACAATTATAGAAGCTGTTTGCAAAGGTGACCGAGATGCTTAGTAGGGTTATCATAAAGTTGTAAAGTACTATCAGACGGTGTAGACTCAGCTAAAGGTTCTCTTTTAGTAGTATTCTGGAGATCTCATGGCTGCTTCTTCCTCGTAAATCTAACAATAGAATCAAGAAAAGCATCCTTGAAAACCTCAATTACTTCCACTAGAGCTTGTTTAAAAAGAGAGACGCCTGCAAAAAAAGATACCGTGAAAGCTTTTGAGAATGCAACTCTTAAGATAACATTTTCAATTGAACCTTTCCCCCCTTCCATTCAGTCTGCAAGGAATACTGGCCCTTATGAGCTGGTGAGTGAGTGGTGCTTTTTGACGTAGTGTGGCTCTTTGGTGTTATGGGTGAGCTAATGTGGTTCTTAAGCTTCATAATTCTGCAGTGGTGTGTGGAGTGGTGTACGTATAGTTATGGTGTGTAGTGGTGGTGAGTCGCTGGTGTGCTGAGAGTTTTAGCATGGCTGGTGTTACAGATTTCACTCTTGTTAGTGTTTCTCATTAGTTTGCTCACTTTTTTTTATTTATTTATTTATTTTTCTTTACGTACTACAATGCTATACTAATGTTGTTATTCTCACCACCACCACCACCACCACCACCACCACGAACACCACCACCACCACCTTTCATAACTTGCACAAAGGCTTCTCTTCAATTTGTTTTCTAATCTCATTTATAAGATGCTATTATATTATTGCCTTACACACACACACACACACACACACACACACACACACACACACACA
>NC_059297.1:12061910-12069410 GCF_017591435.1 Portunus trituberculatus
GTAGTCAGAGTGGGATAGAAAATGTATGTCTGATCTAAGCATGATAAAGTTAGATTTCAAAGAGTTCGAGTGACAGACGAATGGAACAGACCCAAAAATTACATTGTTACTGGCGAAGCATTGAGGAGTTTTAAATGAGTAGGCAGATTTTTTTTTTTTTTTTTTTTATAAGAATGGTAGGTGGATATGTGGGTATGGTTTGTGTACAGGGACTGCCACTTGTAACCCTTGCATGATGGCTTCTTGTCGCTACTCTTGTATTGTTATGTTGGAGAAATACCTACCTATCTTTCACTAGGACTCATATAAGAGGAAGGTTTCAAGACATTTATCCCATTCTTTTGGCTAACGCTCGGCTCTGTTCGGGGATTGCCATCTACTAATTGGGCATTTATGTTTAATCCTTCCTGTTTCCCTTGGCCAGTTTTTCCCTCTTACATGAAAAAAAAAAAACGCCGTAACGTTTAGTAACAATAGGGTAATTTTTTTTTCTTTTGTTAACAGTGCACTCTACTGATCTATTATTAATATGGGGAAAGGAAGGTGCTATTCTCTTGTTTTATGGAACACAGGCCAAGGGATTAAAGAAACGAAGGATATAAAAAAAAAGACAAACTGAAGGTTCCAGTAACGAAAGACTAGAAACTAGAAGGATTAACAAAAATCAAAGTTTATATCTTATTTCGTTGTATGTGTGTGTATTTCGTTGTGTGTGTGTGTGTGTGTGTGTGTGTGTGTGTGTGTGTGACAACAAGGTCACAACTCCTTGATTTACAGCAAGTCTTAAGTTGTTAAACGTAACCAACTACCGGGCCGTGTGTGTGTGTGTGTGTGTGTGTGTGTGTGTGTGTGTGTGTGTGTGTGTGCAAGCACGTAACTCTAAGCTCCTTACCAAACTTAGCTTCACAATCAAAATCTAGTCAAAGCCAGAAGATGTTTGCTTCAGTCCATCCTCGTTCATTCTCTTTGGGTCCCGCTTCAGAGAGAGAATGTGGGAGAGAGTGGGAGAGCGTGAGTTATGAGAGAAAACGTAGCTATGTGAAGGGGAGATTTTGACAGACTGGTGGTTGTACTAGAGATACGTATAGACTGGGAAGGGGGAAAAATAAGGTGGACTTCGTTCTCAAATACAGTGGTAGATGAATGGATGAGGATGATATCTGAAAATGAATAGTTCTCTTTTGTACAGGGTGTACGTACCACTTGTAAACTTGATATATTCCAGCTTGCTCTATTTCTTTATCTTTTGTCTTTATTCTCTTTCCTGTTATTGTCTCATGCATGCTTTTCTCCTGTTCTCTTTAGTTCTTGTTCTTACAACGCTCACCTGTAATTGTTCATATCCTTCCTATATACTAAACAAGATTATACTCGATACTAATTCGTTAGAAAAAGAGGAGATACGTTACCACATCCTGAAGTGCCACCGTAGCGAACAATGTCATTTTTAACCGGGATAATTAATGTACACGTATCTACCTAATCGAGTTATTAGTCTTACTTAGTTATGAAAGGAAGTGAAGTATTTGTCATTAGTCATTTATTATTATTATTATTATTATTATTATTATTATTATTATTATTTATTTATTTATTTATTTATTTATTTATTTTTATTTATTTATTTATTTTTTCATCATCATCATCATCATTATTATACTGCGGCCATTTTGTATCGCGGAGAAAACGAGATTGTGTGAGAGAAAACGATAAAATATAGGGAGACTAGCTTAGATTCTCTCTCTCTCTCTCTCTCTCTCTCTCTCTCTCTCTCTCTCTCTCTCTCTCTCTCTCTCTCTCTCTCTCTCTCTTGTAATTCAGTCATTTAATTAGATAACAGATTTAGCCTCAGTCAGGCAGTCAGGCAGTCACAAACTTGTATCGGATACCAAAAATAGGGGTGAGTGGCGTGTGGTGCGGTATCTGCTGACCTACACTAAGGAACACAAAAGAAGGGCCAACAAAGGCACTAATATTATAACTATTGCTGTACATTATTATTCTTTGTAAACTAAGAGGTGTATAGGAGAGTGATAGGTGCTCCTTTGTCAGAGAGAGAGAGAGAGAGAGAGAGAGAGAGAGAGAGGTTGCTTGTTGGAAGGAATGAAGGATTTAAACAAGCTGCAGGAAAGAAAGAACAATAAAAGAAAGAGAATTAGTTAGAGGAGGAAGAGATAAAGAAAGTGTAAAGTTTCTCAATAAAAATAGAAAACAATAAAAGGAAAGGGTAAAGAAATGAGAATATTGAATTAAGACTCTCTCTCTCTCTCTCTCTCTCTCTCTCTCTCTCTCTCTCTCTCTCTCTCTCTCTCTCTCTCTCTCTCTGAATAAGTAAAGACAAAAGTTTAAAAATTATATGAACCAGATACGTCTTTTTTTTTTTTAAGCTTTTTCTATTTTTAATGAGTGTATTTTGTTGATTTTGTGGTTTTTACTGGATTTAGCATTCTCGTTGTTGGAAAAGATATATCATTAATACCGAGGAGAACGTGACAGCTCAGCCTTCTCCCTACTTACGATCAGAGAGAGAGAGAGAGAGAGACTGAGACTTCTATTACTTCATGTTCATTTCTTTGTTTTTTTTTTTCTTAATTTTCTTTTATTTTTGCTGTTATGCTAATGTTTTCACGCTTAACATCGTCACTCTTCATTTCCTCCATTTTCTTTTTCTTTTTTTTTCTTCTTCTTCTTCTTCTTCTTCTTCTTCTTCTTTGTTTTAAATCTATCCTGCTTTCATTTTTTTTTCCGACTCAAAATATCTTTATTCCACTTTTAACTTAACTGTCTTTGTCCTTCTAGTCACCCTTTAACCTTCGCCTTCTTTATCATTCCACTTCTAACTTTGATTAACGGCTACACTTCCCTTCAAAATGTCATCGCCCCCTCACTTCCACTGCTCACAATTCCTCATTCTTATCTTTTCCACTGACTTTCCATTTCTTCCTCTGGTTCTGAACTTTTCCACCTTCTCAGTTATCAGTTCTTCAGTCAACTTTTCTACTCCCACTTCGTCCTTTGCAATCAACTCTTTAGCTTTCCCTTCTTTCTATTCACATCAAAATTTCTCTCCTCTGTTCAAAGTCTCTCAAACTGTTCCTCTTTCTCGTTCCAGTTCCGATTTCAGCCACTCTGAATTACTCGTCTTTACTCGTCAACTCTTCCACATCCTCATTTCAGTATTCGTCTCCTCCATTCTAGAACCCTCAGTTAGTTCTTCAAATTCATCATCCCACTTCTGATTTCAGCCATTCAACTCCTTCACTTGATCCCTTCCTCTCTTAGTTTATTGGTTGCTCCGTTTGCCACACCCATGCTCACCACAAAGAATCCCGACCTGCCAGACAGAGTTAGTCCGAGGTGCGGCAGATTACCGTGTTATTGAACTACAGGAGAGAGAGAGAGGGAGATGGATGATAGTGAAGGCGTATGCTGTACAAAGACTGGGAGGAAAGAAAGGAGAGGACTGAACGCTTTAGAGAAAGAAGGAATAGAATTAATATATATTGAATGGAGTTGAAAGGAGGGGATGATAAAAGTATGTCACTGAATTTTTTTAGAGGAATGAAGAAAAGTGGTTTAACGCTTTGGAGAAGGAAGGAATGAGTTTATTTTGAAGAAAGGTGAAGGAAGGGGGATGAAAAATATATGTTGTTTTAAGACTGGGAGGAGTGAAGGGAAAGAACTGAATGTTCTATGTAATGAAGGAATGATATTGGAAGTGTATGAGCTAGAGGGAGACGTGAAGGAAAGGAATGGAAGAGTGGAAGAGTTGTAAGGACGTGGAGGTAAGGCATGGAAGATTGATGTGGAAAGGAACACACAAAGGAAAACAAAGGTAGGGTTTAACTGGGATCTTTGCATCTCGTGGGAGGATGAAAAAAAAAAAATTATAAAGAAATGTACATGGAAAGAACATGAAAAACTCACTCGGGAAAAAAAAAAACTAGAAAGAAACGCAGAAAGAAAGGTAATAAAGATCAGGAATAATCATGGGTAAATAAGAGCTAGAAAGGAAAAATGGAAGCAAGAGAGAAATGGAAAAATCTGGTTTTGCTATGAGATGTCATGGGGGGGTGAACGCCTACTGCTCTTTTAAGCCCCTTGAGTATCGTGATATATTTCCATATTCATTGTGCTGCTCTATTTGGTGATTTTATATAGCTTCAGAAACTTAGGTTGGGGATTGAAATAGTGAAGACTGTGACTATTAATCTTTTGATCTCCATAGATCCTTCCTAACGTCATTAAAATGGTCTAATCGTACTCATATCTTAAGGTAAAAATGTGCTCCAGTAGTAAAGAGATTAATAGGTGGAATCAATAGCATTTCGTCTCATTATTGTTTCTCTGTAGCTGAGTTGCCTCTCTTTTGTATCTCATAGTTATCGTATATCGCCTGCTCATCTTATTAACTGTATGACTCCGTTCCTGCAATACAAGATTTTATATATATATATATATATATATATATATATATATATATATATATATATATATATATATATATATATATATAACTCCTATTCTGTCCATGTTTTTTTTAAGCAAGGGTTAACATGTATTCCTAGTAATATCTATATCCCTTTTACTGGCGAACTCTGCAACTCACTCTGTTTCTGTATTTCTCCCTTGCTTTGTGACTTTGCTTTTTCAGGAGGTAGGTATCAAGTTGTCTAGCCAGTTTGCATTAAGGAAGATTGTGTGAGAGAGAGAGAGAGAGAGAGAGAGAGAGAGAGAGAGAGAGAGAGAGAGAGAGAGAGAAAGTCGTGCAAATATTAACAACCCGATTGAAGAAAAAATATTTGGCTTTCTTCGATTTGATTTTTTTTGCCAGTTATCTCGAGGCTGTTGTTATGTCTTGTTATATTTGATCCGTCAACTGTGAAGCATTATTTTATTTCATTGATTTTTTTAATACAACATCTCAATTTGATCATCTGTAAGTCTTTCATAGTTTGTTAATCTTATTCTTCTTAGGGAAATTTTTTTTTTTAATCCTAGCAATCACGTCATTCGAGTTATGAAAGTGAGGGAAAGAAAGATTGAGGGCCTGTGTTTGGGAAGGAAGGAAGGAAGGAAGGAAGGAAGGAAAGAGAGACGGGGACTGAGACGAAGGAGAAGAAGGAGGAAAGGGAGATATTAATACTATGTAGGGTAAGAAAAGTGTGTAGATGTTGGCGCTTGAAAAAGAAAGAGGAAGAAGAAGAAGAAGAAGAAGAAGAGGAGGAGGAGGAGGAGGAGGAGGAGGAGGAGGAGGAGGAGGAGGAGGAGGAGGAGGAGGAGGAGGAGGAGGAGGAGGAGGAGGAGGAGGAGGAGGAGGAGGAGGAGGAGGAGGACAGAAGGAAAGGTAGAAGTGGGAGGGTATTGAACGTGTTGGAGAGAGAGAGAGAGAGAGAGAGAGAGAGAGAGAGAGAGAGAGAGAGAGAGAGAATGATCGGAGAAAATATGTATTGAAAGAGAAATGTACAAACCTCTTTTAGTTCTTTCATATGAAGAACTACAATATCATCATCATCAACAACAACAACAACAACAACAACAACAACAACAACAACAACAACAACAACCTGTCCTTTATCACCGTGCAGAAGGGGAGTGTGTAGTGTGGTGGGTGGAGAGAAGCCTTTTGCTGTGTTATTTTTTCTCCCTTGACCTATATAAGATAAGTTTTCAGACTCACGGGCAAGGGTTACAATGTTTTGAGTTTCGTTCTCATAATTATTCTGTAGGTGGGTTTTTTTTTATATATATATTTTTTATATTTTATTTTTTATTAAATAGGGAAGAGGGCAACAAAAAAGAAAGATTAAAAGAAAAGGCCCACTTGTGCTGGAAGAAAGCGAAGAAATTTGAAAAAAAGAAAGGTTAGTAAAGGAGAGAGAGAGAGAGAGAGAGAGAGAGAGAGAGAGAGAGAGAGAGAGAGAGAGAGAGAGAGAGAGAGAGAGAGAGAGAGAGAGACGAAGACAACTTGAAGGAATGGAAAGGGAAAATTGAAAATGGAGAAGAAAGATGAGAAGAAATAGAGGAAAATGAAAAGAAAGAGAAGGGAAGATTGGTGAGAGAGAGAGAGAGAGAGAGAGAGAGAGAGAGAGAGAGAGAGAGAGAGAGAGAGAGAGAGAGAGAGCGCCAGCGTCGATCTTGATCCATCACCATAACAACAGCCGTATTCTGGAAACTTGTGCCTACACACACACACACACACACACACACACACACACACACACACACACACACACACACACACACACACACACACACACACACACACGTTCTCTCTCTCTCTCTCTCTCTCTCTCTCTCTCTCTCTCTCTCTCTCTCTCTCTCTCTCTCTCTCTCTGCAATTTGTTGATAGACAGCAAGATAGGAGAGACGGAAAGTGTGTGTGTGTGTGTGTGTGTGTGTGTGTGTGTGTGTGTGTGTGTGTGTGTGTGTGTGTGTGTTTGATATCCCAGTCATGGACGTTTGTGCACGACACTAAGCAGGGAAGGTGTACACAGGGCACGACTCGTGTACGTTTTACACACACACACACACACACACACACACACACACACACACACACACACACACACACACACACACACACACGAAAACTTTTATGTATTGAAAATAAAAAAAAAGAAATGTGAGAAGAAAGGTCTGTGTGTGTGTGTGTGTGTGTGTGTGTGTGTGTGTGTGTGTGTGTGTGTGTGTGTGTGTGTGTGTGTGAGTGTGAGTGTACGGGTACGGGCGCTCGCTCCCTGGCTTTTCTCCTGCATCATCATCATCATCATCATGTATCATCATACTTTGCCCTCTTCCTCCTTCGTTCCTGTCTTATTTACCCGTATTTATGTCAGTCTTGCATATATATATATATATATATATATATATATATATATATATATATATATATATATATATATATATTTTTTTATTTTTTATCAGTTTTCACCTTTTTTACTACTACTACTACTACTACTACTACTACTACTACTACTACTACTACTACTACTACTACTACTGTTTTTATTATTGTTATTGTCATCATCATCATCATCATCATCATCGTTGTTTCTTAATACTTAATAGGAACATTACATTAAAGTTATTGATGTGGAAGGATATTATCGGGAAGATGGAAAGAGGAAGAGGAGGAGGAGATAGCAGCAGTGGTGGTGGTGGTGGTGGTGGAAAAACCAAGATGAAGAAAACGCCATGGTGTTTTTAGGAGGAGGAGGAGGAGGAGGAGGATATGGTCACACTAGAAGAAGAATGAAGAAGAAGATGACGACCATGAAAGGGGGTGGGGGAAGATGGTTACGGTAGAAGAAGGAGTAAGAGGAGGAAGAGGAGGCGGTGCTGGTCATGCTAGAAAGAGGTTGGGGAAAAAAGAGAACCGGACGAAGGCGAAGAATAAGAAGAGGAGGAGGAGGAGGAGGAGGAGGAGGAATAAAAAGAGGAAGAAGAGTAAGAGATGTTCATGCTAGATAGAAAATGGGGAAGAGAGAGAAGTGGAGG
>NC_059297.1:12074410-12076910 GCF_017591435.1 Portunus trituberculatus
CAGCCATTGATTAATAACACGAGAGAGAGAGAGAGAGAGAGAGAGAGAGAGAGAGAGAGAGAGAGAGAGAGAGAGAGAGAGAGAGAGAGGGGGGGGGGATGGATGGAGGAAGTTGAAAATACGCAAATTGGCTTAGAAGCACCTGGCTGCAGCATGTCCCCTCCTTAACGTCTCCCCCTCCCCTCCTCCTACTTGGATACTTACTGTGTGTGTGTGTGTGTGTGTGTGTGTGTGTGTGTGTGTGTGTGTGTGTGTGTGTGTGTGTGTGTGTGTGTGTTGGCAGCATTACAAGCCAGCTACACTCAGAAGTAAGATGTTGATAGGAAAGATAAGAGGCAGATTCTTATGGATGTGGTGATTGCGGTGGTGGTGGTGGCAGCAGATACCAGTAACATCCACCTGTTCATCTCTCTCTCTCTCTCTCTCTCTCTCTCTCTCTCTCTCTCTCTCTCTCTCTCTCTCTCTCTCTCTCTCTCTCTCTCTCTTGTGTTATTAATCAATGACAAGAGGTGAAGAAAGAAGAGAAGGAAGAGGACGCGATGGAGTACACACACACACACACACACACACACACACACACACACACACACACACACACACACACACACACACACACACACACACACACACACACACACACACAGAACGTTTCCCTTTCCTGATTGTTAAGTCTATATAACTTCTTCCATAAATCAACGTTACTACGGCAAGTTACAGTATTAAGAGATGAATGAAGCTTAGTTGGAGGTTAGGTTGGGTTAGTGAGTTGGTATACGCTTAGGTTAGGCTTGGGTGGCTGCCTTGGTTTGGGTGAGTGGGTTAGTGGTGGGAAAGTTTTCTGCTTAACTGTTATCTTTCCAGCACCGCCAGCTTTACGAGTAGTAGTTGAGTGATGACCTGAAGGGTTTGTTACTGGTGGTACTGATCAGTTGTAATCCTCCTCCTCATCCTCATCCTCATCCTCCTCCTCATCCTCATCCCCCTCCCCTTGCACTTGCGTCATTGCCACCTATACCACCACAACCACCACCACAACAACAACAACAACAACAACAACAACAACAACAACAACAACAACCAACCAACCAACCAACCAACGCTACCTTTACATCTGCGTCTCCTCCTCCTCCTCCTCCTCCTCCTCCTCCTCCTTGTCGTCGTCGCTACGTGAGAGAAATGGAGGTATAAATCGAATATTGGTACAGTGAGAGAGGTCAGTGTTTATGAGAGAGAGAGAGAGAGAGAGAGAGAGAGAGAGAGAGAGAGAGAGAGAGAGAGAGAGAGAGAGAGAGAGAGAGACGGCACTCGCTCTGCTGTGTGGGACGATGGCCTTGACCTGCGCAGGCTTGACCTTGAGAGAGAGAGAGAGAGAGAGAGAGAGAGAGAGAGAGAGAGAGAGAGAGAGAGAGAGAGAGAGAGATCCGGGATTCAAGTAAACAGACAAATAAGTCAAACACAAAGCATTGGACAACTACAACGTTAACTAAAAGGAAAATGAAGAAAATAAATGAAATGAAGGAATAAAGCGCCTTCAAATTTCCTCCACGTCTCTTCTACACTCCATTTCATTATTTTTTTTTTTTCAACCTTAAAACATTCACAAGAACACAAACCCTTAAAATACTTTGAAAAACTCTCTCTCTCTCTCTCTCTCTCTCTCTCTCTCTCTCTCTCTCTCTCTCTCTCTCTCTCTCTCTCTCTCTCTCTCCTAACAAATTTTTAACTCGGCATTATTTTCATTTTCAACTTTATAAACATTTCATTTTTCTTTCCTCAGAAACAGTTTATAAAGTTTTATGGCGAATTATTTATTTATATATTTACACAATTATGATACTAACGTACCTATATTTACTTACCGCCCCTACCAAGACGTAATAACAAGAGGGTTTCTTTTGTATTTGAATGGTCAGAGTCTGCGGGAAGAGCGTACCACATTTCATATAGTAAAGCAATTGTGTCTCGCCTCTCTTGGCTTTTTTAAATCTTTCCTTTCGTCTCCTCTATCTTTTTTTTCTTGTAATAATGATGATAATGACAACAAGAAGAAGATCGAGAACAAAACAACAATAATGATGAAAAAAATATTGATAATAGTAATAGTAATAATGATAATGATAGGTATTGTATTGAAAAGTGTGTGTGTGTGTGTGTGTGTGTGTGTGTGTGTGTGTGTGTGTGTGTGTGAGAGAGAGAGAGAGAGAGAGAGAGAGAGAGAGAGAGAGAGAGAGAGAGAGAGAATACCTAGTTCTGCTTTGTGATATATATAAATGTTTTTCCTCAGTTATATTAATTTAGTGAATTTCGTTTTATTTTATTATATTATATTATGTTACGTTGTATTATGTTGCATTATATTATGTTATAACACATGATTATATTATATTTTATTTTATTTTATTTCAATTTACTCTTATTTTCATATGTGGAAGTGAGAGTGAATCATGTGAAGTGCTGCTGTTAGTGATGCTGTGTTTTTTTTTTTTTTTTTGTTCCTTAT
>NC_059297.1:12089410-12091910 GCF_017591435.1 Portunus trituberculatus
TTTATTTCTGTTTCTCTTGCTCTTTTTTCTTCGTTTGTGATTAGTTGTTATCTATTATTGCAGTTTTCACTAGTTTATTATTTTTTTTTCTTTCATCTTCATTTTCCTCTTCTTTTCTATCTTATTCCTCTTGTTCTTTCTTCTCCTGTTTTGTTATCTCTGAAGTGGCATGTGTTATTGCACTTCTTTCCTTCATATTCTTTCACCTCGTCTTGTTTATTTATTCATTTTTTTTTTTACGTTCTCCATTTTTTAGTATCTTCACTTCCATTTTTCTTTCATAGCCACATCTTTTCCTTTTATATTTTCATATGTGCCTCTTTCCCTACTCTTTTTCAATTTTAGTGTTCCTTTTCTTTTTTTTTTTTAGCTTATTTTTCTATTTTTGATTTCCGCATTTTGTTACTGAAATGTTCTCCTTTTATTAGAGTTTTCATCCTCGACATTCTCTCTCTCTCTCTCTCTCTCTCTCTCTCTCTCTCTCTCTCTCTCTCTCTCTCTCTCTCTCTCTCTTCACAATAATATGCCCTCTCTTCACATTATATTTTCATGTCATTACACTTTTTTACAAATCAATTGTGTTGGTAGTGTAATAACACTGGTCGTATCTTAACAAAACCTTCCTATCCATCAAATATTCTTTTTAGACTTTCTCTTTGTATATTTGTTTTCACATCATTAATATTTCACACGTACCGTAATATGAAATTATTTTCTTATTTACATTTCCGTTTAATTTTCAGTAGCATTTTTATTTTTTAATTTTTAATATAATTTGCCTAGCCACCGATATGTATATTTTTTTTTATCAGGTAGGTAGACAGGCGAAAAAAAAAAAAAGTGTATGTCTGAAAACTCTCTTGAAATCCCGTTACTACCGCCCACACCCCCTCCTCCCCCAAAAAAAAATATCAACAAAGAAAAAGAACCCAATTTATTTTCCAGAGTATCTCAACAGTCCCCTCTTTAAAAATCCATAATTGACTCCTATGAACAAAGGAATGTCCAACACGGGGCAATCTGTTGGTACTATTTCCACCAATCATGCTCATCCACAAATTTGCCCAATATTCAAAGGGTGTTGAATCCACATCAATTTTTTTTACAGAATTACAAGCTACGTAAGATCGTATTCGTGATATAAGATATCTTACATTTGGTACTTTCTAGAGAAGGTTGCGGTCATTATGCAGCTTTAAAAGAAGACTAGATAGATTCATGGCGGAAAAGCGAGTTGATAAGCATAGTGTAAGACTAATAGATTATTGTAGCTTCCCTAATTTACTTACGTTGCTATGTTCTCAAATATATGAGTGACAATATATGGTTAAGTTTCAAATACCCTTGGGCTGTCTTGTGTTGATTGGTTAGCTGCTAGTGTTTTGCTATCCTTGTTCTTAAGGCCTCGATAATGATATGGTTTAGTACATGTATGCAAGGTCTGAGGATAATTCTACTAGACATCACAGGTTGATAGGGAATGCTGAGCGTCTACCAAGTGTACCTGTGCATAATTTTAGAGTGATTTTTGCTCATTAAGATCGTGTTGATAAGAAACAAGTAGTAAGCTCTAATTAGCTTTTAAAAAGGTTTATGTATAAGAAAAAAAAAACATTTTCAAGGTTACATATACTACATAGTACATATACAGTAGCTTATACAAATATATCGGATATCATGTTTTGTTTACTACTACTACTACTACTACTTCTACTACAACTACTACAACAACAACAACAACAACAACAACAACAACAACAACAACAACAACAACAACAACAACTACTACTACTACTACTACTACTACTACTACTACTACTACCATTGCCACCACCCACTCTCCTAGCAACAAAAACTAGTCGTTCTCACATCATTCTGGCAGCTGTAGGGTTAATTACTGCCTTCATTCTGTAGACTTAAATGTGACGGAGCTGGCGGAGAGGTTTTGCTTCCTCTCGCTGTAAAGAATGTTAACTCATGGACGAAGAGGTCATGTGATCTGATAGGTGGCATATGGTGGTGGTGGTGGTGGTGGTTGTAGTGACAGCAGCAGTGGTAGTAGCGGTAATGGTATTGATAGATGTGGTGGCATATTAATAATAGTAATAATGATAATGGTGATAATAATGATGGTAGTGATAATTTTGTTCTTCCCTGAAGCACTGACATAACATTTGAACGAAGAAGTACATAAAAAGAACTGCTATACGTAGTGTAAACAAAAATAATATTAAACACAATCAGATCAGAGTTATGGATGTAATTAAACCTTAGAATATTGCACTAGCTGTGAAATAAGGTGATGAAAATTCTCTCTCTCTCTCTCTCTCTCTCTCTCTCTCTCTCTCTCTCTCTCTCTCTCTCTCTCTCTCTCTCTCTCTCAAGATTATTCCTTGGAATACTGAAGAAAAATAACTCCATAATATTTAGCTTTCACCAGCACGGGCTACTACTACTACTGCTACTACTACTACTACTACTACTACTACTACTAGTAGTA
>NC_059297.1:12101910-12104410 GCF_017591435.1 Portunus trituberculatus
ATCCACCCTTCGTTTTCTTCTTCCTCTTCCTCCTCGTCCCTTTCATCCACCCCCGTCCCCCCCATCCCTCTTCCTCACTCCGCAGTACATTGGCCTTGAGAGAGAGAGAGAGAGAGAGAGAGAGAGAGAGAGAGAGAGAGAGGGGGTAAAAAAAAGTTATCGTGCATACGTCATTTTCAACACACACACACACACACACACACACACACACACACACACACACACACACACACACACACACACACACACACACACACACACACACACACACACACACACACACGCGTCCTTGGAAATGCAATCCCCTCTTCACCCCTACACACACACACACACACACACACACCACGTAGTGTAGTGGTTAGCGCGCTCGACTCACAATCGAGAGGGACCGGAATCGAGTTCCGGGAAGCGGCGAGGCAAATGGGCAAGCCTCTTAATGTGTAGCCCCTGTTCACCTAGCTGTAAAATAGGTACGGGATGTAACTAGAGGAGTTGTGGCCCCGCTATCCTGGTGTGTGAAGTGTGTTGTGGTCTCAGTCTTACGCGAAGATTGGTCTGTGAGCTCTGAGCTCGCTCCGTAATGGGGAAGACTGGCTGGGTGACCAGTAGGCGACCGTGGTGAATTACACACACACACACACACACACACACACACACACACACACACACACACACACACACACACGGTAGCTCAGTGGTTAGAGCGCTGGCTTCACAAGCCAGAGGACAGGGGTTCGATTCCCCGGCCGGGTGGAGATATTTGGGTGTGTCTCCTTTCTTGTGTAGCCCCTGTTCACCTAGCAGTGAGTAGGTACGGGATGTAAATCGAGGAGTTGTGACCTTGTTGTCGCGGTGTTTGGTGTGTGCCTGGTCACAGGCCTATCCGAAGATCGGAAATAATGAGCTCTGAGCTCGTTCCGTAGGGTAACATCTGGCTGTCTCGTAAGAGACTGCAGCAGATCAAACAGTGAAACTCTCTCTCTCTCTCTCTCTCTCTCTCTCTCTCTCTCTCTCTCTCTCTCTCTCTCTCTCTCTCTCTCTCTCTCTCTCTCTTCTCTGGGGTTTTTCGCGAAAGAATGAAACAATTTTTTGTTAATCAGAGAAAAAAGATGCAAAAGATAGCGTAAGTTGGCGAGACAGAGAGAGAGAGAGAGAGAGAGAGAGAGAGAGAGAGAGAGAGAGAGAGAGAGAGAGAGAATAGCAATTGTTACTGCTCTCAGTTAGTTAATCTGGAGGTTAGAAGAAAGTAAATTTGTGTGTGTTCATTTTCTGTTTTATTTACTAAGGAAACTGTTATCTGTCAATGTTTAAAAAAAAAAAAATGTGTTGTAGACTGCAGGGAAATATTGTGATTTTAGAAATGCCGTTTTAAGAATGGGCACGAGTTTAATTATTAAAACAAAGGCTGTTTTATATTGGTTTTTGTTATGAAGAGAATGTGTTTTACAAGTGTTGAAGTTGGAAATTAATGTGTTTGGCAGTGTTTAACTGGTAAGAAAATGCTTACTTTCGTAGTTTGTTAAGAAGGAAATGAAACTAGTGTTTTATGAGGAAGTAGAAGTGTTTTAACATGAAGTAGATATATTTAAAAAGCTGTTAGTTGCAAAGAAATGAGTTTGAGAGGAAATTAATTGTTTTAAAATTTAGATATATTAGACAGAGGATGCATTTATTAGAAGTACGTATTTAAGATGGAAATCAGTTACAGAAACGTGCTTCATCTTAAAGGAAGGAAATATCAAACACACACACACACACACACACACACACACACACACACACACACACACACACACACACACACACACACACACACACACACACACATGAAGGCATTAGATTTCAGGGGAAAAGAAAATAACCTTGACTGTCTTTACTGCGATTTGGAGCAGGAGATGGAAAGACAGCCTCTCAGAAGTGTTCGTTGGCAGGGTACTCAAGCTAGTGGGAGGAGTGGTGGTAGTGGTGGTGGTGTTAGCAATAGAGGTATGTACTGAGTGTAGCATAGCATAGCCTTCTGTTACACTGCGCCATATGTGCTGTATGTACTCGTGCTCGGGACGGCCTTGAGTGCTTACACACACACACACACACACACACACACACACACACACACACACACACACACACACACACACACACACACACACACACACACACACACACACGTACTCCAAATGCAGTGAAGTGTATCTAGTAAGGCAGAAAAGAAATAAAGCTCGCGTATAGTTCATCGGAGTAAGGAAATGTTACTGGGGGAGAAAATCCCGGTGGTGGTGGTGGTGGTGGTGAGGGTGACAATGGTGCTGCTGCTACTGCTGGTCTTATTATTGATTTATGATAATGATAGTAACGATAATAATGATAATAATAAAGAAAATAATATTGATAATAAAGTTCAGACATTCAGACAAGTTGCAGGAGGAGGTGAAGAGAAACACAGGTGCAGGGAGGTGAGTTTATTCCTGACTAGTTTCGCTGTATGCTTCATCTCTCCAAA
>NC_059297.1:12119410-12161910 GCF_017591435.1 Portunus trituberculatus
TCTAGAATTGCTCCCATTTCACAAACGTTCTCAGAAGGACTTACAGCATCCCCCAAAACAAAGCCTCCCATTTGATAACGCTCGCCGTCCATCAACTCTTCCTGGTGTCCAGTGCAGTAATCACTGTAAGTAGTAGTATCGGTATCGGTGGTATCGGTATCGGTATTGGCCCAATTAGGTGGTATCGGTATCGGTATCGGCCTAAATTTTGGTATCGGTACATCTCTAGTCTCTGAAACTAGCCGTGACGTGACGGGAGAGCAAATTGTTTAATACACGGTGGTTATTAGAGACATTTTGCTATAGTGTGACATAAGTAAGAGCATAACGCCCTCTTGCTTAAAAAAAGGAAAATTAATGATGATAATCTGAGTTATGGTAGTGATGGAATTATTATTTACGTGTGCTGTGATTTTTTGGTCTGAAAAGATCTTGAAAGATTATGAAAATGAAGTCCAAATAGTCAGAAAAGAGAATGATGAGATAAAAGAAAAGTTACTAAAAGTATCTAAAAGGTTAATTATTTTTTTCTTATGAAGTGAAAGCTGCACTTTTTTCTCTTCATTTTTTTCTTTGTTTTTCCTCTTCCATGTTTTCCTTTTTGCTCCCTTGTGCGAATGAATTCCTTATTTTCTCCGTTTCCTTCCCTCCGTGGGGCTCAGGTCATCATTGAAGGCACGTGTGGGTCATAAGGTACTTGGACCTTTGATTTATACCGAGGTCACTTGGTCATCTATTCATTGCAGACAGAGAATTCAGATAATTTCTTAAATTCTGACTAGCCATTTTGTTTAAGACCACTTGAGACCATGACTTGAGGCTCAGATAAGGCAAAATGTGCTAGTGTGATGGTGCCATCACACTGAAGAAACGAGAAGCGAGAGTTAGACAAGCGACACCATCATGGTATTGACTCCCCTGGTTAATGACAAGAACACATTGAAAGCGATTTTCGTGCAAAATATTAGGGTCTCCGACAAGAAAAGGGTGTGAGACGTCACAACCTACGAAATCAACGCTGCCTTCTCTTTCACTACTCCAGAATATCATAAAAAAGTGGAGAATCATTTCCCCTGAAGGAAAAACCAGCCTAATATAATACGGGTACAAAAGGCTGTTGAATAGAAATGGCATCCATACAATATTAAGGTTTGTCATTTTGCATTTTGTTACGGTAATTTTGATGGACGCCTCTGACAAGGAGAATGAGTTTTTTTTCTCTCTCTCTCTCTCTCTCTCTCTCTCTCTCTCTCTCTCTCTCTCTCTCTCTCTCTCTCTCTCTCTCAAGACGAATTATTACAAACGGACAATAGAAACTTGGGAAACGAAAGACCAGTGAAGGTGATAGTCCCACAAGATGACGTTGTGAAGTATTATTTTGAAAGCTCCGTCTTGTAGGAGTTTTAGGCAGGAGAGGATGTAGAAATAGGGATCCGAGAGTTAAACAAAGAAAAAAATGAAAGACTACTGGTTAACAATCGCTTTAGTAGAGAGAGAGAGAGAGAGAGAGAGAGAGAGAGAGAGAGAGAGAGAATCATTATAATCTTGTAAAGCGCTCTTTCTACCACCCCCAACAGTATCCCAATTGTCAGTGGCTTTGTTTTGACATTTTAATTTTTCCCCTATTTATTAATCAAAATACATAGATTCATTACTTTTATACGATAAACTGATTGGTGAAAGAACTACACATCTTGAAATAGTATGAGTTAGCAGATCCTTCAGTAATGGGATCCATCTCTTAACTAAGGTCGTGTGTCCATCAATTGATTTCAGTATCAGTTCTCTTCAGTATTCGGAGGCTTGAGATCAAATGGGCATGTCATATTGTTCAGCATCTTGGGGCCTCGGTGATCAGGAGGCTTCAGTACCGAGTGACCGCTGTTGTTACCTTTATGGAACTAATGATTCAAAACTAAGTAAAAATAACCTTTCTGTTACTCCTGTCGTGAGTCACCACAGGATATCAGCTAAGATTGCAAGAAAGATAAGAAGAAAGAAACCAAAAAATATATATACAAGTGAATGGAAGTATATATAACTAATACGGGAAATAATGTACACACCAGTCAGCGTCACTATTTGTTCCGCTCAGTGCTTGCGGTAACCTCCACAGTCATCCATATTGTCTCGTGTGGAACCTCTCTCTCTCTCTCTCTCTCTCTCTCTCTCTCTCTCTCTCTCAAAAGGATATGGATGTTTCTGGTACAGGAAATACTACTACTACTACTACTACTACTACTACTAATACTAATACTAATACTAGTGTTGATAATACGTGATTTCCCAAATGTTCTAGCTTTCAAACTTCAATGCAACAATAACATTAACAACAGTATTAAATTTAGTCCAACATTTACTACTACTACTACTACTACTACTACTACTACTACTACTACTACTACTACTACTACTACTACTACTACTACAAAGGACAACAGATTAACACCTAAATACCTATATAACATTAAACTCTTCAACAAAGAACTTTTCTCCCGTTCATAACTTTAGAAAAAAAAAGTACATACCTACCGTTTCGGTTTTATCATCTAATATATCTTGCTTCCTGTGAGAGAGAGAGAGAGAGAGAGAGAGAGTGTGAGTTGTTGGGTACACGATAGTAGAGGACGTGACGTCTTATTCAGTAATGCGTCTCTCTCTCTCTCTCTCTCTCTCTCTCTCTCTCTCTCTCTCTCTCTCTCTATTAAAGATTCTTCCTTCACTTAATACATACTCTTTCCTCAGCTCTCACACTTTTTAATGCATTCTAGTTATCTCTACTCCTGAGTGTATTATGAACTTGGTCCCTACACTCATTAATCAGTATATGAGTTGATTTGTATTTTGTTCATCTTAACCTCTTTCACTTCTCATCCTTCCTAGATACTTTTGCTATTTAGGAATGAATCTGTATTGAGTTCATCCTCGCTTCTTACGTTTTCCCCTTATATTTTCAATTAAATGGGAGAAAATGTACTTGATTCCAGTGTTTATGTATGTGTACTAACTTACTGTTTCTTTTTTCTACAGGGAAGAGTGGGGGCACAAAAGATGAAGGGGAGAAAAAGGAGGGGGGCGAATGGGAGCCATACAATGCAGGAGCGGCTTTCCTTGGGCCAACTCTATGGGACAAGACTCTCTCCTATGACTCCGACCTTAAGGTAATTATTGCTTCCTATTACCTTTGAGAATTGTATTGTGTTCTTATTATGATGTCAGTGTGATATCTTCTGTTGGAATTAATGCTGCTGGCATTTATAGTATTGTTACTGCCATGGTCATTGGTACTATTTGACATTTTGACTTCATTATTTTTATTTTTATGAGACTATCATTACACTACTACTACTACTACTACTACTACTTTATGAATTTTTTTTATTGTTATTTTAATGCACTTCTCTTTTCACCCTTTAGTACTCCAGTATTTTCTTAACTGTAGTTAAAGTTCAACAAGTGGTACATTACAAATTCAAAAATGAATTAATGAATAAGTAAAACCAGACTGACCTCTGAGGGTTATAATCAACAGTCTGTAGTGGAATAGATTGCAGGTTTTCAATGTTTAATTATTCAGATTGTAGTTTTCCATGAATTTTGCTTATATCAACTGAGAAAAGAGAAAAATAAGAATAGAAAAGAGCTTGATTGATCATTTCTGTCCTTTAAATATAGTCCTGATGAGAAAATAATGTTTAGAGATGCATGCCTACTATTAGATGTATTATTCATCTTATCCTATATCCTACTGAGTGCCTTTCTTCCTTCGCTAATGCCTCTAACCTTATCTCTCTTTCCCTACAGTTGGAGTACATGGACTTGGACGAATTTTTAAATGAAAATGGAATACCCATAGAGGAGGCCAACAAGGCACTGGGGAGGGGGGCTGGCGGTGGCGGAGATGGCGGTGGTCGTCCTAGTGCTACCAAAGGTGGCAACAATAACAGTGGTGGTGGTGGTGACATGACCAGTCCAGCGGCAAGTATGAGCCCTGAGACGCCATCCCCATCCTCACCAGATGGCACACCCATGGGTCTGGGTGCCATGCCACAGGGCCCACCACAGCCTGGACCACACCCTGCCATGCCACAGTTGACCAACAACTCTGCCACCCCTGCGCCGCAGCCCCCTCACAGTGTGCCGCCCCCCTGCATGTCCCCTGACGATCACTCGTTGGATGACTGTTGTTCACCCGACTCAGGCAGCCCCCACTCACCCGCCCTTCAGGTCCACGAAGGAGGTAACTACAACCACTCTACTGCTTGCTACTGCGTTACTATTGCTATTACTTATACTGTATGTGCGACTACTACAGCTTAGAGGACTGCCATTGTTACCACTACAGCTTAGATGACTGCTGTTATGACTCTGCTATAGCTTAAATGACTGGCATTATGACCTACTGATGCTTCTTCATAGAAAACTATTTTTACTACTGCTTAGATGACCACTCTACTGCTTAGATGACTACTTTACTGCTTAGATGACTAACTACTACTGCCTCCACTTAGACTACTAATAATAGGACCTTACCACCACCACCACCACCACTACCACTACCACTACCACTACTACTACTACTACTACTTATTTTGATTACATACTGCTACTGCCAGAGTGACTATATTTAGATTATTTTTGACCACAACTGCTGCAACTGTTATGACTTGCTAAAGCAATTACTACTACTACTACTACTACTACTACTACTACTACTACTACTACTACTACTACTACTACTACTACTTAGTGGCATAGCTAGTGTTCCCCCCCCCCCCTGGGATGGCCTGTTGTCTTCCAGCTTGCCGCCCTTCCCTGAGGTAATGCACGTTAAACCCTTCATATATATATATATATATATATATATATATATATATATATATATATATATATATATATATATATATATTCAGACCAAATTAGCTGTTTTTTGTTTTATAAAAAATCCTCTATAGGCTATGTGTATCAAGAATATGGGCTTAGGCCTAACTATCAATAACATGCATTGGCCTAAAAACGTAAAGTTTACAACTCTGAGGATTAAAACTCCCAAAAAAGTGATGCCAGGGTAGACCAACACTCCCTCCCCTAGCTATGCCACTACTACTACTACTTCTACTACTACTACTACTACTACTACTACTACTACTACTACTACTACTACTACTACTACTACTACTACTACTACTAACAAAAATTATTATATAATTGCTCCTCTCTCTCTCTCTCTCTCTCTCTCTCTCTCTCTCTCTCTCTCTCTCTCTCTCTCTCTCTCTCTCTCTCTCTCTCTCTCTCTCTCTCTCTCATTCCATTACTGTGTCTATTATATCCCATTATTATTATTGTCTATATTAATTTACATGCCATTGTGCAGTGTGGAGGTATGGTGATAGTATGGTGGTTATGAGAGATGGGGAGAATGTGGAATGAAAATGTTGTATCAAGGATAGTGATGATATGGTGGTGATGGTGAAAATGGTGTTGTGTTAAAGATGGTGATGGTTGGTGCTGCTAATGGTGGAGTTATTGTTTATGGTGAAGGTTTTGGTTGGTCAGTCAGTCAGTGAGGCAGCCAGTCATCCTATAGTTGTCAGTCAGTCAGTCAGTTAGTGAACTTGTTAATCCTACACTAATCAATCAAAGTCATATTGCCAGTCAGTCAGTCAGTTGATGTCTTGGTTATTTGAATAGTCAGTCAGGTAATATATCAGTCATTTTAGTCAGTTATCAGTCATATTCATTTGGTTAGTTAATTAATTGAAGTTTGTTAAGATGATGCCTGTTGATCATGTCAGTTATTGAGCTGATATTAAATTAGTCAGTCAGTCAGTCAGTCAGTTGATGTCATGTTTGTGAAGGAATTGAGTTGGTTGATGTTGTTATTTGGTAGTCAGTCATTTAGTTCATCATTCATTTGGTCAATTGACCAGGTTATTAGCCAATCATGCCATCAGGTAGTTGGCTGATCATTCATGTTATCTGTCCATCAGTCAGTTATTCAATTAATCAGTGAATGAATATTATGTGTGTGTGTGTGTGTGTGTGTGTGTGTGTGTGTGTGTGTGTGTGTGTCGCCCCAGACTTGCAATATCACACAAAATTATGTGATATATAGTATTAGTTACACAGCCTGCCTCAGCCTCTCAATAGTGGGTGTAGTGGTAGTGGTGATGATGAGAAGGAAGAGAAGAAAGATGATAATGATTGTTAATGGTGATGATGAAGGAAAGTAATATTGGTGATTACAGAATGATTACGTAAACCATGAATAATATTACTATGAAGAAATGAGTTTAAGAAACAGTCTTTGGAAACTAAGAAAATATAGTAATAATGATAATAATGATACCAGGAAGTGAATATAAGAAACTGTCTTTGTAAACCACACAGATATTCCTCAACCTGAAAATAATAATGATAATAATAACAATAACAGTAACAATAATAATAATGGCATTAAACAATGAAAACTGCTTACAAACTACATAAAACAATATCTTCTCAAGCAAGATATCAACCAAAACAACCAGAATAATAATGAAAATAATAAATGAGGAAGGAAAGAACCAATTAAATGTAATAAACTAACCCAACTGCCTGAGAAAGAAGAGAACAGTAGGTGAATAAGAAGGATATGATGAAGGCAGGACTAGATTTGGTTGTAGAGGGAGAGGATGGAGGGAGCAGATGATGAAGTATTGAAGGAAGAGGGTACGATTGGAAGACTGAAGGAAAGAAGGGAGGGAGATGGAAAAGAAAACAGTGGAAGAGGAAGGAAGAGAAGCTAATATAAGTGAAGGAAAAAGATTGAAAAGGGAAAAGACAAAGGAAAAATAAAGATAAAAAGAGGAGGGGAAGGGAGAGAGAAAGGAATTTTGGGATGATCTGATTGTAGGAGAGAAGGAAAGAAAAAGGAAGATGGGAATTGAGTAAGAAAGGGAGGAAAGAAAAGACAAAGAGATGGAGAAAGAAAGTTTGAAAGAATATACCAATGAATTTTAGGAAAATCTGATTGCAGGAGGGAGAGGGGGAAATGGAAAAAAGGTGGAAAGTGTAATTTGAGAAGAAGGAGGCATTGAGAAGGTGAAGAAGAAGAGGTCATGTAAGAGGAGGAAAAAGAAGAGGTGGAGGAAAGAATGTGAAGTTTATTAAAGTTTTATATGCAGTTGCATAAGAAGAAAGGAAGGAGGGAAGGAGAGAAAATTAGGTTAAAACTGGAGAGAAGGATGTTGAGAGAGGAAGAGAAGTAGGAGAAAGATATATATAGAGAGTGAGAGATTAATGGAGAAAAATAAAAAACAATACATAAATTGAAGATAAAATTAGAAAGGAAAAGAAACTAATGAAATGAAAAGGAAAACAAATAATAGATAAAGGGAAAGAAATTCATACTATACAAAGCCCAAAAAGAAAAGAAAATATTGTATCATACAGCAGACAACAAGATGAACAGAGAGAGAGAGAGAGAGAGAGAGAGAGAGAGAGAGAGAGAGAGAGAGAGAAATAGTGAATATGGAGAAAAAATTATGAAAACACAAAGAAAAAAGAAAAAGGGAGAAACTATTTCACAGATGGAGAAAGACAGACTAAAAAGAAATATATAAAGAAAAGAAAAACAACATTGGAAGAGAGAGAAGGGAGACTGTTTCAAAGATAGAAAAAGAAAAGCTAAAATAAAAAAAAATATGAAATAGAAACAGAAGACAACAAAGAGATGTGCAGAGAATAGAGAAAAACAAAAAAAAGAGGCATAGAGAAAAAAAATCAAAGAGAGAGAGGCTGAGCAGGGACCTTCTGTGTGTGTTCTCAGATTCAATTCGAGCAAGTCTGGGGCGAGAGAAAGTGCGTGGATGCATAAGGCTCTCCACAAAGGGCAACGCTGCTAAAGAGGAGCAGCAGAAAGGGCTGACCATTGACTTCGAGGTGTCCCCTAACGATTTAGCACTTGCCACAGTACCCGGCCAGGACTTTGACCCCCGAACCCGCATGTTCACCGAGGATGAACTCAAGCCTCAGCCCATGATCAAGAAAAGCCGCAAGCAGGTGAGCCTCTCACCGGACACTCAGGCAGGTGGTGGTGGTAGTGATAGTGGGATAATGGTGGTGGTAGGGGGAAGGGGGGGTGGATGGCATAGGGAAGTACATACAGTGAACCTTCAATATTTTTTTTTTTCTTATTTATTTTTTTATGCAACTGTAAAATGTCAAAATTGCACTGATAATTGGTTTTTAGTATGTCTAGGAAATGCAAAACTGGGTTACTAAAACTATTTAAGTGTTGCATAAATCAGAAATTTTACTTTCTATATCCTCTCACCTCTTCAGAACAATAATTTGTCTTCCAGGAAATGTTGAGCACTAGATGTATTACAAAAAAACAAGTCAAAAGATCGAATAAACCAGAAATTTTGTTTTATATAATTATTCTACTTTATTATGTCACTTTTATATAATTTCACTCTGTCATAAGTCAGGGTGTGCATGTTTTCTGTGTAGTACGGCTGGTTAGTGTTCCTTATTAATCTTTCTAGTATCTTTTGGACAGATCCTTTTAATCTGGTCATTTGAAGTTTCACTGTAGTGTACTGGTGGTGTGGTTTGCTGATGATACAGTAATGCAGTATGCAGGTTTGGATAGGCATCAGTGGTAGTGCAGTAGGGAATGCTTCATACATTAAAGGGGCCAGAAAAAAAGTAATCAAGGAAAAAGGGAAGTGGCAATAATGGTAGTCATAGACTACATACATACACACATACATACATACATACATACATACATACATACATACATATATATATATATATATATATATATATATATATATATATATATATATATATATATATATATATATATATATATATATATACAGCACTAATACCCTGTCATTTTACACACAAACTTACAAACAATTGAAAGAGGTGGTGGGGGAAGGAAAAGCTTTGTAAGAAAGTTGATTTTGAAGATGGCAGTTTTCCTGTACCTTTCTTCCTATTACAACACCTTTTTAAATAATTGTATTTACCTACTGACAAAATTTTGTGGCATATGAAAGACTACATCTGTGAGGGAAGTGGGAGTGTACTGATTGAAGATGAATGTGAGGGTTGGAGACAAAATTTTGTGGTATATGAAAAACTGCATCTGTGAGGGAAGTGGGAGTGTACTGACTGAAGATGAGTGTGAGGGTTGGAGTAGAACTTGTGGCTTGGACTGTTGACAACGAGTGAAAAATTTCAGAGCTGTAAAGATTTGATGAGGAAAGTAAAAGCATGTGCAAAATGTAGTCAAGTGTAGTGTAATATATACAAGTGATGTTTGGTCCAGACAAGGATATGTTATGCATCCATAGTTCCATAGAATTTTCATGGAAAGAGGGAGGTGGGAACTATAGTTAAAGAACAAAAGATTGGTGCATGAATATGAGGGAATGTGGAAAGCAGTCAGTTATTGTTTGTTGACACAGCTCTTGGTGATGGTGATGATGGTGTAAGAGCTGCAGCTACCATTTCAGATAGTGAGAGACTGGAAAAAATGGTCAGGTTGTGATATTTATAGGTATAAATATTGAAGTAGAAGGATACTGGGAGACAGTATTTATATGAGTATGAACTCAATACATACAAAATCATAGCTTTAGTATTAAAGAAATGTTATGCCATAAAATATAAAGACAAAATGAGGTCAGATTGGAGAAAGAATGAAATAGGAAGAGAAATCCCAGACAGCACATTGCTTTGTACTGTATATAATTTAATGAAAATGTTATCATTAAATATTCAGAAAATGAAGATGAGGTACCTCAACTTTGGAAAAAAAAAAATAAATAAAATAACAGAAGCATCTTCTCTGAACTGTGCATGTATAAAGCTATACACATACGATAACATTATAAAAGTCAGGTGGAGAATGAAAAGGAAACCACAATGACAACCATCATCATTAGGTATACTGTATAAGAGAACATCAAACTTAAACTCTATGTTATGGGTGTATGCTGTGCTATGCTGTTCCAGGGGTAGTGATTAGTTCAGGTATAGATTACACCACTGCTACCATTGTTGTTGTCCATGTCACTGTTTTGTGCTGATACTTTTTTTTTTTTTTTTTTTTTTTTTTTTTTTTTTTTTACATTACAAGGGCACTGGCCAAGGGCAAACACAGTGTTGGAAAAAAAAATCCCGCTGGTTGCCAGGCCCTGTTAAAAGAAAAGTAGAAAGAGAAAAAACAGAAAAATCTAAAAGGAGGGTCCAGTTAACGTAAGAGGTGTCTTGACACTCCTCTTTTGAAAGAGTTTAAGTCATAGGCAGGTGGAAATACAGACACAGGTAGAGAGTTCCAGAGTTTACCAGTGTAGGGAATGAAGGAGTGAAGATACTGGTTAACTCTTGCATTAGGAAGATGGACAGAATAGGGATGAGAAGAAGTAGAGAGTCTTGTGCAGCGAGGCCGCAGGAGGGGAAGGCATGCAGTTAGCAAGTTCAGAAGAGCAGACAGCATGAAAACAGCGGTAGAAGACAGATAAAGATGCAACATTGCGGCGGTGACTTAAAGAATCAAGACAGTCAGTTAGAGGAGAAGAGTTGATAAGACGAAAAGCTTTAGATTCCACCTTGTTTAGTAAAGCTGTGTGTGGATCCCCAGACATGAGAGCCATACTCCATACACGGGCGGATAAGGCCCTTGTACAGAGCAAGCAGCTGGGAGGAGAGAAAAATGGACGAAGACGCCATAGGACACCTAACTTCTTGGAAGCTGATTTAGCAAGAGTAGAGATGTGAAATTTCCAGTTTAGATTTTTAGTGAAGGATAGACCGAGTGTGTTTAATGTAGAGGAGAGGGAAGTTGAGTGTTATTGAAGAAGAGAGGATAGTTGTCTGGAAGGTTATGTCGAGTAGATAGTTGTAGAAATTGAGTTTTTGAGGCATTGAACAAAACCAGGTTTTCTCTGCCCCAATCAGAAACAAGTGAAAGATCAGAAGTTAGGCGTCCTATAGCATCTCGCCTTGAGTCATTTAATTGTTGTTGGGTTGGGCGTCTGTTGAACGCTGTTGAATAATGCAGGGTGGTATCATCAGCATAGGAGTGGATAGGGCATTGAGTCAGATTTAGGAGATCATTGATGAATAATAGAAAGAGAGTGGGTGATAGGACAGAACCCTGTGGAACACCACTGTTGATAGTTTTAGGGAAGAACAGTGACCGTCTACTACAGCAGCAATAGAACGATCGGAAAGGAAACTGGAGATGAAGGTACAGAGAGAAGGATAGAATCCGTAGGAGGGTAGTTTAGAAATTAAAGATTTGTGCCAGACTCTATCGAAGGCTTTCGATATGTCAAGGCCGACAGCAAAGGTTTCACCGAAGTCCCTAAAGAGGATGACCAAGATTCAGTTAGGAAAGTAAGAAGATCACCAGTAGATCTGCCTTTACGGAAACCATACTGGCAATCAGAGAGAAGGTTGTGAGCTGATAGATGCCTCATTATCTTCCTATTAAGGATAGACTCAAAGGCTTTAGAAAGGCAGGAAATCAAAGCTATAGGGCGGTAGTTAGAAGGATTGGAGTGGTCACCTTTTTAGGGACAGGTTGAATGTGAGCAAACTTCCAGCAAGAAGGATAAATAGAAGTAGAGACACAGATGAAAGAGTTTGACCAGGCAGTGAGCGAGTTCGGAAGCACAGTTTTGAGAACAACAGGAGGGACTCCATCCGGACCGTAAGCCTTCCGAGAATCAAGGCCAGAGAGGGCCAGGAAAACGTCTTTATAAAGAATTTTAATTTTAGGGATGAAGTAGTCAGAGGGTGGAGGAGTAGGAGGAATATGCCCAGAATCATCCAAAGTTGAGTTGGTAGCAAAGGTTTGAGCGAAGAGTTCAGCTTTAGAAAAGAAGAGACAGCTGTAGAGCCATCTGGATGAAGTAAAGGAGGGAAAGACGAAGAAGTAAAGTTGTTAGAGATATTATTGGCTAGATGCCAGAAATCTCGAGAGGAGTTAGAATTGGAAAGACTTTGACATTTTCTATTGATGAAAGAGTTTTAGTAAGTTGGAGAATAGATTTGGCATGATTACGGGCAGAAATATATAGGGCATGAGTTTCAGCAGTTGGATGGCTACGGAACCGTTTGTGAGCCGCCTCTCTATCATTGACAGCACGAGAACAAGCAGAGTTAAACCAAGGCTTTTTAGCTTTAGGGTTAGAGAAAGTATGAGGAATGTATAGCTCCATGCCAGAGATAATCACCTCTGTTATGCGCTCGGCACAAAGAGAAGGATCTCTGACATGAAAACAATAATCATCCCAAGGAAATCAGAATAGTACTGCCTTAGTTCCTCCCATTTAGCAGAGTTAAAATGCCAGAAGCACCTCCGCTTAGGCGGGTCCTGAGGCTGCACTGGAGTGATAGAACTGGTAACGGAAATTAGATTGTGGTCGGAGGAGCCCAACGGAGAGGAAAGTTTAACAGAGTAAGCAGAAGGGTTGGAGGTTAGGAAAAGATCAAGAATGTTGGGCGTGTCTCCAAGGCGGTCAGGAATACGGGTAGGGAACTTCACTAGCTGCTCTAGGTCATGAAGGATAGCAAAGTTGAAGGTTTGTTCACCAGGTTGGTCAGTGAAAGAAGATGAAAGCCAAAGCTGGTGGTGAACATTGAAATCCCTAAAATGGAGATCTCAGCAAAGGAAAGTGAGATAAGATGTGCTCCACCTTGGAAGTCAAATAGTCAAAGAATTTTACATAGTCAGAGGAATTAGGTGAGAGGTATACAGCACAGATGAATTTAGTTAGAGAGTGACATTGAAGTCTTAGCCAGATGGTAGAAAATTCTGAAGATTCAAGATTGTGGGCACGAGAGCAAGTGGTGTCGTTACGCACGTATGCGCAACATCCAGCTTTGGATTGAAAATGAGGATAGAGCAAGTAGGAGGGAACAGAAAAGGGCTGCTGTCAGTAGTCACAGACAACTGTGTTTCAGTTAGGAAGAGAAGATGAGGTTTAGTAGAGGAGAGGTGGTGTTCCACAGATTGAAAATTAGAACGAAGGCCACGAATGTTGCAGAAATTGATAGTGAAAGTATTAGATGAAGTGTCAAGACACCCAAGGTCGACAGCAGAGGGCAGTCCGACCTGGGGACATTTATGGTCCCCTCCCCAGAGGGGGACTCCGAGGCAGGGCGTGGTGAAGCCATTATTAAATTTTGATTTGAAGAGAGTGTAAAAGTGTAAGGTGTTGTAGTGTAGTGTAGGAAGTAGTAGAAGTTGTCTTTAGAGGGCAGGCTGCAGCTGCTCAATTGTATAAATGAGACCACAAAGGGAACCGGGAAGAGAGGACACGGGGAATCACTCAGTCTGCAGCACTGCCTACATCCCCGTAAGTACCTCTCCTGGAGTATTCCACCGGGCGGCAGGTGACTACTGCCTACTCCGCTTAACGAACGTTCGTTTAACGAATTTCCGGTTTAATGTACTATATAAAGTTAGACCAAAGATCCGCATAACATACAACCACATCTGTTTTAGCAAATTTTTTGGGTTTGAATTTGCTGGGTGAGGGACCGAACGCGGTAGTTTCACTGTGATTGACTGGCTCCTCGCCTCTGTCTCTAGCGCTCCTGGAGCTGGATCCAAGATTCTTTAGCAACGTCAGAGCAACCTCTTGCAGTGAAATGGCATCCATGAACGCTTGGAGGGACGGTGACAAGGTTGCTTTCAGGTTGCTCTGAGGTTGCTGGGAACACCACCTTGAGAGGTGGTGTTACTGTCTTATACACTTAACCCTCAGCTATCGCGCCCAATTGGGGCCGAAATAGCCGCACCATAGCTGAAAACGTGATAGCCGAATTGATCTTGGCGGGAAGGCAGTTTTGGCCAATGAGTGCTTAGATATTCCATGACGTCATGGCGGGGCATGTGATAGCTGGCATCTGAGGTCGCAATAATGAAATTTTAGCAGCTTTTCATGGGTGCGCGATAGCAATTAAACGCGATAGCCGAAGTCGCGATAGCCGAGGGTTGACTGTATATGCATTTATGTTCACAAAACAACATTTCTATTAGCTTTTTACAAACCTTGCCCCAAGAAAGGATTGTTTTGTAATGCATAAAGTGAAATCTTACATGGAATACCAAAAAATAAAGCAGAGATAAGACGAGCCACAGACGAAGCGGGAGACTCGCAGCCACTCGGCAGCTTCTTCTTCTTCTTCTTGTGACCCTTTTGCTTGCGTGTTACTTTCATCATGATGTTTATGTTTTCACTCCTCTCTTGCCTGCTATAATGGATATCATATCTTAGTATTCATATACACTCATGCCACGAAGATAACCTTGACTCCGTGGCACTGAGTGATAGTGAATTACTAATGAAAAGCGCAGTATTTCATTAATAATTCACTGTCACTCAGTGCCACAGTTATCCTCATGGCATGAGCATATATGAATACTAAGATATGATATCCATTATAGCAGGCAATAGAGGAGTGGAAACAAATGTCATGAGGAAAGACAACACGCAGGCTAAAAGGGTCACAAGAAGAAGAAGTGGCCGAGTCGCCGCTAGTCTCCCGCTTCGTCTGAGACTCATCTCATCTCTGCTTTATTTTCTGGTATTCCATGTAAGATTTCACTTTATGCATTACAAAACAATCCTTTCTTGGGGGCGAGGTTTGTAAAAAGCTAATAGAAATGTTGTTTTGTGAACATAAATGCAAGAATGTGAGAGAATTTGTACGTAGCTCCTCTAACTTACAATGACATCATAAAAGTAATGGTAAACCAGTGGCCCAATATGCTGTCAAATGTATATATAATTATTATTATTATTTTTTTTTTTTTTTACCCATGTGGTATGTTGGGAACCAGCCCCCTATTTCCATTATTTCCTATGGGAAAATTACGTCCGCTTAACGAATTTTCGCTACGAACCGCTTTGACACCCCCTATCCTGTTTGTTAAGCAGAGTATTACTGTATATGAGGTCTGTGGGGAAAAAAAAAAAAAAAGGGACTTGCCATACAAACTTTATGACGGTAAATACAGTATAATACATGTTCGTACCCTTCAAAGTACTCCCATACTGCTCTCATTGTTTGTCACTATCGGTATGCTCCTTGGAACCTGTGTTATGGCTATCTCTGTGAATTTTGTAGTATGTTGTCTACACTTTGAAAACGATGCCCTTTCAGGATGACATTCAACTTTGGGATATTAAAGAAATATATAAATAGGCCAAAATCTGGAAGTATGGATGGTAGGGAAGAACACCCTTTCCTTTAGTGTCCCAAATTAGTCAAAAAAGTAGAGATAAGTAACTTAGCCGATTGTTGCAATGCAACACCCAGCTTTTGCTTCCCCACACATGGAACCTCTTCCAACACACATCTTCCATAAAATACCTTTAAACTTGTTCACAGAACTCAAGTTAACAGTCTAACCTTGTGGCATGAATTTATGGAAGACCACTTCACAGTGATAAAAAGAAACAGTCAACATAGATGTTTGACTGACTTGTGCATGATTTTTGGTTTGGGTAACATTTGCCCAAGCCATTGACACAACTGTGCCTTTGCTTGAATACCATAGCCATAAACTGAAGTGTAGTCTTCTGTGCTGATGGTTTTTCTGAAGTTTTAATCAGCACTGGTACATTCTAGCAGTTCTTGGCTGATGTTGACACATTTCCTTTTCTGGTTGTTGGTCAACAGAGTGGTACAAAAAATTTAGACATGATGCATGTCTAGTTTTCAATAAAAATTTCATGACATATCTTAGGGCTAATGCCAATGTCCTGAACAATTTTGCACTGTCAAGTGATTATTGGCATGAATCATAGTAAACATCATCTATGTTTTCCTTGTTTGTTTGTTGAAAGTTGTTCTGATCTTGAATTTCCTTTAATCATTGTTCTGCATGTCTGAGTTTTTAATTTAATTAGATTTTATTTATTTTTTTTATTTTATTATTTTTTTTTATGTTATGGCCTATAGCGCCTGTAGGCACACTTTGAAGAGTGTATGGGAAGCACTGTTCAGCTTCTGCCCATTAGTGGCGCAGGCAATTTTATTTATAGTGGTACCCATATTAGGACCCATATCACCACCCAAGCGCATCTTGGGTGTAACCACGTAGAACCTGGGTATCATGGTGACATGTAGGTAACTTTAAACCACTCCACATCTGCCCGATCCCACACTCACCACATTATCCACTATGCCACTGCCTCCTCATAGATCTGCTGAAGCAAAGCCAGTGTTTAAGTAAAAGTATTGCCAATCTTAAAGCAAAACTTCACACATAAGATGGATAATTTTCACTTTGCAGAACAGTGTTACCTTCTTGAGCTCTGAATTGGTGACAAATAAAAGTAGCACATGTTTTGCCACTAGTTGTCAATGGTTTGTGTGTAATGATGAAAGTCCAATTTTTTATTTTTTATTAAAAACACCTCATAAAAGTAGGTATCATTACTTCATACTACACAAGAACACAGGATACTGGTGTTACTGTAGTAGTTCTGCCTTACTATATGTTACTGCTTTCAGTAGAAGTATTTCTGTTACCACCACCACCACCACTTTTACAACTACTACTACTACTACTACTACTACTACTACTACTACTACTACTACTACTACTACTACATCAACTTTAATCTAACATACAATGCTACATCTTCTGTGACTACTTTTCTAGCTTATTCTATACCACATCACATCACATCACATGGAATTACAATACAGGACACCACACCACACCATACTACCTCCAGTACTACTAGTATTATTACATTTTCTTTTTCTACTACCCCAACTACCACTGCCACATGTCTTTAGTATTACAGCTTTAATAGTGGCAGGGACAATTAAGACCAACCACAATCCTCGTGGGGCTTGGTGATAACTTTAGCTAGGTTGGTAATAAGCACCCAATCAGAAGTTCTGTCTCTGGGCACTCACTCTCATGAAGGTCTTCAGTTCAGGTCCTCTGTGTCCGGAAGAATGATGTTATCACGTTTTTATATATATATATATATATATATATATATATATATATATATATATATATATATATATATATATATATATATATATATAATTATGTACTTCTTTATCACTATGTCATGCCCAGCTTTGGAAAGTCATGAGGATAAAACAGTCATAAGGACTAGTTATCAGGGATTGGGTTTTGAAAGAATATTGATTTTATTTATATTTTATGCAGTTTAGGAATTTATATTATATATATATATATATATATATATATATATATATATATATATATATATATATATATATATATATTTATTTACATTTTTATTTGTTTTGTATGTCAGCTCCCTTTATATGAAAGGAATACTACTAGTAGTACTAGTCATATACGCATCACATACACACATGAATTATTACTAATTACTGTAGACTATTTCTAAGAACTTGTATATAAGATTACATATATAAGATAACCAGTTATGAAGACAAAGTTTGAGTAGGTTAAGGATGGTATAGGAACTTTTGAGTGCGAGTTATATAAATAAGAAAACATTTTAAGAGATATTACAATGTTGCAGATAATAGTAAATAGAGAACTAGACTCGCATGATGAAGATTGCCTTACATGTGTAAGGTGTTAGAGTATAAACCATGCTAGATAATGAGAGGTAGGGTGATGCTGGGGTGTAGTCAGTGAGAAGTTGAATATTTAACCTATAGGTAAAAGGATTGAGAAATTAAGTTAGATATAATAAAGCATAACAGAAGATATCCAGCATTGCTCATAGTGTTGAAGAAATAGCAGAATATTGCAGCAGAAGCATTAAAAGTACAAAGATAATGCTATATATTGTAAGGCCTGATAGAAGATCGAGGGGATATCTAGTATAGCCCATGGTATTCTAGAAGTACCACAAGAGTGAAGCAGGTGTTAGGAGTAGTGATAGGGTTTAACACAGATGATTGACATAACCCGGAGTGTTGCAGAGCAGGTTAAGCAACAGGAATTGTCTAGTTTCTGGCTGGAGCGACTATTATATTATTGTAGTTATAAATATATCTGAAGCATGGTAGGTCTAGATGGATGGCAAATGCTCAGTGACAGTGCAAGCATCTGGGTGGTGATTTTGTTGTAGTGGCCTGATAAAAGTGGTAGGATGAGCTACCGGAGCTGTAGAGACAGTGAAAGTACCACTATCATTATATTATAATAGGGATTAGTAATAAGTGGTAGGGATGATCTGGGATGTTGCAGGCTATATAATTTCAAGAAAAATTATTTCATTGTAATCGAGGCTGATGAGTATAGTGTATTGGTAACTTCATTGTAATAGAGGGTGAAAAGTGGTAGTTGTAACCTGAGGTGTAGAGACAGTTTAGTTCCTAGGGAGGTGACTTGATAGATGTTGAGGCTGGTAAGAAGTAGTACAGATAGTTACCATATATGGGGCAACCATAGTGAGAAGTTGGTTAATCTGCTATGCTCACTTTCACAGCAAGTAGGAAAACAAAGATAAGAGCCAACACAAACATTTTATCATTGAAAATATACCAGATAGTATATTTTCCTGAAAACTACTCTTGCTGTGCAGTGCCATTTCCCCGAGTCATAAATCTTCTAGAATGACAATATCCACTGGTAACTGATTAACTGTGAGCAGATCAGAGGTCTCATGATGAAAGGAGAAAGCAAGCACATTGCTAGTGGGTGTAGCAGATTAAACATATATTTTCTTTAAGTATAGGGGTCAGGTGCAGGTTCATACAGGTAAGATGTAGATCTAGCTGGGTGGGGCAGGGGTCAATAACATGCCTGGTCTGGGTATTACAGTTTGTGCCAGCTGAACTCAAAGATGACAAGTACTGGGCACGCCGCCGCAAGAATAACCTGGCAGCCAAACGTTCCCGCGATGCTCGGCGATTGAAGGAAAACCAGATCGCCATGCGCGCCAACTTTCTGGAGAAGGAGGTGAGAGAGAAAGAGAGAGAGTTTTGAGTTTTGTATTAAATCTGGATTGTTGTTCCTCATGGATACTCAAAAGTGTAAAAAATATGAGCTAAAGTTAGTCAATATGTGAGTATTAATATGTAGAAATAAAATAGCTTGCTTCACTCTTATGCAAGAAAGTAATTGATTTTTGTACTAGAAGAGAGAGAGAGAGAGAGATGGCAGGAAACCATGTTTAAGAATTTAAACTGAAGAGATTTTAAGAAAGAAGGGAATATCCAACTTTAAGAGAGGATGATACAGTTAAGTTAGTTGGGTAGACAGGTGGGAGATAGAGCCTGTATCAGTATTACATCTCTCCTAAACAGTCAGCCATGGTAATCATCAAGATTTAGTAAAGTCATGCATCTTGAATGTTTTGTCACAGGCTTTACTCTATAAAACACTATGAGTTCCATAATGTGTGAAGCTCCTGATCAATTTTTCTGTCAAAAGATGAGTTGAGGTTGCATCAAAAAGGAGGAAAGAGTGTCAGATAGAGAAGTAGGTATCCAGGTACAGAATTTGATGTAAAAATATAACAGCCTTACTTGATGTCTTTACCTGCTAAATGTTATGGTTCTTCAAATGCTTGAATACAATACAGAATGGATGACAGAACTTAAGCTGTTGAATCATAAGATAATGGTATGGCAGTTATGTGGTCCATGTATTTAGTACACCAGAGCCACTGACAGAATTTAGGTTGTGGAAGTACAAGTTAGTGCTGAAATAGTTATGTGGAGATAGTTATGTGATAACCATGATAACACATTTATTTATACCAAGAAACTTCATACCCAAGTTGTGGTATCTTACTAGTGTATGTACCTGTGTGCATGTGAATGAACAGTTTGACCAACAAATCATAAAAAATAGGATTATGGATTGACTTGTCAGACTTCCCTCTATACAAAGCCAATACTGATGTTATATTTGGAGTGAAAGATTTTCTTACTGGTCATGTTATTTCAGAAAGTATAACTGAAAATCCTTAGAAATGCTTTAACTTTCCTTGCTGACTAATTTGACATATTTTCTTGAAGTACAAGCAACATCATCAGTGTTGGGTAAGCAGGATGTTTTTGTGAGATCTGGTAGAGAAAATTTTCTGTCATAGTTGTCACAGTAACTGGAAAGCACTGGTACTGTGTATAAAGGGGAGATGTGGATGTATGGAGTGGTGGAAGGGCCTCCCATACATGCAGTTTATGCCTCCGCATTTTATAGAATGATGCGCTGACCTCCGAGCTGCAGAAGGCCCAGTCAGTGGTGGAGGCCCTCAAGAAGAGACTGGCCGTGTATGAGGTGGTCTAGCCTCCACCACTACCACCACCACCAAATCCACTCCACTCCAATCCTCCCCTCCACCAGGGTGAGGCCACCACTGGTGTTCACCCCTATTACACACACACACACACACACACACACACACACACACACACACACACACACACACACACACACACACACACACACACACACACACACACACACACACACACACACACTGGCTCTGCTGAAGGGCAAGAGCTTTCCCTGTCACTGCAACTCCCAATCTTATACATTTATATATATATATATATATATATATATATATATATATATATATATATATATATATATATATATATATATATATATATATATACAAACATCTAAATATTATTATTATTATTAATAGTACCATATTTTATGCTTTGTAAATAAAGATTTTTATGATAAATGCTGAAGAGCCATAAACTGTAGATACAGTGTTAAGTTTACAATGATGATGTTTTAAATAAAGTGTTATTTTCTTGCCTTGAATTGGATGCATGGGTCTCCTTGGCTGGTTGAGGGAGGGAGGACAAGCTGAGCACCAAACAGCACATTTATACCACACTGCTGGACTCACTAGCTAAATTAAGCATATTTTAATTTTGCTGAATTCTGCTATTACACCTTCATTTTGATCTCGTGTGTGTGTGTGTGTTTCACTGTTTGATCTGCTGCAGTCTCTGACAAGACAGCCAGACGTTACCCTACGGAACGAGCTCAGAGCTCATTATTTCCAATCTTCAGATAGGCCTGAGACCAGGCACACACCACACACCGGGACAACAAGGTCACAACTTCTCGATTTATATCCCGTACCTACTCACTGCTAGGTGAACAGGGGCTACACGTGAAAGGAGACACACCCAAATATCTCCACCCGGCCGGGGAATCGAACCCCGGTCCTCTGGCTTGTGAAGCTAGCGCTCTAACCACTGAGCTACCGGGCATGTAAGTGTGTGTGTGTGTGTGTGTGTATTCACCTAGTTGTAATTTTACAAGGCCTGGGTATTCTACTCGTGTGGCCCCGTCTCCATATCTACACACATCCAACTTTCCTTTAAAACTATGCACACTCCACGCTGACACCACCTCCTCACTCAAACTATTCCACACCTCCACACATCTTTGTGGGAAACTATATTTCTTCACATCCTTCAAGCATATTCCCTTGACTATCTTTTTACTATGCGATCTCGTAGTTCTATTTAAATTTTCCCCTCTCAACATCATTTGCTCATTATCCACTTTATCCAAACCGTTCAACAGTTTATAAACCTGTATTAAATCTCCTCTTTCTCTTCTTTGTTCCAAGGTAAGCAAATTCATTTCTTTTAATCTCTCCTCATAGGTCATTTCTGCCAATTCCGGAACCATTTTTGTGTGTGTATTTACCTAATTGTATTTACCTAATTGTAACATACGGGAAAAGAGCTATGCTCGTACTGTCCCGTCTCCATATCTACTAATGTCCAGCTTTTTCTTAAAATCATGAATATTCCTTGCGTTGACCACTTCCACGTCTAAACTATTCCATGCTTCCACCCTTCTATGAGGGAAGCTATATTTTTCACATCTCTCCTATAAGTGGCCATTTTAGTTTTTTCCCATGCCCTCTCGACATTCTTTCATTCCACATACACAGATCTTCCCTATCCATTTTTCCATGCCAATCATCACTCTGTATATTGCTATCAGGTCTCCCTTTCTCTTCTGTTTTCCAGGGTCGGAAGTTGCATTCTTTTCAGTCTGTCTTCATAAGTCAAATCTCTTAAGTCAGGCACCATTTTTGTTGCAGCCCTCTGTACTTTCTCTAGTTTCCTTATGTGTTTCTTTAAGTTCGAGCCCACTGTATTGTTGCATATTCAAGCCTCGGTCTTATCATTGCAGTAATTATTTTCTTCATCATTTCTTCATCTAAATATCTGAACGCCACTCTTATGTTCCTCAATAAGTTCAATACTTCTCCAATTATTTTGTTTATATGTCTCTCTGGCGATAGGTCATTGGTAATTGTCACCCCAAGGTCTTTTTCTTCATGACTGGTTTTATGTCTTCATTTCCTATCTTGTACATACTCCTGATTCTTCTTTCACTCTTGCCAAACTCTATTTTCTTGCATTTTGTCGTGTTGAACTCCATTTGCCATGTACAGCTCCATTTCCATATTCTGTCCAAGTCTTCCTGGAGTAGTTCGCAATCTTTGTCACATCTCACTTTTCTTAACAATTTTGCATCGTCTGCAAATAGGCTCACATAACTGGACACCCCATCCACCATGTCATTTATGTAGACCGCGAACATTACTGGTGCCAACACTGATCCCTGTGGAACTCCACTCTCCACCAAGCCCCATTCTGATGGTCTGTCCTTAATTATTGTTCTCATTTCTCTTCCTACCAAAAGTCTTCCATCCATTTTAGTAAACTGCCATGCACTCCTCCTACCATTTCAAGTTTCCAGATCAGTCTCCGGTGTGGTACCTTATCAAAGGCCTTTTTTAAATCCAGATATATTCCATCAGCCCAACCATCTCTTTCCTGTATTACATCTATCACCCTCGAATAGTAACATATCAGGTTTGTCGTGCATGAACGCCCTTTTCTAAAACCAAATTGACACTCACAAAGTATGTCATTTTTCTCCAAGAAGTCTGTCCATCTATTCTTCACCACCCTCTCACACATCTTAGCTACCACACTTGTAAGTGACACTGGTCTATAGTTCAATGGGTCTCTCTTGTTACCTGATTTATAGATTGGGACAATGTTAGCTCTTTTCCAGTCTTGGGGCACTACACCTTCCCTTAATGAGGCATCAATTACTTCACAAACTTTTTCTGCCAGTTGCTCCTGCATTCTCTTAAAATCCATCCTGATACCCCATCAGGTCCCACAGCTTTTCTCACTTCTAAACTCCCCATCATATTCTTGATCTCCTCCACAGTTACTTGAAACTCCTTCATAATCCCTTTCTGTTCCATTACCAGTGGTTTGTCAAAAGCAGTCTCCTTTGTGAATACCTTCCGAAAGCATCCATTCATAGCCTCTGCCATTTCCTGGGATCTTCACTGCATACTCCATTTACTTCTAAACTTTCAATACTTTCTCTATTTTTGATGTTGTTGTTCACATGTCTGTAAAAAGCCTTGGTTGGTCTTTACATTTATCAATTATATCCTTTTCTTGTTTCTTTCTTTCTTCTCTTCTAATCAACACATATTCATTTCTTGCTCTTTTGTAACTTTCCCACTGCTTAATCCGTCTTTTCCTTCTCCACCTCTTCCATGCATCCTCTTTTCTTGTTCTAGCCTTTTCACATCTATCGTTAAACCAGTCCTGCTTTCCAACTTCTCTATGTTGTCTTATTGGTACAAATTTTTCTCACCTTCTTTGTATATTTTTATAAATTCCTTCCACTTTTCATTTGCTCCTTAGCACTCTTGAATTTCATCCAATTTGTCTCTTGAAAGAATTTCTTTAGGTTTCCAAAATCTGTCTTGGCATAATTCCATCTTCCCACTTTATATTCTTCATTTCTTCTAGATTTCTCTTCATCTATCACCTTGAACTCCAAAACTGCATGATCACTCTTTGCTAAAGGGCACTCCACCCTCATCTCCTCAATGACCATTGGCTCTGTACTAAAGACCAAGTCCAGTCTTGACGATGCTCCCTCTCCTCCAAACCTAGTATCTTCTTTGACCCACTGAGTTAACACATTTTCCATTGCCAGTGTCAATAGTGTATTTCCCCATGTTGTCTCTGATCCTTCCATTGACCAGTCCTCCCAACACACCTCTTTACAATTAAAATCTCCCATCATTATAGTTCGTTCACAGCCACCCAACATTTCTTCCAGACATGTTCCTGTATCACTTATCATTTCTTCATATTCCTGTACTGACCATGCATTTGTCTTAGGTGGTACGTACACCACTATGTAGTGCCTCTTTTTCCTTCATTAGTTTCTGCTCTGATCTTTAGCACTTCTGCCTTTCCCATACCTTCTTTCACTTGATCCACCTTTATATCTTTTTAACCAGCAACATCACTCCTCCTCCCATCTTACCTACTCTATTTCTTTTCCAAACATTATATTTCCTTCTCCAACCATCATCAGGTCTTCTCCCTCTCTCAGTTTTGTTTCAGTAAGACCCACAATATCTGGGTTCTTGTCCCTCAAGTAATCGTTGAGTTCTAAAATCCCGATATCACTCCATTTATGTTGGAATACATTACATTCGCTCATACGTAAGTTTCTTTAGTCCTTTCTTGCTGTACTTTTCTGGGTTATGAACCACTTCCTCAGTCTCATATCCAAGATTCTCCAGAAAAACTCTTTCTTCTCCTCTTCTGTCCTCTCTTCATTTTTTTTCAAAGCCTCCTTTCTCAACTCATTTAACATTTCTCTTTCCTTTTCACCGAGATCTCTTCTCAACCAAATCTTCCTTGTTGTTTCCTGCTGGGCTAGCCTCCATGACTTCTCCACCAATTCATCTACATCCTTTTGTGACTTAAGTTTGATTCTTATTGGCCTCATACCTTCTCCTGTGAACTTTCCAATTCTATGGAAGTCCTCTATTTCTTGTACTAGGTCTTTGTGTGTGTGTGTGTGTGTGCATGGGCACATGCATGTGCAAGAAACCTTGTAATAGGAACTTGGAAATAGGGAAAGAAGAATGTGTACAAATTTACTATACACATTTTAGAATTATGTGAATAGATTAAATATGGATATGGCAACAAAGATATGACATCCTTAAAGAAATTAGTTATCCCATACAAAACTGGTCTTACATCATGAAGGTGGCTTTAGCACTGGAGCATCAGCAAAAGCCCTGTCCCTGCCTGCTTGATATTCACAAGTTCCATAGCCATTGTAAAGGCACCCTCGTCCCTCTCACATGTAATACACTCTTACTATCCTAATCAGAGAGTGTCTAAATGTGTACCCACGTTAAGAGTAATTCATATGCTCTATCTTACTACATACTAGTACCCTTCCCTCTCCTCCTCTTGCCTTATATTAAATACGTTGCTGCCATATCACCAACTTTGCACAGCTATGGCAGATAATCCATCCCACACACACACACACACACACACACACACACACACACACAGAGATGGATGGGTAGACACAGTATACCTGAACATTAAAAAGGCATTTGATCAAGTCACTCACGGAAGACTTCTTTGGAAACTAGAGATCATAGGAGGACTGCGTGGAACCTTGCTCAAATGGACAAGAGATTATTTGAAGGATAGGAAAATGAGAACTGATCAGAGATACATACTCATCTTGGAGTACAGTAACTAGCGGAGTGCCACAAGTGTTAGTGTTAGCCCCCATTATGTTTCAAATTTATATAAACAACATTCACATTTGAGATAAACAGCTATATGAATTTATTCGCTGATGCTGCAAAGTTGCTAAAAGTTATCAGAACCAGAGAGGACTGTCTATTGTTACAGGAAGATTTAAACAAGATCTATATGAATGGAGCAAGAAGTGGAAATTGGAGTTTAATTCCAAGAAATGTCACATAATGGAACTAGGAAAGAGTAAGAGAAGACCAGTATGGAACTATTTAATGGGACAAGAGCAATAATGAAGACAAAAGAGGAAAAAGATCTTGGAGTGATCATACAAGAAAATCTGAGCCCTGATAAACACATAAACAAGATATTTGGACTATCATGTAAGATGTTGACTAATATAAAAGTGGCATTTCATTACGGGACCGCCGTGGTACAGTGGAACCATGCGTGCTTTGGGATCCGAGGGGTCTCCAAGCGCACGGGTTCGAATCCTGTCCACGGTCTGAGTGCAGGTTGGGCTTCCTCATTCAGGGCAACGGTTTCCTAGCGGGTGGGCTTTGAGATAGGAGGTACCCTAAAAAGTATCCCCTTTAGCCCATAAATTCCCGTGAAAAGCCCACATGGTATAAACATGGTATGAATAAAGATATGATGAAAAAAATCATCTCAAGCATGATACGGCCAAGGCTAGAATATGCAGCAGTGGTATAGTCTCCGAGCTCTAAAAAAGATATAAGAAAACTGGAAAGGATACAGAAGATTGCTACAAAGATGGTGCCGGAATTAAAGGACCTCCCATATGAAGAATGACTGAGGGAAATGGGACTGCCAACCTTACAGGATAGAAGAGAACGTGGGGACCTAATAACAATGTATAAGATAGTAAGTGATATTGAAAAAATAGACAAAGAAGACCTGGTGCTGTTGGCAGAAGAAGATGGAAGGACAAGAGGACATGAAAAGAAGATCAGGATGAGGCAGTGTGTGAAGGATGTTGGAAAATAGTTTTCCACACAGAACGGTGGAAAAATGGAATGCATTGAATAAGGAAATTGTTGCAGCACATAGTGTGCATATCTTTAAAGAAAAACTGGATAAATGGAGATATGGAGACAGGACAATATGAGCGCCGCTCGAACCCTGTACAATACAACTAGATAATACACACACACACCGCGTAGTGTAGTGGTTAACACACTCAGCTCAACCGAGAAGGCCTGGGTTTGAGTCCCGGGTGCGGTGAGGCAAATGGGCAACCCTATTAATGTGTAGCCCCTGTTCATCTTGCAGCAAGTAGGTATGGGATGTAACTCGAGGGGTTGTGGCCTCGCTTTCCCAGTGTGTGGAGTGTGTTGTGGTCTCAGTCCTACCCGAAGATTGGTCTATGAGTTCTGAGCTCACTCCATAATGGGGAAGGCTGGCTGGGTGACCAGCAGGCGACCATAGTGAAAAAATTACACACACACACACACACACACACACACACACACACACACACACACACACACACACACACACACACACACACACACACACACACACACACACACACACACACTCTCTCTCTCTCTCTCTCTCTCTCTCTCTCTCTCTCTCTCTCTCTCTCTCTCTCTCTCTCTCTCTCACATAGTGCAGTACTTAACACACTCGGTTCACAGCCGAGAGATCCTGGGTTCAATCCCTGGGCGAAGTGGAGAAGGCTTGGTGATCTCCTCACACCTGTGCCGCTGTCCACCCAGCAGTGAGTGGGTCCCGGGTGTTAGTCGAGGGTTGTGTCCCACCTTTCGTGGTGGTGGCCTGGCACCGGCCGCGGCGTGTAGCTGAAGGGTGCTAACACATGATTCCCAAACCCAGCTTTGGCCAAACTACACACACACACACCATATATGAATGAAAAGATGATCAGGAAGTAGTGTAATTATCCTTTAAGAAAAAAGGTATAAGGAAGTTGGAGAGTTCAGAAAGCAGCAATGAAGATGGTACTAAGACATGAGGGACTTGTCAGGATTTCAGCTACTCATGACAAAAAAAAAAACACCAAAGCAAGATACAGTAATCCCACAGCAGTCACATACTCCAAATAGAATAGTTTAGACCAGGTTTTGAACGTAGAACCGAAAATCATAAATCTGATTCAAAGAATATAAAATATTGACTTAAGAGTTATCTAGTTATATAAATAGAGTGTGTTCAATACAAACTAATTTTACTAAAGTGATCTTACAATGTCATGCAATATTTTTTTTCATATAGTTTTGTGTTCATTCATATATATTAATCCAATTATGTATACTGACAGCAATGATTTCCTTTTTTGGTGTCACCTCTATATCACCCTTTTATCAACCCAAGCTATCTCCTATTTCTGCAGTTATATAAATATATAACCTTATCTCACAATGAAGAAGTCCATAAAAAGATGAGACCACAGGTGGTTGGACTGATACTGAAGTGAAAGAATAGGCAAGTACAGTTAACATGGAAGAAACAAAATTTAATGATCAGTAAACTTGAATAACCAGAAATCTTGTAGCAAGAAATTAGGCATAAAAATGATAACAGCAATGTGGAACTATTTATTTTTGTGAAATTTATATATTCAGGAAGTTTAAATGTAAGAACTGATTAATTAATGCAAGACAAAAAAAGATCATATGGTGTTATAGTAATGGAAGAAAGAATGGTGTATATGTTGCAGCATCCTGAGATGAGATGGTCACTTGCAAAGAAAGAAGACCAAGTATGTATTATGTGCGGTATAATGTAGGAATAGAAAACTTATTACTGGGTTGCAATACTTTTTAAATGAGGATAAAGATATGACAAAAAAGTCAACGAGTGTTGAAATTTGCTGTGGGTATGAGAAAATTCTCAGTTGAATGGATGAGCAGTCTTAAGAGTTCTTTATAACAAGAGATGGAAAAGTGGACTTGAGAGTAAAGGACGATGTAAATAGAGCAGATCAGATTTAAGCAATTTCTCAAGGATATCACAAGGAACTGGAATCAAAATAAAGAAGTAACACTTAGATTTACTTGAATATTTCCAGGATTTTAAGAAGTGATGGAACTTTATTAAGTATTGTCTATAATATTTTTTAAAAGTATCTCAAGTCATATTCTGACTTTGGATTCCAGGTATGACAAATATAGTACATAAAGAGGGGAAAATAACTTTAAATTGGATACTAAATGAAAACATGTGAAATGCAAATTAATCATATCATAACAGTAAATGAAGAAGGTAGCTTAGAGAATGTAGGAGAATGGACTAGATGCATTGTTGTTTTGTTCCTTGCTGGGCAGAGCTGATGTAGGGGCTAATAAACAGTTTGTTTCCTAATATTAAAAGTTTAGGAATGGAAGGAAGTCAGTGAGTGACAAGATAGAATGGTTTGAGTAATTAGTTTGTATGAAAGGTGCTAATCGGCATCTGTACATATAGGTGAAGTGATAAAAATAATTAAAAATAAAGGCTTTGAGCCACTTGAAAGATGGAAGGGTCGTATAAAGGAATACGTGAGAGATTATAATGTGAAAAAAAATGGGGAGCATTTAGCCAGAGAGATAGAGGATCTTGTGTCACGGCCAGGCTCTTTGGAGGACAATTACAGTGGGAGTGAAGCATCACAGATAGATAGGCAACTAGAAGTAGTGTTTTTGGTAGACTAGAAAAAAATGTGAAAAATTTTAATAACCCTTGAGAAACACAATACAAAGGACAAGTAGAATATAATGTAGTTTGTTGAGGTGTAGTCAGACTAAACAGATTGAACCAAATAATATGTAAACATAAAGCCTGTTACTTAAAAAGCATTCTAGTGGCAGTTATAGAATTTTTTTTTCAGTTGGATGTGGTGGATGAGAAGAGTTATATTACCATAATGGTCTACAAAGTATGTTTCTTTACCAAACTATGGTAATACTTCCTTTATTCTGTATTGTTGGCATTTATTTTTTAAAGATGAGGAGGGATGTATAGAGCAGTGCTAATTGAGTGGGAATAGAGTGACAGGAACATGGGGCCGCCATGGTGCAGTGGGACCGCACGCGCTTTGTGGGCCCCAGGGTTCTCAAGTGCACGAGTTTGAATCCTGACCACGGTCCGAGGTTAGGAAGGGCATCCACTCAGGATAATGGTTTCCAAATGCCAAAACCAAAGTCCTCCTGACTCCTTTGTCAGAAGGTACCGTCCTAGCCCTAATGTGATAGGGAAACCAGACGTTAAAAAAAGTGACAAGAACCTGATAAACTGGTATGTTAGTGATTCAGAAAGGCAGTGGTGGTAGAGTGGGAGTGGAAGGGTATCCAGGTATGCAAGGAGATAACTACAAAGGCAGAGTGAGCTTCTTGTTACAGGCTACACATAGTGTACAGTAACTAATTATTTATTTACTTTTTGTATTTGTATTTGATAAAGGAAAGAAAAATCTTTACTATTAATGACTGAATATATCATGTATCCAGAAAATCCATAAATCCTTCCTGTTCCTCGTGTGAAACAATAACTTTTTAGCTACTAATGGGTTTGTCTTGAGTAGAGTTTAACCTTGATTGATTCACATTTAAACATTCACTTAAAAGTCAGTCATTTATTTATAAATATGTGGGACAGTATTTACAGGTAGGCAGCTTGGATGACTTTCACAGTGAAGCAGGCAGTACTTTAAAGTGCCAGCTGAGTGACTCATGCTGACACTTTGACTCAAATACCAAAGGAGCATCTAAAGCTAAACTGGGTCTTGCTGATTCTTAGGTAGTAATTTTGGCATGTGAAGGCAAGTGGATGTAGCACCACAGTTTTTGAGCAATTCTCCCTCTCTGATTGATCATGATATTCAAATCTTATTTCTGAATGAACAAAATTATTGTATTCCCTCTGAATCTTATACCAATTCATGCATTTTGTGTCGGTATAATCTCGTTTTTCACAAAGAAATAAGGATGTTGTTAGAACTATATGAATCATATCAATAACAATTGTTAACTTTAAAAGTTTGACTCAGTCCAACTCTTATGTTTAGAGTTGTGCTTAAGAATTGGTTTAAAATTTAAGCCAGATCCAAAGATAGCTTGCCGAAGCACCTCTTGCCACATCCGTCACAAAGAATACTTCTTCATGTGTAATCTATTTAGTTCTAACAGTTCAGTCACTCAGGTTATCAAGAATATCCTTGTGTGGCTGATAATCATTCTTGAAGTTGCATGCTCAGCCTCAACAGTCAGCCGTCTTTGTTTGGTTAACTTAGTCTCAAGCATAACTCTTACAACTGTAAGAGTTACTCTTATAACTGTAAGAGTTATGCTTGAGACTAAGTTAACCAAACAAAGATGGCTGACTGTTGAGGCTGAGCATGCCACTTCAAGAATGATTATCAGCCACATACGGATGTTCTTGATAACCTGTGTGACTGAACTGTTAGAACTAAATAGATTACACATGGAGAGGTGTTCTTTGTGACGGATGTGGCAAGAGGTGCCTTGGCAAGCTGCACAGGAAGGAGTGATGTGCTAATGTTAGTAATTAAAGTAATAGTGTTATTTATCCAATGGGAAATGCAGCTCTGCAGCAATAATGAGCTTGAGTCTTCCTCTCTCCTTAGTAGTAGAGCCTCATACATCTTTCCTCACTGACTGGACAAGGAAGGAAAGTCTCACCATCAGTCCAGCTTGGTTTCCTGTATTATCTTTATTAACATTAGGGGTCATCATTGTCTTCACTTCATACTAAATAAAAGGGACAGGAAAGGAGAAGCTGCCAAGTGGGCAATGCTGGCTCAAGAAAGTAAAAACTGAGCAAAATACACACACCTTAGTTGGGCTCTAATTAGCTTAATAAAATACACAAATTTGAAAGTTAATATCCTTACAAAATCTATGATGGATGATTATTTTTTGTTATTCAATATAGAAAAATGTAAAAGAATTGCATTATTTACTAAAAATTGAGAAATATGAGATTTTACAGTTTTGCTTTCTCATTATTTCATACTGGGACTTAAAGTTTGCCTCAGCTGCAGCCTTAAGAGCTCTCAGAAGATAAGCACAAGTCCAAGCAGAAGTCTGAGATGAACTCTTAGAAATCTTTATTAATGTGACCCTAGAAAATTAGTATAAAGTATTGATACAAGATGGAGATGTATAGTTCAGTCATTAAGTGAGTGCATTGTTCAGTGACAGCTACCATGTATCTATCCTGTGGATTACTATATAAGAGCATAATGTCATGTACAATGAACTTGCACCACATGATTTTCATTACCTACCCATTGTATCATTCTCTTCTACTCAATATGTACAGATCTGTGGAACAAAATATTTCAAATTATCTTCATATTTTTGCTCTTTCTTCTATCACCAGACAAAATTAATTTACTAGGTTTGTGATTTCCTGCCAGCAGAAGAGTGTTTTCTGTGTATCTGTGTCTGTGTGTTGTATCTTCTCTGTGATGGTGTGATGGTAAGAGTGCCTACATTGCTTCTCACAGAATCTTGCCTTGCGGAGGGAGCTGGAGAGTGTGGCCCAAGAGGTGGACAGTCTGAAGACACGCCTTGTCAAGTATGAGAAAGTGTGAAGCATGTTGGGCTGCTACTGTCACCATCACCACTACCACTACCATCGCCACCGCCATCCTCACCACCACGATCACCACCCCACCTCCACTACCACTACCTCCACCTCCACCACCACCACCACCACCACCACCGCCACCACCACCACCACTACTGCTGCCGCCACCACCACCAGTCACCCAACACCCTACTCAAGATAGATTCCTCTCATTTCAGTGTATGTAAATTAGTTTGGTTTTAACTGTAGAGTATTGAAAAAAAGATTATATATATATATATATTCTCAAATACTATGTAAAATACCTTGATGTTTGGTAAAGTGTTGCACTGCGTGTCAGTCAGAGGGGTGTGGTGCCCCTTTATGGCTGGCTGGGGCCACATGTACCTTAGATGAAATTTTTATTGTGGATGGGTCACCAAGCACTAGAGTGAGGTGGCAGTAGCATGACAGGCAGCCCCCATATGATGGAGAGCAGCATGATCTGCTGCTGGTGGAGCATCTTGGGGAGTGCCTGCAGCACCATGAGGGGTGCTGGGTCAGGAGGGATCCCCCCCTTACAGCCCTGCCTTCACCTTATACGTTGCTGCACACACCTAGCCCTGGCCACACTCTGTAATCAGATTTTATTGTAAGGAAGTGTTCAAATCCAACCGTTGTTATGCATATGCAAATACATATATATATATATACACATTCACAAATATATATTTTGCTGTCTAGTGGAGTTGAAGGTAGCAGTCCAATACCTGAGGCATGTAGGAGGTTGGCCAAGTATCGTGAGGGAGCCGGCAGGAATGGGTCGGAGATGCACGGCCACATTTACTCAGTTCAAAAAAAGCCTCTTGGCCTTACCCATATTCGTTTTGTGGTCCGGTTCACAGTCTGCTTCTTGCCTTCTCGATCTCTTTAAGTGCAAGGCGACCAAGACCTGGTCATTTATTAGATTATGACAACAAACAAACAGTATAGCTGCCTTAGCCTGTACCCCAGCAGGCCAGGTCCCTTGGGGAGCCACAGCCCTGCCATACCCAGTGTATGCATGCCATCCACAGGCACTGCTACTCCCTGGGTTTGGGAACACCCTCACCATGGGGTGGCTGTCTGGTTGCCTGTCTCTCCAGGGAGTGAAGCCAATGCAAAGTGAGTGGTGTGCGGCAGGTCGCTGTGATAGCCTGTGGCCCAAGCGTGGCCCTGGAGCACTGGCCAGAGGCTGCAGGAATGTCCTCTCCTGTGTCCAATTGGTTCCTGTAATATATGATCAACCCCCAAATTACCTACTTTTCAAATATACAATAGTGATGCTTGCTCAATTTACCCTGTTGGTCATTTGTACAGTTTACTAAGGTATTGGAGAATAATAATAGAAAGAAGTTATATTTTTTGGTGAGAACTTGTATATTATATCTTAAACTATTATTAAAAGTTAAAGATAAATTGATAAATCTGATGACATGTACAAGAATTTTACGTTTAGCTGTTTTTCGCATAGGTTTAGTTAGTTGTTAGGGTTAAAGCAGGTATTAATGAAATCATTTGTTGTGTACATAGTGTAAAGGGAAAGGAATTTCTTGTGTGTGGGCACAATGTATGTTTGTGGCCACAGTGTGTCTGAACCCCCCCCCTTCTCTCTCTCTCTCTCTCTCTCTCTCTCTCTCTCTCTCTCTCTCTCTCTCTCTCTCTCTCTCTCTCTCTCTCTCTCTCTCTCTCTCTCTCTCTCTCTCTCTCTCTCTCTCTCTCACCCCCCCAAAACCCCCACCATTACTGCCACACGTCCTCAATCAAGCCTTCATCATTGTATTGTTAATTTTATTATTTCAGACTTTTATTTGTTAGTCTGTTCAGCTTTTCTCTTAGCCTGTGACTCACTCCCAAATGTTATGTAAAGTGTAACACAAGTTGATGTTTGCTTATCCTACATTGGTGGGTGAAGGGCAATGGTTACTACTTTCTACAGATTGGATGAAAATATTCCTTAAATGTATGAGATTGTTTCCTAGACATGCTAAATCATTTAGGAGAGGGAGAGAAAAAAAATCAGCTAAATAGAATAAAGGTAAGAATAGATGTGAAGTATGCAAAATAAGAACTTCAGAAGATAATTGGAGCTTAAAGAAGCTGTGAGGTCTAGTTACATAATATAGCAGTCCTTGTGAAAAGCATGTATACCTGATTCTCTTTATCATCCTCATTCACACATCTGTATAATCTTTCAAAGTTGATATTAACTTGGCATTAACAACCTGATTACCAAGTCAGTTCTATTAGTCTGGTTTGTATGCAAATTTAAGTTTTAATCTTTTTTTCATCAAAACAACAGGATGTTTTCTGTAAATTATTTCCAAAAGAAAACAAATAAATTATCTGGTGTTAGAGGACCAAAAACTAATTTGCAGTAGCAATGGAGCAGTCTGTGGTTCACTTACAGCTTGATTTATAAAGGGGTGGATTAGAATGACATGGGCACCAAGGAACTAAACTGGTGATAGAAGCTGAATATTGATTGCCCAGTGACCAATTACCTAATTACTATTTAGCTAATTAATATAGATTTCTGGTGTTTTATTAAACTCCCAGAAGAATTAGTGGTTTGTAGTTGCTGATTTACAGTGGTAATGATGCAGTGAATGTTCCAGTGGAGAATTTTAAGCATGCTTTATATGTTCATTTGCCTTTATGAAGCTGAGGTACCATCTACATCATTCTTGCTTGTGTAGAAGCAAATACTATATATATACATACACTTAAGTACAAAATTAGACATTTAGAGCTACAGGAGTGTAATCAATCTTAGTATTGTTAACTTGTTTGAGTGTTGTCTATTGCGAATGATCCAACAAGATGGTGATGGAGCAGCTCCTGACTCTCTGTAACTCCCTGGTGGCGATCAGCAGAAATTATGACGATGTGTCAATTGTACTATATTAAAATCCCAGTACCTTCCTGCCTTTTTAGAAACTTAATTTGCAACAATAAATTTGTGGTCTGATGACCTTTAATCAACAATATAAGTAAGTAACGGAAGGTCTTTGTTACCATTCTGCATTCAGTATAGCTTCATAATTCACTTGTGGGAGGAATTTCTGTAAATTTTTTACTTTCCCATATCTGACTTCATTGGCATATTGGGCTGGATATGGACACATTCCACTTATGCTTATGTTATGATGAAAATATTAGAAAATAAAGGAAGCTGCATGAAGCCATCTGGTCTACACTTGGCAGTCACTGTAAAAAACATAAGTACCCATTGCCATCTGTCACATCCATCCATAAAGTTGTCTAATTTTATTATAGTTCCATGATGACTCTGTATTAAATACCCAATTACTGTGTCTGTTGCATTCGATCACCAAACAGATTCCTTTTAACGTTTGAATTACATTTCTATATCTGAAATGGAATAAATTACCACTTGCAGGTCTACATTGTATATGAGCAACATGCATTTCTAAACTTCAAGTGTGAAGTGGTTAAGCATGTAAATTTAAACCAAGTTAGCAGTACAGCTGAACAAAAAGCAAGCAATCACAATAGTAAAAATATCTTACATGATTGCAGTAACAGAACAGATAGTGGTTTAGTAATGGAGGCGAGGCAAAGAATGCACTCCACAGTTATTGATATGCATATAACATGATGTATCAATGAACAGGATCGTGTTCTCATTTTCAACATTTCCTTAACATCATATAATATACGGGTGTAAATCTTCAGGTGTTCAGAAGGAAATTCAGAATTCAATATACAGGAGGCATCACATTCACATGTAAGATGCAGAATGATTTTTGAGCCACTTCTGTAAAAAAACAATGCATCTTAAATACCATCAAATATGATAAATGTAAAAGCAATTATATGAAATAAAAATAATACATAATCAAACAAAAATACCTGACCACAATGCTGATAGGTAGTCATGATTTTGACTCGAGGAAGATAAACAAGGGTAGGACACGGTGCTATGATTCATCTTGATCTATACAAGTTCAACTTTTTTTTTTTTTTTTTTTTTTTTTCAATCTGGACATATATATTAAGTTTGAAAGCTGGGCTTATTCCAGAGGAGACATATACTGAGGTAAGATTGCAGTAATGACAAAAAGGCTAAAGACAGGCAGTCAGAGGAGAGGAATTGATAAAATGAAAAGGTTTTGATTCCACCCTATCCAATAAAATTATATGAATGGAATATCCCCATACATGTGAAGAGTACTCCTTAGATGGGTGGATGAGGCCCCTGTACAGAGTTAGCAGTTGGAGTGGGTGAGAAAAATTGGTGAAGACCACTCAAAATGCTAACCTCATAGAAACTGTTTTAGCCAGAGAAGAGAGATGAAGTTTCTAGTTCAGATTATATATAAGTGAAGGACAGACCAAAGATATTCAGTGTAGAAGAGAGGAACAGTTGAGTGTCATTGAAGAAGAGGGAATAGTTGCCTAGAAGGTTGTGGCAAGTTGATAGATGGAGAATGAATATGAAAATATCTCATGGTACTCAAGGGATTATGATTCTTCCTATTGAGGATAGCTTAAAACTTCAGATAAGCAAGAGATTAAAGCAATATAGCAGTAGTTTGAGGGATTAGAACAGTCACCCTTTTCAGGAACAAACTGAATGCAAGCAAACTTCTAAGCAAGAAGAAAAAGTAAAAGTCGATATACGTAGTTGAAAGAGTAGATCTGGAAAGGTGCAAGTACAGAGGCACAGTTTTTGAGAACTAAAGGAGTGAGCCCATCAGGTCCATAAGCCTTCTGAAGGTTTAGGCCAGTAAAGGCATGGAAAACATCACTGTGAAGAATTTTTATCGAAGACATGAAATAGTCAGAGGGGGGGGGGAAGGAGAGGAAGGACAATCCCAGAAGCACCAAGAGAGTTATTTACAAAGGTTTGAGAGAAGAGTTTAGCTTTAGAGACAGATGTAATGACAGTGGTGCCATCAAAATGAAATAAAGGAGGGAAAGATGAAATAAAGTTTTTGGAGATGTTTTTGGCAACATGCTACAAATCTTGAGGGGAGTTGGATTTAGAAAGATTCTTATATTTTCTATTAATGAAGGAGTCATTGACAAACTAGAGTAAGGGCTTGGCATGATTTTGGGCAGAAATATAAAATGCATTCATTAGATTTAGGTGATAGAAGGCTCAAGTACTGTACGTTTTGTCGGTAACCTCTCTTGCCATTTATAGTGTGAAAACAGGCTGTCAAACCAAGGTTTGGCAGGTTTAAGTTGAGAGAAAGGGTGCAGAATGTACACCTCCTGATAGAAGGCTCAAGTACTGTACGTTTTGTTGGTAACCTCTCTTGCCATTTATAGTGTGAAAACAGGCTGTCAAACCAAGGTTTGGCAGGTTTAAGTTGAGAGAAAGGGTGCAGAATGTACACCTCCTTGTCAGACACTATCACCTTTGTGATGTGATCAGCACATAGAGATGGGTCTCTGACTCAGAAGCATTAATCATTCCAAGGAAAACCAGTACTACTATAATACTTACTCAGGTCCCCCCAACTGGCAGAGGCAAAATGACAGGGGCACCTCCGCTTTAGGGGATCCTGAGAAGGGATCGGAGAAATAGGACAAGAAACAGATATGAGATTGTGATCAGACGAGGCCAACAAAGAAGATAGGGTAACATTATAAGCAGGATTCGAGGTTAAGAAAAAATCAACAATGTTGGACGTTTCTCCAAGACGGTCAGGACTATGAGTAGAGTATTACCCCAGTTGCTCTAGGTCATGGAGGATAGCAAAGCTGAAGGCTAGTTCACTAAGAATCTCAGTGAGCAGGTTCGAATCCTGGCCATGGTCAAGAGTGTAGGAAGGGTTGGGGTAACGGTTCCCTAACAGGTTAGGCTTTCAAGTAGGATGTACCCATCCAAAATACCTCCTCTAGCCCGTAATTACCTTGAAAATCTCACATTGAAGTGGCGGCACATCAGCGTAACCACGGGCACCAAACTATTTTGTGTGCCCATAACTACTCTAACAGTGTCTCCACAGAGTGTTGGAGGGAATGGAGTTACGTAGTCCTTCAAGCTTTTTATTTGATAGGATTTTATTAAACACAAATATTAGTGCCTGTAATAAGAACAGAAAACAAGGTTTAGACGAAACATAACATAATAGCCTGTACTGACATCACAAATGAATGAGTAAACTCTCTAACACTACAGTATATGATGAAAATACTGACAAAAGTATATATACTCCAGCACACTTGTTCAGGGGATGGCCAGTCTGGGAATGTTGAGCCTTGCTAGCGTAAATACTGCTGAGGGTGCGAGATAAAATTTGTGACATGATTGACGTTAACCTCAGGTGACATCCAATGACCCTTTAATACACAAGCAGTTATCGCAAACAAGAATCACTTACCATCATCACAGTCCTCAAATCTTTGTCTAACAGAACTTTCACAGAAGGTGATGTGAGGCTATGTTCTCTACTGACAACTAAGACTGAGTCATCCACTCTGGACTGGTTCGCTACACTGTAGGATTTGGCACGTGCTCCATTAGCTTTCTTGTTTTCACATGTCTTCTTTCAGTCTCTCTTCAATTCACCTGATCTATTGCATTTTTATTTGCTTGCTTTTCTACGAACATCTTCATTCATCTTTTCTTCATTTGCTTTCCTTATTTCCTGTAACTTCATTCAATGAATTATTTTGCCTTTTTTTTTTTCCTTTTCCCAGCAACTTCACTATTTTTACTACTATAAGATACCTTATTTTACCCCACTTATCTTCTTCTATTTACTCTCTTATAATTTGATTGCTTTTTTTCCAGTATCTTCATTCAATTTCTCCTTTCTACTTGATATTTCAAGCACTTTTTCCTTGTTTGTCATTCAGTCTTTATTTCTATCGTTTGCTTTATCTTTTTCCTGCATTTTCATTCAATCTCTTCCTCTTACTTGATATTTTTATCCTCGGTTGTGGTTCTCTGCTTGTCTATCTGTCTGTCACGAGAGAAATATAAATCACTCAGTGGTTCATACAATACCTCGATGTGTGTGTGTGTGTGTGTGTGTGTGTGTAATTCACCACGGTAGTCTACTGGTCACCCAGCCAGCCTTCCCCATTACGGAGCAAGTTCAGAGTTCATAGACTGATCTTCGGGTAGGACTGAGACCACAACACACTCCACACACCGGGAAAGCGAGGCCACAACCAGTCGAATCTGCTAGGTGATTTTTCTTCTTCAATTCTTATCATTATTTTCTTTTTATTTATGTCCATTACCTTGACATGGGTAATAATTCATCTTGCTACTTATTTTTTAAGTATTAAAGATTATGTTTCTTTTTCAACATGTTTATTGGGCATTTCATAAGTACATATTTTTTCCCATAACAAAAATATTTTTTCCCATAACAATAATGATATTGATGATAATGATAATAACAGTAATAATAATAATAATAATAATAATAATAATAATAATAATAATAATAATAACAATAACAACAGAAAAGTTGTGCCACATGGCATGCGATTTCAATCAGGTCTTAATTCACATACGGAGTACAATTTAACGTTACGTTACACAAACTTCACCATTATAGTTAACTCTGTTGTCTCATCCCACAACTACTATTTTCAAAGTCCACAGGCATGATTAGTCAGGCTATCGAAAGGTTTTATTCTATAAGTGATGTAGAAATTTTGTTGATATGCTACTAAAACTGATAAGAATAGCATGGAAAACCCATGTCACTTCATCTGGAGCTTGAATGTGGTGGATGTTCAGCACATCAGTGTTTCATTGTATGCTTTTAAAAGACAAAATACGGAGTTGGAAGTAAAAAAAAAAAAAAACTACAACTTTGATTCTCTGAAGGAGTAAAGAGGCTAAACAAACTCAGGAACGAAAGCATCAGAGACAACACATGTTTCTTTATAGGCTATACACGTTTCAATGTTTCATCTCAACTACTCATGAATGACTACCAGAAGAGGTTAAGTGAAGGCTTCTCAAAGTTTTTTTTTATTCATTTTCTTATGTTTCTGATAACAGTTGAGCAGTGACTATGCACCGTCATTGAGAAGAACAACCTTGAAAACTAGGACAGTCGGAAGCATTTGAGAATACAACCATGACACGGAACTGACACGCTCTCTGTCTCTGCCTCTGCTGCGTGTATGATCTCAATGAGCACACTGATAATTTGTTGCCCGTAATTTTACATGATTATTAGTAGAAGCACTCGTGAGAACCAGGTCCTTCGAAAACAATCGTGTTGAGAGAGAGCAGAGTGATGTTGCGGTTGTGTGCCTCAATTGATACTTAGATATTCGTCTATCTATCTCTCTGTCTATCTTTCTATCTATCTATCTATCTATCTGTTCATCTGTCTATCTATGTGTCTGCCTGTGTGTCTGTTTGTTTGTTTGTCTGTCCGTCTGTCTGTCTGTCTTTCTATCTATCTATCTATCTATCTGTTTATATCTATCTTTATCTATCTATCTACTTATCTACCTACTTATCTATCTATTTATCTGTCTATCTATCTATATGTTTGTCTGTCCATCTGTCCATCTCTACCTACCTAACCAACTAACTAACTAACTAACTAACTATCTAACCAACTGACTAACTTACTAACCTAACCAACTAATTATCTAGCTAACTAAACCAACCAACCAGTTAACTAACTAACTAACTAACTAACTTATTAATTAACTAGAATGAATAAATGAAAAGTAAAAAAAAAAAAAGAGAAAAGGAAAAGCAACTTGAAGCTCTGTTACATTTAAAAGGGCAGAGCAGCCTGTGGCAAACGTTGGGAAGGGTTGGAGACTTCGGTCCGCGCATCACAGCACTTAAAGGCTTATATCTACCAGTCCCTGCCTGTTATGGTTATGGTGGTGGTAGTGGTGGTAGTGGTGGTGGTGGTGGTGGTGATAGTTTTGTTGCTTTGCTTTTTTTTATTTTTTTATCTAGGAAAAGCAGCAGTACGGGCAATAAAAACTGCAATAAGAAAAAGGTCTATTGAAGTGTCTGACACACACACACACACACACACACACACACACACACACACACACACACACACACACACACACACACACACACACACACACACACACACACACACGGCCCGGTAGCTCAGTGGTTAAAGCGCTGGCTTCACAAGCCAGAGGACCGGGGTTCGATTCCCCGGCCGGGTGGAGATATTTGGGTGTGTCTCCTTTCACGTGTAGCCCCTGTTCACCTAGCAGTGAGTAGGTACGGGATGTAAATCGAGGAGTTGTGACCTTGTTGTCCCGGTGTGTGGTGTGTGCCTGGTCTCAGGCCTATCCAGAAGATCGGAAATAATGAGCTCTGAGCTCGTTCCGTAGGGTAACGTCTGGCTGTCTCGTCAGAGACTGCAGCAGATCAAACAGTGAAACACTCTCTCTCTCTCTCTCTCTCTCTCTCTCTCTCTCTCTCTCTCTCTCTCTCTCTCTTTCTCTCTCTCTCGTCATGGTTTAGGCTCAAGACTGATGATGAAAGTTTGAGGCTGACCGCAGTATAAGTTAAGACATTTCGTAGCAGACGGTTCACAATCCCTAACTCTGCGGTAATCACGTGCACATTTCCACTAACAAATGTTGCGAGGGTCTTTTTTTTTTTTTTTTTTTATTATTATTTTTTTTTTAATGTCTTATATCGCCTGTAGGTATACTAGAAGAGTTTGGGAAGCGCTTTTCAGCTTCCACCCATTAGTGGTGCAGGCAATATTATTCATAGCGTTGCGAAAGTCTCTAGCACCGCCAATAGTAAGTAGGTATTACCAACAAAAAGAGTGCAATAATCTTTAGATAATGCAAACAAAAGAAAATAAGTAAATAAAGATAAAAAAAATTCATAATGCTTAAAAACCCATTCAGAATCAAGAACAGTGTTAATGCCAATATATAACAAATTGGTAACAACAACTACAACAACAACAACAATAATAATGATAATAATGGTAATATTAAAGGTAATAATAATAATAGTAATGACAAAAACAACAATAATGATAATAATAATAATAATGATAATAATAATAATAATAATAATAATAATAATGATAATAGTAATAATAATAATAGTAATAATAATAATAGTAATGGAAGAGGAGGTGAAAAAAGAAAACACTTCCCTGCACCTGTGTTTCTTTTCACAATGATAATAATAATAATAATATTAATAATAATAATAATAATAATAATAATAATAATAATAATAATAATAATAATAACAACAATCATTATAATAATAATAACGATAATTACTCTAAGTATTACGAGGAAAGTCCACTGCACTATAGTCTTGCGTGGGTTCG